>NW_004955406.1:13786783-13885581 GCF_000276665.1 Chinchilla lanigera | reverse complement strand
TGCCAGGCAGGCGCTTTTGCCACTGAGCTAAATCCCCAGCCCCTCTATTCAGGTATATTGTTAAGTGATGAAAACTAAGTGTTTAGTCAACCTTTTACCACTAGAATGAAATATTTGAAATAATTCACTTAAAAAGAGAAAAGTTTTATTTTGGTTCACAGTTTTGGAGCGCCCAGTCCATGATTGATTGGCCCTATTGTTTTTGAGCCTTTGGCAAGGCAGCATATCACAGCAGGAGTCTGTGTTAGAGCAAAACTGCTCACCTTATGGCCAGTAAACAAAGAGAAAGACAGCACAAGCAGGTAATCCAAAAACCCCCATTCAGGGGTACGATGCCAGTGATGTAAGGACCTCCCAAAGGCCCCAACTTCCTAAGGCTCCAGCACCTCCCAATACTGTAGCTTAGCCTGGGGACTGAGATTTTCATACATGGACATTTGGGGGATATTCAACATTCAAATGATAGTGCCAGGTGAAGTGTTTATAGTATCCTAACTTTAAGAAAGGCCTAGAAATATAATATGTGAGTGAATATATGTATTTACTTGTATTTAACATTTTTATTTATATGTTTTAAAATGTAAAACTAAATGAAGAATTAATAAAAAGGATTACCGGTAGGGAAAAGGAGGAACCAGGTTAGAAAGGTTAGGTATGGAAGTAATATTTCTTTGAAAGTGTTTATATTTCTTTATTAAAAAATCACGAGGAAAATTTATTTTTATTTAGGTAAAATTATCTGTTAAATAACATTTCATTTTAATAAAATTAAAGGCATTTTATTTAAATGTCTTTAACAATTTTAAAACAAAATTTAGTCAAAAGAGAAAAATACAATTCTGGAATATTGAAAAACAATGCATTTAAGTGCCTGTCAAACTGGTAGCATAAAGTTAGTGCTGTAATGAGCTATCTAGACATCCTTCAGGAATTAGGGACATAATCCACCAGCTGCTAGAAGTGCTGCTGACAGGGAGAAGTCAGCTGTCAGCCCTTTCTAGGAAGCCTCTGAAAAGCCCTGCCTACCCAAAGTCCCACTCCCTTTTTAAGGTACCCTACATCCAATTACTGGTGCATGTAGGGATAGAAAGAACCAGTTCTCTTAGCTGAGCATGGTGGTATATGCTGTAACCCTAGCATTCTGAGGCAGGAGGGTTGCAAGTTCTAGACCAGCCTGGGCAATTTAACAACTTAGCAAAAACACAACACAACACAACACAACACAAAACAACACAGCACAAAACAGAAAACAAAACACGCTGTGGATGTATCTTACTGCAAAAGCCCTGGGCTCAATCCCCAGTACTGCAGAAAGAAAAGAAAAGGCACAGTCCTCTTGCCTCTCCTGGAACAGATCTGAAGTGCCTTCCCAACCTTACAGCTTCCTAAAGGGACTCAAAAGCCTCTGCTGAGACTACATTGCAGCCAAACCTTTCCCTTTGGCTATTTCTGGCCCTTCCCTCAGGTGTTGATCCCAAGAGCACTAACACATTTTCTGCATATTAAACTCCATCTCAGAATATGCTTCATGGGGAGCCCGGCTGTGACACTTGGCATCAGGAATGGTTAAGACAACAGTTATGATAATGGGATTTCCACTTTGGATTTATCTGCTCCCAGGCTAGCAAAGAGACTATCATTACTGGTGGCAAAAACAACACAGATAGTTCCTAGTACAATTGGATTGCAATTGTTAAAATGTTCATTATTGGTGAACTGTATATTCTGGCAGGAAGCAATACTCTGGTGCAATGTATCAGGTATTTGAGATACATATAAAGGAGACACCTGGGTGGGCTGATGCTACTGTACGATCTTTGATACTTTGAAGAGATCTATTGAGAGGCTGCGGATGATTAATTTGGCAACTAAATACTAAGCATGAAAATCATTACCTTGGTAAATAAACAAATAAATACGACTAATTTTTTTGTAAGTAGAGGGTAGAAAAAGCTGAGGACCAGGTCCATTACTTCAATATCAGTATAGCAGAGTCTCAGAGAAGATTAAATTCTTAATATTGGCAAGTCTAAGAGGAATATTGGCAGTGCTAAGAGGAAAAATGCTGATTGGGAAAGAGTGGGACCTTAACATATGGGGTGATGACATCTGGGATTGTGTGCTCCATAATTTTCAGTCCCCCAAATTCCCCCAACTCTTCAGATCTCACTGATGCTCCTCCCCTGGTCTCTGCTCCCTATCCGCTATGAAGTGAGCAGCTTTGCTCCATCATGCCTTCTGCATTGGAGCTCTTTAAGATGCACTGAACACTCCGAAACCCTCAGCCAAGCGATTATTTCCTCCTTCAAGTTGTGTGCGTCACACATCTTGTCCCAGAAATGGCAAGACTGACACAAACAAGCACAAAATTTCCTGGCCTTCAGTTTGTGATCCTTATGAACACACACATGATTTATGGGGCAATCTTAGCATTTCTCTGTTGGTTTCTTTACACTTTAGTTCTTCCCTCTCCCCTAGTTCTGTTGTGGATCTCAGATTTCTGAATCAAGAGGGATGTAATTTCCAAATTCTTTCCGCTCCTACCTAGTTGGCACTTGTGAGGGGTCAGGAAATGCTCCTTGTAGGTGACAACGACCACGGGAGAAAGACCTCCAACAACCAGAAAACCAAGCCGTCTGTCATAACTACAATCGTTCGTAGTTTTCAGAATGCCTCCTCATATTCCAGAAAATGCTTCCATTTAAAGTTCAAAGACAAGACTAACATGGGCCCCCAAGTAACGTGCATACTTTATTTCTACATTTTATTTTTTAAAATTGCAGTATAGACATACACAATGAAGAAAAAACCCTCATGTCACCATCTGAACATACAGATTTTGATCATTTTGATCATTTTCAATTCCTCTCCGTTTTCCAGCTGCCGCGCACCCGCATCTCTGCAACCTTGACCTTCGCGCGCAGCCGGAACCTCTGCGCCGGGGGCGGGGCTGCCGCTCCCGGGCGCGCCGTCGCCATGGTAACCGCGGAAGCTGGGCCGAGGGAGCGGTGAGTCGGGGTCCTGGCACAGAGGGCCTGGATGGGCGCTGGGTGGGTTGGGAACGGGCAGGTAGGCATATTCCTTCTAGGCTGCTTGGGCAAGACTGCAGGGGCGTGGGTTTCAATCGCAACGGCCTCAGCCTCTTCATCCGACTTGAGCTTTGCGCACCCGTCTGTATCCCGCGGGCGGCCTCCAGGGACCCTAAGTTGCGGAGGATGCAGGCCCTAGGCCAGCCCCCACGCCCACGCCCTCCACACCGGACCTCCGCTTTCGCGCAGCGGAGCTGTCCCTAGGTTCTGCTGCACAGGCCTTCCCTTTGTGCAACGCTGGGTACTCAGAGCTGCGGGATTTGGAGTGAAGATTCTCCTAGGGCTGAAATATCTTTAAAAGATTGCATTTTTTTTTTAAAAAAGAAAATTAAGACTTGGTTTTAAAAACCTTTCAGGATCGACTTCCTCGATCACAACTTCAGGCTGCCTCATCTGCTTCTTGCCCGTTGTTTATGCTGTTCTCATTGTCTGATTGCTCCTTTTCGGATGCCTTCCACTTTGCCTTAGAGGCCAAGGCAGCCTAGATCCAAGTTCAAACCCAGCCTGGGCAATTTAGCGACTTAGCAAGACCCTGCCAAAAAAGGGGGAGGGGAGGAGAGCTGGGGATAGAGCTCAGTACCAACGGCCTGGATTCAATCTTTAGTACAGCAAAAACCAGACTCCTTTCACTCTTGGATATCAGAAGTGTCGCTCTCCTGTAGAAGCCCTTCTGGGACCTCCCCACCTGGAGGCTGATGTAGATGTCTTTACTCTCAAAGCACTCTGCCAGCCGTCCTGCATCGCTTCTCTCACTCGTGATTGCTGATGCTCTGTGTCTTCTCCACGAGGCCCTAGGCACAGGGACCTTGACCTATATGATTCTTTTATTACTGGGGCCTCAGCAGCCTCAAAAGTGTTCACAAAGGGAGGCAGAAAACGTTGTGCCCTCATTTCAGAAAAGTCATAATAAATGAGCCAGGATTGAAACTATGCCTTGGTAGGCATATGCTCCCTGCCCAGCCCCAGGCTCACCCCTTCCTTCCTGCCGGTGCTCTTTCTCTGCGAAACTTGTGTGCTATTAGCAGGGTTACAGTTTTATTTCATGTTATTATTGGTGCAGGCAGAGAAAATCATTTTTGTCTACAACTCATCTGTTTTCTTCTATGAGCCCTCGTTTATTGACTGTTAGGATGGAAATAATCTAAATGTCCACTTGGTTTTAAGGTTAAGCTCCACTGTTACTGACTTCTTCGGCTAGTTTGATTTCTTTCGTATAAAAATGTGGAGGTTCTTAGCTAACTTCTCTGATTCTCTCCTTAAGATGGTGCCCTGGGTCTATGGATGGATGTGGAAGGCTCATAAATCAGTTATGGGGCAATGCTTGGCTCCTTTTGCCATCTCTGTGCTCTGGGGCAGCATTCCAGGTACAGTGGGTGCTCCTTGCCCACACAGCACTCTTGGTTATGATCTGTGGCTCACGTGCCTTTGAACAACTTTGTTCAGGACTCAGTGAGCCTTCTGGGCTCGCTCAAGTGGCCCTGGGCTCCTGCTGAGACTTCCCTTCGGTCCTGGCTGGAGTGTTTTGCTGAGCACTCTTCCCTCCTACAGAGCCTCCTGGCCAGCTACAGCACCCAGGCAGGGGCAAGACTCTTTGCTACAAGGTCTCACGCACGTCCTAAAGTAGTAGTCCTCAGAGTTGACCTTGGGACTGCATTACATTCTGTGTTAGTTACATTTCTCTCATTGCTGAGACAACGTAGCTGACACTGAAAATTAAAGGAGGAAAGGCTTATTTAGCTCACAGTTTGTAGAGGTTTCTGTCCATAGTTGGCTGGCGCCACAGCAGGGTGGCACGTGGCAGAGGGACAGCTGTTCATGGCGGCAGAAGATAACAAAAGCAACAAGAGAGGAGGAGGAGAGAGACAAGATTCTGCCCCTTATATGATATTGTGTGCAGGCTACCTGCTCTAGGGCAGGTGTGGCACTCACAACCTTAAGCATAGACAGAACTATGCCAAACCAATCAGTGGACTGATTTATTAGTCACACACTCTTGATCCCAGTATCACACACTCTAGATTCAACCATCTCTGGTAAAGCCCTATGCCAGCAGGAGGCTTTGAGGGGCCATCTAGACATAAACCATAACACACTCTTGGATATTAGTGATCTCAAAGAGCTTTAGTATTAGAAAGATAGAATTGGAAATTAAACTAAGAATCTAAAAATGTTTAATACATCCTTAAAAACAACAAAACACCTGTTAACATGAATTACATTATTTCTCATGACAAATCATTTTTCTTAAACAAAAAAATTAGAAAATGGCGTTGTTACATGTTTTCCCAAATGTCTTTAATTTCTGGCTCAATAAATTCTCATGTTTGTTTTGGCAGTCAGTTTGTTGCAATGTATTCTCTGAGTTGAAATATACATACATATATATTTGGAAAAGGGAGAAGTACTTTAATAGATTTTTTGATAACTGAGCTTTTTTTGGTGACCAAAACTTGACAAGTGGTTGTTTATTCAACTTAATTGCAATGTTGAATGTGAAGCCATATCAAGAAACTTTTTCATATGTTACATTAAAACCTATTGATCTGTGTTAAACTTTTTTTTTTTTTTTTGGAGAGGCTTGCTCTCACTATGTTGCCCAGGTTGGCTGTGAACTCCTGGGCTCAACTGATCCTACTGCCTCAGCCTGCTGAGTAGCTGGAACTATAAGTGTGTACCACCATGCCTGGCTTGTCTTACACTTTGAATGTGTCTTTTACTCATGCCTGATTTTGTAACATGTAAAATGGTGGGAAACAAAGGAGGTTTTTAAAAGGAGTACAGCAGTCATTGGTAAAATAATGGTTTATTTAGTTATGGCAATTTTCCAAATATTAGCATGCTTTGTGTGAAATATTTTCTTTTTTTGACTTTATGAAAAAATAAAACAAAATTTTATAACAAAATAATAAGAAAATAATGATAACAAATACACCATGTATTGTTATCTTCAAAGCAGTTACTCGGAGTACAAGACTTGGACAAAAAAGATTCCTGTGAGAAGAAGCAAACAGATATTAGCACAAAACGTCCTTTTCAGTGAAAATGCTGACTTTTGGGAACTCTTAAAAATGCTTCCAAAAGCAGGTTAAACTGCAAAAGAAATTCAGAAGAATCATTTCAAACATGATGTACTTTAAAGGTTGTGCAGTCCCTAAGGCAGTAGCATCGGTATCACTTAGAAGCATTCAGGTTCCACCCCAGGCCTGACAGATCACACATCAGCAGGGTGAGACGCAGCTCTGTGGGTTTTACAAGCACCGCCCCCCAGGCGATTTTAATGCTGCTTCTATGGGGATCACACTTTGAGAATCATTATGATTTTTACTAAATCAATAGTATGTGCTATAGTAGTTTCAAAAAATCACTTTCATCAGTATCATTACTGATCTTGCTAGAAAAGTATTGGGAAACTTATGCTCACAATGGTTAATACAAGTTTTCTTATGTTAGGGTTTTCTAGAGAAACAGAACCAATATAGTGTGTGTGTATGAATAAATAAAAAGATTTATAAATAAAAGGATTTATTACAACCACAGTACTGGTTACCCCCAGCCCAGTGGTTCTGAAATTGTGGTCTGAGGAATCTGTGGGGATCTGCAAGACATTTTCAGATAATCTACCACACAAACTATTTTCATATTAACAGCTTGTTAATAGCACATTCTTTGCCTTTGTACTCCTACATGTGTCCCGTGGTTTTCCAGAGGCTGGTTGATGACACATAGTATCACTTCACTGTTGGATGCAGAAGCAGGCATGAGAATTCATCTGCTCTCTGCTAAGCTACACATTAAGGAGATTTGAAAAAGTGTAAAACAGTGCCACTTTTCTCATCACTTTTTTGATTTGGAAAATGGTGTAGTTATTTTTCATACACTTTGTGTTTTAGATTAACACAGTTTTTAAAAGGTGAATTAATAAATTAAAGACTTTAAGTTTGATTTCAAATATGATATTAATAGATATAACCCACATAAATAAAAATGCTCTGGGGTTCTTAATTTTTAAGACTGTAAGAACCCTGAAATCAAATAATTTGAAGACCATTGCCCTAATCATGTCAGTCCTTGGCTGATGTAGAAATTAAACTCCAATGCAGGGAATACTGAGAGTAGCTTTGAGTATTTTGGCCTGGATCAGACTTCTAGATTTGATTGAATTTGTCCAAATCTCTGAATGAAACTGAGATCAGACTGATCTCTAGATGTGGAATAATCTATTATTAACTTACATACAGCCTACATAAGGATACTTTATATTAAGAAAAAAGAAGAAATAGCAGCATTACCATCTTTTTTTTGCTTTGTGGATGATTTTGCTAGAGGACTGATGATGGGATGATGCTGGTAGGAGGTTCTGCTTACTGAGTACTTACCATGCACTTGGCACCTACGTCATCTAACTTATTTTAATTCTCAATCATGTGAATAGGTTCTTGGGTTATGCCTAAAAGAGAGTAGGTAGATTTCCCATTATTATGCCACAGTTGCAGAGCTGGATTGTGAACCCACGTCTTTCTGATTGCAAAACCTATTGCTTTTTGCTGTGAAGAAAAGCAGTGACAATTGCAAACTTGACTTTAAGAGTTATTGAACATGTATGACTTGTCAAGAACTGGGCTAGGTCTGAAAGCGGCACAAAAGGAGCATAGAGCTTGACCCTTGCCCCCAGCAATCTAACAGGGTAGATGTCTTACAGACTTCAAATAATTAGAAAATAATATGATTTACCTGGGGATTGAGAATACAAGAGTGGATGGACATTATCAATGCAATATATCTATATACATCTATATCTATATATCTCTCTATATATCTATATATCTGGAAATACATATTTATATATATCTGGAAATATATATATATATATATATATATATATATATATACACACACATATGTACATATGGAAATATCTTGGGGAGTCCCACTAAATTGTACAGTTAATATGCATTAATAATTATAATAAAAATAAAATAACATAATACCATATTTGTCAATTTGTATGCTGCAAACCATTTATAATGGCTTTTGGAGTTGACAGGAGCAAGTTGTTTTCAAGAGAGGAGTCAAGAGAATTTTAGGAAGAGAGTGGTTTTGTAGGTTGGCCTAAATAGGATTTGGGAACCTGGAATGAAAGAAATTAAAAGCTGTTCTAAGTCCACTAGCAGGAATACCTCCAAAACACAAATAGGGGTTTCTCAGCATCTTTAAGGTCTCATGCCTGAGCCCCTTTAGGGTTAGTGAGGTAAGGCATTTCAAACATACCTGCCTCTGTTCTCAATGATTGAATGACTAGCTTTAGCAGAAATCTTCCAGAAGATCACAGCCACTATTAATAATGTAACCAAATGTCTAATACTAATGGACACTTTTGAGAACAAAAGCAGATGCTATTAAGAATTATGTCAGTGGAATAGATGTAACTGAACTGTCTTGGTTATACTGGGACATATGTCACCCAAGTTACTAGCCATAAACACAGAGTGTCCTTAGAGGCCTTCTCCTTGAGGTACTGGTGTAGTCTCCATAGTGATTACTTAAAATTAATGTTTTTTTCATGTTGTGGGTTACAACTCATTTAGTGGGCCATACAATTGATTTGGTGAGTGGCACTCAGCCTTAAAAATAGAATCAGTAGGTTATACTGTATGTAGTGAAGATCAGTCAGTCAATCTATATCTTATTATCTACTTTTTGCACTTACAGCCACGTTGAATTGCAAGAAAGAGTAAGAAATAATCCATTCCAAGATTGGTTTAAAAAAACCTGGCCAAAAGAAGGGAAGATGAGGGGCTGGGGATTTAGCTCAGCGGCAAAGAGCCTGCCTGGCAAGCCCAAGGTCATGAGTTTGGTTCCTGGTACCGGAGAAAAACCAAAAAAAAAAAAAAAAAAAAAAAAGAAGGGAAGATCAGATATCGGGGAAGACAACCCGTAGTCTGCATCTGAGTTCTGTAACAGGGGCCCATGTGGTCACTGAGAGGCTGGAAGTGAGCAGGAATCAAGGGGACTCCGGAGAGTCAGACCACAGGAAGCACAGCGCGTTCCCATAGCTGGAAGTCTGAGCAGCATGCTCTGCTAACATCTGTGATGAATGACTTTCATGGCCTTGGATCCCTTATTCCAGAGTCGAGATTGTGGCATTGAAAGGCTACTAGGCTGAACCCAGTCATGTGCCTGTCCCCAGACTTGTGCTGAGGTATAGAGAAGGAGGACCTTGCCTCTTTGTTTTCTGTAGTGGGGAATTAATTTTATCTTCCATTAGAGGAATTTTCCAAAACAGCAGTAACAATGCTTTAAGGGAGGCACAGCCATGATAGATGCGTGAGTGCGTATGAGAGGGTGGAGAGTTATATGCCAAACACCAAAAAATATTTTAAGCTTCCATTATATTTTTTTCTATAAGGTGAAGAAATTGGATTCAACAACCTCAAAGATAAGATTTGGTCCTAGTGTTATGGTGGAGTCATGGTTGATTGGTTAATCCAACTCCCATTCCCCATGTTCCTTGCTTATATGGAAGCTAGAAAATTGAAATGCTACTGCCCCCTTTACTTAAAGAGAGTATTTTCAGGTCACAGTCTGGTCTTTAAGACAGAACTGAAAGTTCGTTGGGACTTGTTAGGAAAGATGGCGTTTTATTTTCCTCTTAAAATGTATTGATATCCTGGTAAATCTTCTTGGGGATCCCCCTTCTTTCTGCCATGAACAAAGATGTGATGCTAAAGATGATTATTATTATTATTATTATTATTATTATTTTGGTACTGGGAATTGAACTCATGACCTCAGGCTTGCCTCGCAAACGCTTATGCAGCTGAGCTACATCCCTGGCCCTGATGCTAAAAATTATGACAGCTAATTTTTTTTTGGGGGGGTTACTAGAAATTGAACTCAGGACCTTGTGCTTGCCAGGCAGGTGCTTGTGCCGCTGAGCTATAATCCCTGGCCTTTTTCTTTTCTTTTCTTTTTTTTTGACAGCTAACTTGTTACCATCAGGCAAAACTTATGAAAGTGAAAGTCTTGCACATGAAGTGTGATGTGTTAGAAGAATAAAAATAGCTTGAATCTATATTTTTGAGCTGGTGAACAATTTTCATATTTAAATTTCTTGTTATGTGAGGAAAAAACCCTACACACAAGTCAATCTTATTTGGCTTTTCTATTATCTACAGTCAAACAATTCCTAACTTCAATATCTTATAACTGTTACATACATTTATGGAACAAAAGATGTTAATATAGGGTTGGAGTAGTGAGAGAAGAGTCTAACAATCTACCAATTTAAAATGAATATTACAATGATCTTTTCAGTGTCATCCCATTTCTTTTCTTCACCAGAGAACTAAAGGATAGTCTTTTCTTTCAGCCCTTCTTAAACTTGTTCCTTAGGAGTAGAGTCACAAAACTATGGATTGTGGGCTGCTGCCTGTTTTACAAATAATGTTTATACAGTCATGCCCACTCATTCATGTCATGTCCATGACTATTTTCGTGCTGCAGCTGCAGATCTGAGTAGTTGTGGTAGAGACAGTAGAATCCACGAGCCTAAAACACTTGTCATCTAGCCCTTTACACCTGCTTTAGGATATTTCATTTTCCTGAGGCCTTCACTGTCTTTGTCATTCTCTGAAGGCCTACTTCAGTATCAGCTGCTTGACTTTGCTATTTCAATTTTTTCCTCTTTACTTCCCCGTTACTTTCTAACATTTCACCCTATTTATTTAAATCCAGTTTTTTTTTTTTTTTTTTCCGGTACTGGGAACCAAACTCACGACCTTGCGCTTGCCAGGCAGGCGCTGTGCCACTGAGCTAAATCCCCAGCCCCTCACCCTATTTATTTCCTCTGAAACACTTACCGCCATCTAAAGTGATCGCATTGTATGCTTTTGTTTTTTGTCCATTCCAATTACTAGAATATAAGCTCCCTAATTGTGAGATCTTTTCTGTCTTGGTGAATTCTCGGGATGTAACAGTGCCTGGCACACAGGAAAGAATTCAATAAATATTGTTATATGAGTAAAGAATCAGAGCTCTTGTTCTTATTAATTCAGATATTTATAGTAACTAGTGAGTCTTTGGTTTTACCTCTGGTATCTTATTTGTCCAAATGGGGACTTAGGCTTGTCAGGTCAGTCTTCTTCAAACATACTTAGTTCCCAGCGCTAAATGCTTCAGGAACTACCAGCCAGGTGCCTAGAGAATTAAGGTCAGACTTACTGATGCAGTCTTAGACTCCTTACAGGTGTACTTCAAGCTTATTTTGAATGGCCTACACCTCACCAAACTGGCCAAGTTGTTCATTCTCCAAATACCTTCTGATATTTTTCTCTGCTGTGTTTACTTAGGTTTTCTATCTAGATTTCCATTCTTTGTGAATTCTCAGTGACAAAATCATGCCCATTCTTTATGAGTCAGCTTAAATGCCATTTTCTTTACTAAATATATGGTTCCCTTTGTCCCATTTCCTGCATTTTTTCCTCCTTCCAGCCCCCCACCGCCGCTGCATTATCTGGAGTCTTGTGTTCCATCTTGCTTCTCTTTTTTAAAATAGTGTTGTTGCATGTACTTATATTCCTAGAAAGTCCATGCAATTGCTTTTTAGCTTGACAACATATTTCTCAGTATATGTAATCTTTTGGATTTGCTTTTTTCAGATGATATTGCTAAGACTCATTCACATTGTTGTATGTTTTAGTTACTGCTGTGTAACAATACACCAAAACTTGGTAGGTTAAAAACAACACCCACTCATTATTTCAATTTCTTTGCATTAAGAATGTGGGTTCAGCTTAGCCGGATCCTCTACGCCAGGTTCTGTCACAAGGCTACAACCACATTGTTGCCTGGGGCCACAGTTACCTCGAGGTCCAATTTAGATCTATTTCCAAGCTCCCTGAGTGGTTGTTGGCAGAATTAAACTCCTCATAGCCTGTTAGACTGAGGGCTTTATTTCTTACTAGTTGCCTCTGTGCCTCGAAAGATGGCCTTCTCCATTGCAGCACATGAGGACAGCCAGGGAGGGAACTCTAGCAAGACAAAAGCCAGTCTGTTGTTACCAGTTATGGAAGCTGAATACCATTATTAATGTTGCTATATTGTCTCCATTAGAGGCAAGTCATTGTGTGCAACTCATTCTCAAGATAGCGAAATTACACAAGGTTATGTGTATCAGGAGGCCTGGTCAGGCCCTGGGAGCCATGTCAGAAGCTGCCTACCACACGATATGTCACTGTAATTTATTCATCTCAACTGTTGGCTACCATTTTGTATGAATCTATCAGTTTATATTCCTTTCCTGAGCATTGGTTTTCCCCTCAAGATGTTTTGCTGTCGTGCACAGTGATACCACAATATTCTTGTATATATGAAGAGACCTTGGTACTTTTGTCTAAATCATTCCCAAGTTGATACATGTCCTGCCAGAGGGAGCACTATTAAGACTTACTCGATTAATTCTGCTGGAGTTAATTGTGTCCCTTCAAAACTCCGCTAGAGTCTCATCTGTTATGATACCTACCACTTGTCACCTTACACTACATGTGTTTTTATGCCTGTCATATGTTCTTCCCGGAAATAGTAAGTTGTTGGGGGCAGAAGATCAATTTGATTGTTGTTTTTGTGATTTACATAAATACCTACACAGAACTTAATAAGGTTTCAGAATCACTGAGTGAATGGATTCTGTCTAAATATCTGCCTGATTTTTTCAAGCCTTCATAATTTGGTTCCAGTGACCCATTTATATTTCTTCTTGAGAAGCCTTG
The DNA here is from genome assembly GCF_000276665.1 of Chinchilla lanigera. NCBI lineage: Eukaryota > Metazoa > Chordata > Mammalia > Rodentia > Chinchillidae > Chinchilla > Chinchilla lanigera. Next base: position 13,872,725 of record NW_004955406.1, on the reverse strand, counting down.
TTCAGAGGCAGGTAGTCTCTTTAACATTCTTTTCCAATCTTTTCCTAATGAATTTACCTGACTTTGACCTCTTTCTTCTGTTCCTGTGGAATATGCTGTTTATATCAAACATGCAGCATTTTAGTATATACTTAGGCAGTGTATTTATGTGCACTGGATGTCCAGGAAACATTATTATCGTCAAGTAAATCCATATTGTTAGTGGTCTGGTCAAATAAATAAATAAATAAATGAATAAATAAATAAGTAAATATTGATATGTTTGATTAGATTTCTATAACTTTTCTTTTTGGTCTTAGGTATTTTTGGAATTAATGGAGCCAGAAGCACAGCTAGACTCAGACAGTTCAGAAAAATCATTATTTTTCTCACAGGAGGAAGAAAAAGAAGAATCTCAAGAACCAGCAGAAACAGGCATTGAGAACCCCCTTATAAAACCTGCTCTCACAGGGGATGTAGAAGGTTTGCAGAAGATTTTTGAGGATCCTGAAAATCCTCATCACAATGATGCCATGCAGCTACTCTTGGAAGAGGACATTGTTGGGAGAAATTTGTTGTATGCAGCTTGCATGGCCGGGCAGAGTGATGTAATTAGAGCTTTGGCAAAATATGGTGTGAATCTGAATGAAAAAACTGCCAGAGGTATTTTGTCTTTTATCTCTTATCAGTACTATTTATCATTATTTATTGACACTATGTACTATCGTTATGGTTGGATGAATGTGATATGCCTGTCTTGTACTTTACATATATATGTGTGAAGGTGTGCATGACATACACATGTGAATATATCATTGTTGTTATTGTATAGCACAGTATTTAAGAACACAGACTTTACTCTTCATTAACTTGTGACTTGGCAAGTTACCTCATCTTTTTCTTTTCTTTCTTTTTTTGTTTTTCTTTTAGTTTTTTGAGACAGGATCTTGCTATATAGATAGTTTATGTTGGTCTTGAACTCAATAGGTACCCCAGGCTGACCTTGAACTCAGGGTAATCCTTCTGCCTCAGCCTGTTGAGTGCTGGGATCACAGGTGTGCGCTACCATGCCTGGTTCCTAATTGTTTTTATAAATCTCTGTTTCTTGTTCTGCAAAATGAAGATGATAGTTATACGTTCCTTAGAGAGTGTTATGAAGATTAAATAAGATAAATATCATGGTGCTTGGGACATAGAAAATAGGTACACAGTAAAAGTACAAAATAATAATATTTTTATCTTTCTTTTGAAGATTTATTAGGTTTAGCAGTCATTATTTAATTCACTAACTAGTTTTTTTCTCAGCAAATATGATGCATGGTGATGATACAAAGTAAAACAGTCATATCCAGCAAATAAGAACTATACATTCTCCTCACACTCATATGGAACATTTTAATAATTTGACCATATATTGAGGCATAAAGGAAGGCTCAGCAAATATCAAATAATTTTTAGCATGCAGTCTTTGTCCCTGACCACAACAAAATAAAATTAGGCAAAAGCAAAAAAGAAAAAAAAATGACTGAAATACTCTGAAATACTCTCTAATTTTGGAAACAAATACTTTTTTATTTTTGGGTATTTGAGGCAAGGTCTTGCCATGTGGTTCAGATTGGCCTTGAACTCACTTTGTAGCCCAGGCTAGCTTTGAACTCACAGCAATCTTTCTGCCTCAGCCTCCTGAGTGCTGGGATTACAGGTGTGCACCACTATGCGCGGCTAAACACTTAAACATTTTTTTTTTTTTTTTTTTTTTTTTGAGACAAGATCTTACTATGTGGCTCAGGCTGGTTTCAAACTTGCTACGTAGCTGGCCTCAAGATTTGTGATCTTCTTGCCTCTCAGCTTCTGAGTGCTGAGGTTAAAGTGTGTGCCACCATGCCCAGCTAAAAACATACTTTAAATTATCTGTTCAGCACAGGAGATACAGTGGAAATTATGAACGTTTGAATCGCAACAGGATCACGTGCAGGATACAACTAAAATTAAAATTCTAGTTTAAACCAGATGTGTAGGGCAACCCATTTGGGATCCCTCCTGTCTCTCGGGAGCTATTTCTATTCCCCATTCCTATCCCCAGTAATTTTCTTTTTTTTTTTTTTTTTCCACAGTAATTTTCCTACTCTTAAAGAAAAGCCAGGTGTGTAATTGCAGCACTGTGGGAGCCTGGGCAACTTAGTGACCTTAGTGAGACCCCACTGCAAAATAAACATAAAGGCTGGGGATGTAGCTCAGTGTGAAGGCTCTGGGTTCCATCCCCGGTACCACATAACAAAATAAGACAAAACTACCCCCCAGTTAGTTTAATGCATTTATAATAAAAGAAACACGCCCTCAGTATCATTAATGAACAGCATTATCATCCAAAAAATGACTCAAATTTATCCTTCTTTATGGCCAAGTAGCACTCTGTTGTGTATATTTTGTGTACATTTTCTTTATCCATTCATCTGTTGATGGGACAGTGGGCTGATTCTAAGATTTAGTTATTATGAGTTGTGCGGTTATAAATGTGAGTATACATGTATCACTGTAATATGATGTCTTTAACTCTTTTGGAAAGACAGCTAGAAGAGATAGAACTGAGTCAAATAGCATTCTTAGTTTTAGTTTTTTTTTTTTTAAATTTCTACACTAGTTTGCTTAGAAGTTGTACTAGTCTCCATTCCTACCAGCCTTGCTAGTATTTGTTTTGTCCTGTACTCTTGCCATTTTAACTATAAGGTGCCGTAGCAAGTTTCTTTTCTGGTCATGCTTATTTGGAATTCTAGATGCCTCCTGAATCTGGATGTCTATATCTTGCCAAAGATTTGGGAAGTTTTCTGTTATTTCATAAAATAGATTTTCTATTATATTAGTTTGTTCCTTGACACCCTCTTCTACATGAAAAATTTGTTAAGTTTAGTCTTTTTAACTATGTCCTAGAACTCCTGGATGTTTTGTGCATAATTTGTTTTTTTTCTTTGTTAGTATCTGTAATAATTCCTCAGCCATCAAGCCCTGCAATTCTGTCTTCTGCTTGGTCCTGTTATTGGTTTCTAGTAAGTTTTTGATTTGATTTATTCATTTCCAGAATTTATGATTGGCTTTTCTTCATAATCTCTATCTCTTTGTTGTGTTGTTCCTTAATATCCGACATCATCTTCCTTAATTCATTAAGCTGTTTGTGTCGTCCTTGAAGTTATGAATACTTTTATGAATTAGGCTTTGGAATTGCTTGGTATTGTATCAACTTCAATATCTTGTATTCAGTTACTGGTGAAAAGTCATATTAAGTATGACAAAAGTCGTGCTTCTTGTGTTTCTCTATAGAGCTTTGTGCATTTGTTGGGTTGGATCTCTTTTCCACTTTTATTTGAGGGTCTTCTTTTGAGGGCTGGATACCCACCACCAGTCAGAGAGAAGACAAACTGATGTAACGACAATCACAAAAAGACAAACCAGATATCAATATACAGTAAAAACCAATTAAAACAATTGACATACAGTAAAAACCAATTATATCACCATTAACAATAGAAAAGAAATCAGCAATAGTAGAAGTAAACTAAAAAGTTAAAATTATTGAAGTTTAATAGTAATTATAGTAAAAATAAAGGTAAGAGAAAGGGAAAATTTAAGAAAAATTAAAATCTAAAAAAGGAAAAAGATGAGGAGAAAAAGGTGATATAAAAATCCAATTAAAGAATAAAGGAAAGTAAATAGAATTAGGTAAAACTGAAACTACTAAATATAACAAAAAAATAAACAAGAAAAATAGGAAATTATAAGAAAAAATTTCAAAGAACCCCACAAACCACTCCCCAAAAGACAAAGAAAAAGAGAAAGGAGTCGAAAAGGTTTGTCCATTTGAGGGGTTTGGATGCGTAGTTTCTTTTCACAACCTGTAGTACTGTAATCTGGCAGGTATGGGGGAGGGAAAGTGAACGGTAGCTGCGGGGGAACCTATTATGTTTTTAGTCCCACTTAACAGGCTGTTGTGTGTGAATGCTGAGTCCTGTTTTGCCTTTCCGGTTGAGTGGGGCAATGGTATGTTGTCTGTCTCAGGGCTGTATTTACCGCATGGTTTTAATGGCTGTGTTCTTCTGTGCATCCTCAGCCCATTCTCCCCAGCCAGCCTTGCAGCCTGTGGGCTGGTAGGTGCAGGACTTGCTCCTGAGCCTCCCCCGTGCATGCACGTAGGGACATGGCAAATTCCCACGCAGAAGCGTATCCCTGAACATGTTGGGAGGTAGGGAAAGCAAACGGAAAACTGAGTTCTGTGCTGTAACCATGCAGACCACTAGCCATGTGTCAGCTTCCTCAGCAAGTCTGCCTGTCCCCTGTGGGGTGCATTGTCATAGGGATTTGGAAGGCTGGGTCTTGGTTCTTCTGGGCCTTGGCTCTGAGGAACAAGATTCCTGCTGCTGTGGCCGCCTATGTGTGAACATGATGGAATAACATTGGAAACTCAGGATAGAGATAGAGTGTGGATACCAGCCTGTAGGACAGGATGTACTGTAACAGTAGGTCCATTTCAAGATAGTGCCCAGTTGTAGCAGCTTAGGCTAGGGTTTACAACGTGGACTCCTGGGTACAGCTGCGATACAGCTTTATAAATTTTGGGTACTCTCCAAACTGTGTTTGGGGCATGTGGGAGAGTCTCTTGTGTAGTCTGCAGCAGCAGTGGGCACTACTGGGGCTCTCCAGCTTTTCCCTGTAAGAAGTCCATCAAGGCTCCAAGACGATCCAAGCAAGTGTCAGTGTTGAAGAGGCAGGGTGCTGTGCTCTTCCTTCTGTGCTCTATCTTGGGTTGTTTTACGCTGTAGGGGTGTTGCCACTTGCTTGCTCTTTCCCAGTGTACCCTCTCCCAATCCTTCCGGAAGAGTACAGTATAGTTGTTTAAAGAATAAGTTGTGGACTTGTTTTGGGGGGGATGTATTAGTTAGCTCTCCTGTCACTGGGACAAAATACCCGACACCTGTGACTTAAAGCAGGCAAGGTTTCCTCTGGCTCATAGTTTCAGAATTCCCAGCCCGTGCGTGGCAGGCCAGCTCCAGGGCAGAAACGGCAAGGTGGAACAGCATGGTGGTGGGAAGCTGCTTACTCCATGCAACTAGGAAGCAGAGAGAGAAAGAATGAGCCGGGGAGGGAAACGCACCCTCCCAAGGCTCCCTGCTCAGTGACGCACCTCCTCCAACCAGGCTCCGTCTTCTTACAGCACACCTAGCTGTGGACTCATCTGTGTGTCAATCCACAGAGGCGTATAGTGGCCCCAGTGTCCAATAACCACCGACAAGCCTCACCTCTGAACACACTGAGACTTTTAGGGGGACATTTCAGATCTAAACCATTACAAGGAGTAACGTGTGACAGGTTCCTCTAGTCAGCCATTTTGTGATGTCCCTCTCCATTTCATCTATTTGTGAATTTTTATTTTTAGGTAATTTACTTGTGATATTCATTTCTTAATTCTTAAAATAATTTCTTCTTCAGTATATCCTGAAGATTTTGTTTTCTTATGGCACTGGGGATTGAACTCGGGGCCTTCACACTTACGTACACCTCCAGCCCTTGCATTTGTTTTTTTTTTTTTTTTTTTTGAGATGGGGTCTTGCTAAGTCACTAAGTTGCCTAGGTTTGGCTTGAACTTGTGATTTGTCTGTCCCTGCATTGCAGAATGCTGGCTTATAGGCATGTGCCATCATATCCAATTAGCCCTAAAGATTTTAAGAAAAATATTTTAATTGAGAGCATTTGTGTAGTAATATTTTCTGTTCATTAAAGAAACACTGCTATTATTTAAGTATGGCAATGAAATACACTCGGCCAGCAACTAGAATGCTAGTAATCTATTGGGGGTACATGAAACCATTGGCCAAAATTAAAAGACATTTAAAGATTGCAGAGCAGGTGCCTCTGTGAAGTAAGAAGATGTATGCCATTTCTCTGTGGGTAACAAAAAGGGAGGTAAGTGATTTTTTTAGGAAGCTAAATGATTTTTAGGGTGATCAGTGAGTCAGATTTGCATTAGGATACCCTTTTGCTTTCCATAGCAGTTTTGAAGAACTGGATACTTTGATCCAAAGAGAGAGACACAAGACTGCTTTTACAGCGTTAGTTCTGTGCACTCCTGACTTTGGCCTATTTGCAAGTGCCTTGTTTTATGAGAGCCAAGGACAGACAGGCCTCTGAATTTTCAGCTCACTGCTGCTGGAACTCTCTCTGGTTCTGGCAAAGCTTTGCTTATGAACTCTGATTATACTTCCATAGGTGTCATCAGAACTAATTATCATTTTAAACTGTCTTTCTATACACTCAGAAAACCTTTACTAAGGGTAAAGGAATGACCAAGCCTTGTGCTTAGAACTGGGTTGATGAAGATCAATTACTTCAGCCTTTCAGGAGTCCATGATATAGGTGAAAACAGATATGTAGACTAATAATTACTATCTGATAGGGTAAGGTACAGCGGTAGCTCAGAGTAAAGATAAGCTAACTGCACCTGGAAGTGTTGGGCATGTTCAGGGAAGGTTTCATGGGGTAGGGTGGGGACACATGCTTCTTCTGAGTCTTGGAGCATGCCTAAGCGTTACCTCGCAAAGACAGAGGTAAGAGATGGGTATGGCAGGCGGTATAGTGATCACAGTGGCAGATGTTAATATTACAATATTTCTAGCATTCTGGGATGCTTACCATTTAAAGTAACCAAAATAGTGGTTTTTAAAAATAGATACAGTATTCTTTGGTTTTTCTTCAAATTAATTAATTAATTAATTAAATTAAATTAATTAATTTATTTTTTTGGTACTGGGAATCAAACTTGGGCTTGCCAGGCAGGCACTTGTGCTGCTGAGCTATATTCCCAGCCCAGTTAATTTTAATTGAAAGATGAAACTACATGGATTTACCATGTACAATGCAAGTGTTGAAATGTATATACACTGTAGAATGGTTAAGCCTCACTGACATCTGCATGACCTCGCATAGTGTATCAGTTCATTCTGTTGAATAACAAAATACCTGAGGCTGAGTAATGTGTAGAGAGGTTTGTTTAGTTCCCAGTTCAGGAGGTCCAGTGTCATGCTGCCAGCTTTGGCTCACCTGGGCTCTGGCAGGAGGCGCATATTCAAGAGGAAGAGATCACATGGTGAGATAGAAAGGCAAAATAACAGGCCAGGTTTGCTCTTTTTGTAACAGTTCTTTCACACGAAGTAACAGCCTCCTGTGAGAAGTATCATAATTCCTCTTGATGGCCACACCCCTACTCCCCAACCAACCCCGTTAGGTATAGGTTCTGTGACCTTCACGTTTCATTGTACAGTTTAGTGGGGCTAATCATACCTATCCTCTTAGGATTACTGGAAGGATTAAATGAAGTGCACACGGAGTGCCTAGTGCTCTGTAGATCAACATATTCATTCTTTTGCTCAACTTTTCCTATGGTAGTATATAGTACATGCTTCTTTGGCCAGTTAAGGGAGTTCTAAGTGTATCCTTATGAGAAATTGTGGTGAATTATTATAATTTTATATTGCACCCATTTTGAATATGTTTAATTTTCTCATACCAGAAGCAGCGCCCAGTCAGCCTTGACACCTGCTCGACATCATACCAGAACGACACCAGCTAGTGGCCAGAGGTGAAAATTTGGAGGCAGCTCTTCTGCCTAAAACACTGAACCCCTTACTTTTCCATTGCTTCTTTTTTAAAACAAACTGTTCAGGCATTTACCCACACATTTAGTTATTCATATCCTATTCACATATATATATATATATATAAAATTATACATAATATGTTTATATATAATACATTCCTTACATATACTGCTAGTCACCACACTTTTCTTTCTACCTCCTTACTCCTGCCTTGCATGACTTAGGAAAGAGGGTGGTCCTCTTGATTCATTACACCCTCAGGATACCCTCAGGATACAATGTTTGAACTTGATTCCTAATGTGGTGTGTTGAATCTGCACCTTCCATCTGGAGAACCAGGGGCTACTCGAGACTGCACTTTCTCTGCGACAGTGCTCATCACCCGGCTGTTTCTGCCTGGTGATAGTCAAGTAAGCTTAAACTTGACGTGGGTCAGACAAGAGCCACAAGGGCATCACCACTATACAGGTTTCTTGTGTGAGAGAACTGGTTGCAGATTACACAACAAGGCATTAGGCAGGTCTCCTTCCTAGGCAGGTGGAAGAGTATCCTGTGAAGGCACTCTATAAACACCCACATCCACCTCCGCTTCATGTCCTGTGAATGTAGGGTTGTTAGCAGTCCCGGAGTCGCAGTTTACCTGAGGACTCTCAAAACAGGTAATACAGTGATTGCGGATTTGACTTTTATAGAATCAGTCCGAAACAATTTTAAAGCTACATCCTTTATTTTTTCACCTTTACAATTCTATCTCATGGTCGTCACCTCAGCAAGTCTAAGAAATTCATTTTTAATTTAGTAGGTCTTTATTTCAGCTTTAATTAAAATGATTACTTTCCAAACCAAAGCATACACAGTTGTAGTTAATTTTCATGGTTGTATTAATATTAACAGCAATGCTAGTTTGAGAGTTTGATGAAAATTCCTTAAAATCATAGATTCAATTCTTCCAAAATAGGTGACCGCTAGGGAGCATATACCATCTTTCTTAGCTGACTTTGAGGGCTCAGGCTTCAGACTGCCTGTGTTGGTGTCTTGTGTCCATCATTTTATCGGCTGGGTTTCTTGGGCAAGTTTCTTAACATTGTCGGACTTCAATTTTATCTGTAAGATGAAGATTATAAAAATTCTGATACCATACAGTTCATAAAACTAAGAGTTTGCTACATATAACAGTTAGTGGCTGGCCCATAGTAGTTGTTTAATATTTGATTGTGACTATGATCTACTGCATAAAATAGCCTAAAACCATGGAAAGATTTACCTTGAATTATGATGTGGTCATGACCCAATAGATTCATAAAATACCGGAAGTGGAAAATGCATCTAATATGTCTAATCGCTTCATAGCTGAGCAACAGCATACACCGGAGAATACCCATTGTTTATGTTTGTGATTGTGTGACTGACTGGATGCTGTGGTTCATTGTTGCTACCCAGGCTTACAAGAAAGCCCTGGACCACATACTGCTTGCCTTGGAAAAGGCTGAGGAGCAAAATCCCAAGTATGGTTTCGACTTAATGTCTACCACTTGCACCCTTGTAAAGTTGAAAAATCATGTGGAACCACCCTAAGTTGGGGACCATCGCTAGTCTATTTGACCAGACCATCGTCCTTCTCTTTGTCAGGGTACACGCTCTTACACTGTGCCGCAGCCTGGGGTCGTTTGGAAACTTTGAAAGCACTAGTTGAGCTGGATGTTGATATAGAGGCTTTGAACTTCCGGGAGGAGAAAGCTCGAGATGTTGCTGCTCGGTATTCGCAGACTGAGTGCGTTGAATTTCTCGATTGGGCAGGTAAGCAAGCTCATATGGTATTAACAAACTGATTGGTGTGATGGCAAGTGATCGTAAACATTTCCAGCTTCCAGCTAGATGTTTTATTTATACCACAATTACTACTAGCAATGATAAAATTTGCCTTTTCCCTTGCTATTTTGCTGTTGCCTTAAACAGTGTACTTAATAGTCACTGTGTATACTGGAAGCTTATTGACTTACTACGGTCTAACAATTCAATCAGTCGTTTTCTATAAGGCTCTGTGTACAATATATGTTTCCAAGGCTGTTTTCTGAGAGACTTAGGCAAAGTGGACCATTCATTAAATGTTTAAAAGTATTTCATAGCACATTTGATTCCACAGGTAGGAAACACTGTAATAGGGATTTTAAAAATATTTGTTTAGACAAAGTTAATCGATTGTGTTAGCAATTAGAATATAAGTACCCTTATGGCATGGGGGGACTTTTGGGATGTATCATCTTTTTCTTAATTTGGTTGTTGGCCATACAGACACACTCATTTATGAAAATTCTTTGAGCTGTACACTTACAATGTTTTTACTTGCTATATATGAATTATACTTCAATATAAAGTTAAAAAAACTGTGTTACTTTGAGTGTTGCTAATAGTTTGCTTGTATCATGCCTGCAAACCTGTAAAGCATTGTCTAAGGAGATTTCTGGAAGATATACCTGTGTAACTTTGTATGTATGCAAACATCAGCTTAAAAACTACTACTTACAAAGTTCACTGCCTTCGTTTTGTATTGTTATCCGATTCATGCTGTTAGCAAGTATTTATTAAATGCCCATTATTGAAAATGGCATGATTGTTGTAGGTTCAATTGGTTGTTCTTGGTTTCTGGGCATTTATGGGGGGTTATATAATGCTGTCAGAAAGATTATGATTCAGGGTAAGCCCTGGCATATTGGCAGTCCATGCTATGGGGTTGTCAGAGAACATGAAGTCAGTGTGCTGGGGTTGAGCTGGGGCTTCGAGAATGGATAGGACTTGAATACACAATAGAAGAGAAAAGGACACCAGCAAACTCTTAGAGCTAGAAGTGGCGTGGTGGGGACAGTGACAAGATTGCCTTATGGGAGCTGTAAGTCATTGCTTAGCATAAGCGAAATAATCGAGTGATTAAGTACTTGGCTTCCTGAGATTGTCTGAGTTGAAATACTAGTGTCTTCACTTAAACCTGTATGACCTCAGACAAAGTATTTAAATTCTGTCTTTATTGGTTTTCTTTTCTTGAAAAGGGAGCCAATAATGGCTGTAGGTTGTTTTGAAAATTAGATTAGGTGCTGTTAAACACTAACACAATACCTGTCACGCAGTCAGCCCTTGAGAAATTCTACTTCTATAATTACAGCTAGATTATATCCTTATATGCCAGGTGAGCTGTTTTCATTTTATTCTGGGAGCGACTGTAGTAAGTGTGGATTCTTTCTTTAGTTGAAAGGAAACCCAGGCTTCCTTGGAAAACTTCAGTAAAGATTATGGAAAAAAAAATTACCAAAGCTCCCAGAGAGCCATTTTATCCTTGGATAAGTCCTGTTCTTTCTTTTGTAATCTCTGTATTTGAATGAACTACATTTATGTATGTGTATTGAATATATGCATATATAACTACAGTTACGTATGTTATCTGAATATAACTACATTTATGTATGCGCATGTTTAGAATCTTTTGCCTCTTGCCGGTTCTTTACACATCTTCAGTTTTTGTTGCTTAACTTCCTTAGACTGCTGGGACATCTGGTCCAGGTACTTGTTTATCATCGAGGAAGTGGTCAGCAGTGTGCAGAGTATCTGGTCAACGTCATAGAAGGATGGGCCTTTCACACCATTTTCAAGTTTACCTAAAGAAGCTTGCTTTTTCAGCTGAAAGGAGAAAAGCAAATGATATTGGTTTTATTTTAGTCCACTTTAAATTTATATGCTGAACATGGGACAAATGTTATGACTAAAATGTATACAACAATTATTTATACAAGGAAAAGTTACTGTAGAAGTAGCCTATATATGTATGGAAAAAATGTTTTCCTATATTATACAATATAAAATTATAGTCACCATCAAAAAACACTTAATTAATGCTTTCTATAGTGAGAGTATTCTGAATAGTAACAGAACATTTTCCTTTACTAAACAAAGTCAATCACAGTCATTTTATTTTTTAGTTTTTATCTTTACTGTATATGTTTGTGATACATAATATTGCATTTTAATCAGTTTTACTTCCACTTTTCTTCTGGGTCTCCCCTCACCCATCCCTAGATCACCTTATCTCTACATCATAGTCATTTAAAAAAGAAGAAAACATTTATGATATCTAAATTGTTTCAAAAGTCAAGATTGTTTTATTTCTTTTCAGTCCATGATCTTTTAAGATTGCCTGTAACTATGGTGCCATCTATTGGCGAAGTGGGAAATTAGTTTAAGAGCTCTAGTTCCCAGAAAATTACCCTAACATTAGAAATTAGTTTGCAGTCCATTTAAAAGGTACATGCCAACTTTTGTACTTAGCTTTCTTAGGTAGATCCAGAAGTATCTAAGAGGTCTCTTGTTTCAAGTCCTCACTTTATGGGGAAGCTAAGAGCAAAGGACCTACCTATGGGGACAGAGAATTTAATTTCCTATACATCTTGCACTGTAGCTCACTACTTTTTCTTTTGATGTTTTGTTACCTGAAATAGAAGGGTTGAACAAATGATTTTAAGGACCCTTTAACTCAGTGCACATTGGTTGAGCACCCAGGATGTGCAAAACACCATGCTAGATATAGGGTATGAACGGGGAGAGAAAGGATGAGAAAAGGAATACTTTTTTTTTTTAAAGAAACTGATAATTTTCCCATCTGAGCTCATCTAGATTTTATGATCACTACTATTTGAATCATTTTTTTTGCTATTTGAATCAAGAATTCACCTTTTTTTGGTGTTTCTTCCATTTCATCCACAGGTAGTGCACAGATAGAACAGACAAGATTATGAAGAGAGCTTGTGCTAAAATTAAAGTAAGGTGTAGACAACTGTGAAGAATATCCTTGTTAGCAAAGCTGCAGAATAGTCTGTCCAGAGGATAAGGCAGACACTGAGAGGCAGCAGGCTTCACTTTCTGGTAGTGAACTTCTTCTGGAAAAATTTCCCACCCAGCTTTTGTCCAGGTTGTTCCATCACAAATGCAGAAGCTATCCCTGAAGAAGAAAATAAACAACAGAAGAAAAGTCAAGGATGGTCCTCGATTAGACATCTTTCTTTCTCTATTGGGAAGAATGTCTACAGTAAAAAATTGGTCAGAGACAGAGCAATGTACAGTGATGATCATTGTAACTTCACCAGTCATAGTAGCTTCAGTGACATCATAAAAAGCTACAGTAGAATGAAAAGATGTCATCTAACCAATCACCTTAGGTTTTTTAAAGGTACTTTTTTTTTTTTTTTTTTTTTGTCTTTTTGAGACAGAGCCTCACTATGCAGTTCAGGCTGGCCTTGAGCTCACTTTGTAGCCCAGGCTGGTCTTGAACTCATGATGATCCTCCTGCCTCAGCCTCCCAACTGCTGGAATTACAGGCATGTGCCATCACACCCGGCGTTTAAAGATACTTTCTGTTGCTTTTTGCCTTAATGGTTTGATCTTCTCCAGTTTTCTTTAAAGTGAAGAATTTGTTAATATTTTGCTAGCTAACAGTCAATCATAAAAATTAGTCATATTAATAAAATCTTATCTCATGGAAAAAGTTTACTCATATTTCCTTGGAGTTGATGTGATGCTACCAAGTAGGGAATGAGGAGAAGGTGGCACAGTATATGGGAAGAAATAAGACAGAAACATGGGGGCAGACTCTGCTGTTAAGGCGCTCACAGTCTATAGGTAAAAGCAAAACCCAAAGTAATAATAAAAATGATAAGATGGAGGGCTGGGGATTTAGCTCAGTGGCAAAAGCGCCTGCCTGGCAAGCTCAAGGTCGTGAGTTCGGTTCCCGGTACTGGAGAAAAACCAAAAAAAAAAAAAAAAAGATAAGATGGAGTAAAATGAGATCTAAATAAAATTAAAAACGTGTAACAGTTGAAAGAGCAATGAGTTCTACATGGGAGAATAAGTTTCACTAAAGTATATTTGTTTTGGGCGTGAAGAATGAGTAGAATTTTGGTGGGTGGCGAAGCAGAGAGAGCATCTCAGAATTACCAAGACATTCTGTGTAAATATTCCCACACGGATACTTACTGAGTGCCTGTTACAAGCCAAATGTTGTGTTAGGAGCTGAGGACGCATGCACCTTTCAGCGCAAAGCAGAATATCAGAATGTTAACCTTTGTGGAGCTTATTGTTTAGTACAGGACCACAGAAGGTGATTATGTCTGTATTATCAATGGCATGCAATGGAGAAAAAGAGGTTGAGAAGCTGCCAGCAAGTGAATCAGTGTGTGTGGGTTTTGTTTTTGTTTTTGTGGTGCCAGGATTGAACCCAAGGCCTTTATGCTGTTACATTCCGAGCCCTCTTTTCCTTCCTCCCTTCCTTACTTCCTTCCTTCTCCCTTTCCTCCCTCCCTCCCTCCCTTCCTTCCTTCCTTCCTTCCTTTTTTGTTCCCTCCTTCCCTCCCTCCCTCCGTCTCTCCTTCCCTCCTTGTCTTCCTGTCTCTCTTTCTTCCTCTCTCTCTGTCTCTCGTTTTCTTTCTCTTTCCTCTCCTCTCCTCTGTCCTCCTCCTTCCTCCTGCAGTCTCTCCCTCCCTCTCTCCCTGCCTCTCCCCCTCCCTCCAGGGTCTTGCTAAATTGCCCAGGCTGGGTTTAAACTCCTCAGCCTCCTAAAGCACTAGGATTATAGACGTCCATCACCATGCTTGGCTGTGTTATTTTTTGGAGTGAAACAAAGAGAGGCATCTTTGATAAGGCAGTGCTTGAGAAGAGACCTGAAAGAACTGATGCCGAGGGACCTGACGTGGGTAGGGTGGAGCCTAGGAAATAGGAATAAACCCTGGATAGAATCTGGAATGAATGCTGGAGGACATACAGCTGGAAAAATAGTTCGTGGCTAAATTGATCTTGGGGGGCCTTGTATTTCATTGGGTTGGCAGGATGGAATAGTCTATAGAATTTTGAGAAGTCATAAAACAATAAATTTATTGGGAGTTTCACCATGCACCAGCACTGTGCTGAGATATTTGCATGTGTTGTACTATATATACCACATACTACACTAGATTTCACCATGCATTGTACTATATACTATAATATATGATACATATTATGTACTATAATCCTCATAATTGCTCTTTGAGGACTGTCGTATGATACTCCCATTTTACAGATGAGGAAACTCAGGTCCTGAATGGTTAAGATATTGTGGTGTTAAGAGAATGCTCCCAAATAAGCTCCTTTCTCCACTGGCTCACCCACATAAATATGTGCTTTTAATGAAAAGCATACTTGTTATACAGATGCAACTTCATGAAAAGTCCTTGTACTGAAGTTCGGAATTCACTCACACTTCAGGGCACCCAACTAGCAGAACCAAGGTCTAAGTCCTGGATTCCAGTTTAGGAAATTAATTATGCTTGCAACATGAAAGCTGTGAAGAGTTGGAAGCGATAAGACCAGGTAGCTAGTCCATAGTTATTAATACTAGTCCAATAATGGGCCTGAATTCAACAAAGGAAGGTACTTTTATTATATACAGATGAAGCTTAAAGCGACTGTTAGGTGTTACAGATAACAACACTAGAGCTTTAGAGTGATTTCATCAAATCTCTCAAGTATTCTTGTTTGGAATTTCATGAGATTTTTAGTAAGCCAGGTAATATCTGTAAAGATATCCAGCTTTAGTAAGCCAGGTAATATCTGTAAAGATATCCAGCTTCTGACCCCTGGAAGCTTTTCGTATTATATGACAAAAAGGACTTTGTAGATGTGATTAAGCTAAAGATCTGGAGATGAAGAAATTGCCCTGTCTTCCATGGAGAACCCTAACTGTAATCGCAGTGTCCTTATAGAATAGAAGGTAATGTGGTGATGCAAGCAGAGACGGAAGTATATAGAAAGATATAAAGCGGGGACCACAAGCCAAGGGATACAGGTACTAGAAGCTGAAAGAGGCAAGGCAAAGATTTACCTTTTAGCCCTCTCCCCCCGGGGTGAAGCTGATTTTGGACTTCTGAGCCCCAGAACTGTAAAAGAATAAATTATTGTTGTTTTAAGTTACTAAGTTTGTGATAATTTGTTACAGGAGGTGCTGTAGTCAGAGTTTACAAGGGAATAGTTTAATATAGGGCATATAATTTATAGGATTATTTTATAATATTCATCCAAAAGTCAGATGCAGAAGAGTGCAAGAGATCTGTCTGTGCGCTGGAGATCCAAAGAATCCAGCGAAGGTCCTGGATCCCATGGCCGTGTCCCGTTTGAGTCCAGCCGAAGGCCTGGAACCCACGGCAGTGTCCCCTGTGAGTCTACATCAGGAGGCCGAGGAGTCTCCCGAGGATTCTGCCACGGAAGACTGAAGCGCTGAAAAGCCCATGGGAAGGTACTGAAGGCCAGAGGGTCTGTGCCGAGAGCCAGGAGATGACACCAAGGTGAAGGCGAAGACCCGAGCTCCTCCGAAGAGAACAACAGCCCAAGCTCAGCGGCCTCTGCTTGTGCGAGGTTGCAAGGCGGGCGGGAGATGAGATGCTGTTTGGAGCCTCTGGCAGCCCCCACAGGTTAAGCGCGGTGGAGGCCTCCAGGATTCTGGAGTAAGGCCTTTCCAAGGAAACTCGGCAGCATGCAGGCTTCCCTTCCTTTTCTCGTTTGACGCCGTTTTGGTGGCAATCCCTGGGTGGATCTTCCATGCCCCGAACCATGCTGACTCGGTTTAGCTGGGCATTGCCACTTAAACTGATCTTTAATCCAAAATGGCAGATATAGGGGGTTTGTATATATTTTGGTACCTGGAAATGGGTCACTGCTGGTGGAAGTGGCTTTGAAATTGCCATTATGTGGAAAGCAGAACTTGCAAGGATGAACCTGGATATTTAGTTGAAAAGATTTCCAAGCAAAATGATGAAAGGTTAATCTGATTTGTTTCTTGCTGTTTATAGTCAAACGAGAGAGGTAGGTTGAGGGAAGAATTATTAAGCAAAAGTGAAACTACACGTGATGATTTGGGAAAGTCTCGGCTTATCCAGATCATAAAAGGCACAGCTATGCTTTGGAAAAGTTTCCCACAAGGTCCCATATGTTAAGGTTTGATTCCTAGTCTAGTGCTATTGGGTATTTGTGGAACATTTAACAAGTGGGGCCTGGTGGGAAACCTTCTAGGCATTGTGTACCCTTGAGGAGGAGAGTGGACCCCCAGCCCTGTCTTCTGCTGTTCATTTGCTGCTGGCCATCGAGTGAATGCCTTTGCTCTCATGTGCTCCTTCCTATAATGCGATGCCTCACCAGAGACCCAAAAGCAACAGAGCCAACCGACCATGGACTAAAGGCTCTGAAACTGTGAGCCTCTCTGAAAAGTAAGCCTCTCTTCATAAGTGGATTAACTCAGGCATTTTGTTAAAGTAACAGAAATCTGACTAACATAGACATTAAAATTAAGAAATTCGCTGTCAGGAAAGTATGCTCCTGAGAGAAAGCTAACAATATAGCTAGATATCTTTCTGCTAATGCTGCAGAGATTAGAAGTGTGGCTTGTGGGTTCTGGTGTCTGTCCAGAGGTCAAGAATAGAAATGAGATTATCCAAGAGAGACTTGTGGAGGACACTCTTTTCTAATAAGTGAATCTCTCTGACGTGCCAGGAGACTCACCATTTTTTTGAGAATGTTCTACAAAAGAAACACTGGTTTAAGCAAAGGGACAAAGAGGAAAAAATGAAAAAAGGATACTGGACTCCTAAACATTGTATAGACAGGAAGCAGATGAATAAAACTATTCAGCTGCAAGCACATGATATCTTTCATGAGAAAGGGAGGGTGACTGAGTGGCTGAAACCTCAGGTCCACAGGGTAAAACTTCAGGATCTGAGGGCAGGTCTCAAGAGAAAGAAGATTATTCCTAGGCCTTGAGACCTAATGGAATTTGCCTTGCTGTATTTCATAATTGTTTGGAACTGGTAATGCCTTTCTTCTTTCCATTCTCTTCTTTTTTTGAATGGCAGGGTCTATAACTATAATTCTATCCCTGTTCTACTACTGTTGTTCAGAAGAAGATAACTTGTTTCTTCTAGTTTAATAGGCCCATGGATGAAGAGGAGTTTTGCTCCAGGATGGCATACTCGAGTCTCACCTGTAAATTGTTTAGATCATGTAGAGTTTAAGATTTGAGACTTTTGTATAAGTATCTTGTGCTAACTGATTTTACTTCTGGAGCACCAAGATTTGAGACTTTTGAGTTGTGATATTTAAGTATGAATTTGGATAGGAGTTGATATTGTAATAAGATTTGGGGGATGAATGTATTTTGCATTTGGGATAGATATGAGTTGTGAGGGGGTGTTGGCCCACTCAGGAGACTCAAGGGAGATTTTCATGGGTGAAGTCTCCACGTTAAAGAATGCACATGTGCAAGACATCAGCAACAATAGCAGGCAGCATGGAGCTGAGCAGAGCACAGGAGCAGCCTGCGTCTCTATTGTATAACTCTTATACAGGTTATCTTGTATTTACATTCTTATACAGTGCTGTAACCAGTGCATGCTTACCTGTGCTACGTCATGGTTATGTAACTATTCTACTGTGCGCCTGTGCTAGACAAGCAGGATCATGTCCTCAGGTGTCCTTAGGTGCCCCTGAGCTTTGAAGCAGTCTGAGTGGTTCCCCACAGGGGGAAAGAGGGAGGACTGTGGTAGGCCTAATGAGGGTGCTCAAAGATATCAGGTCCTAATCCTGGAACCTGTGAATCTTCATATGACAATAGGGACTTTACAGATCCTTAAGATTTTAATTTGCTTTTTTGACAAAGCAAGATAGGGTCTCACTATGTAGTTCAGGCTGTCCTTGAACTCATTATGTAGCCCAGGCTGGCCTTGAATTTGAGGTGATCCCTATGCATCACCCTCCCAAGTATTTGGATTACAGGCCTGCGCCACCACCTGGATCCTTAAGGTTCTTGAGATGAGTGATTATCCTGGATTATCCAGATGAGCCCCTAATGTAATTGTGGTGTCCTTGTAAGTGGAAGGTAGAAGGTTTGACACAGGAGAGAAGGTGATTTGCTGAGGAAGAGATCAGAATGATATATTTGAAGATGGAAAAAGGAGCCACAAGCCAAGGAATTTAGGCAGCCACTGGAAGTTGAAAAAGAAAGGAACGGATTCTCCCGTCAGAGTTAGCGGAAGGAACCAGCCCTGACAACATGTTAACTTTAGGTCAGTGAAACTAATTTCAGATTGCTGGCCTCCAGAACTGTAAGAAGATAAATTTCTGTCATTGTGAGCCATCAAATTTGTGGTTATTTACTGTAGCAGCCCCACAAAACAAATATATCAACATTTAAATTAATTTGGGACTAATTTACAATTATAGTATCAGTTGTTCTATCTAGAAATATGATAAGCTCCTCTACTTGAGTCTTAGTTCTCTCAGTAAATATTACAGTTTTATTGAAATAGGCCTTAGAAATTTTGTGATACCATTACTGTGAATGTAACTATTAAGTCCTTTTTTTTGGAAGTGCTTAAAGAAGTAAATATTTTTGAAATTTTTGTGAAGTATTAAGAAGAGGAACAGTTTGCCTATTGGAAATTTTTTTTTTTGTTTTTTTCTCTAGAGTAGACATTTTAATAGACAGCTTCTCGTTGTCAGGTGTTATATTTTATATTTCCTTTGTTCTTCAAAACTTTTAGCACAATTTTAGGAATACACTGAGTGCTCCCAAGAGATGTGCTGGTTGAATATTATTTTTATGGAATTCAGTGGAACAACCACAATCAATTCCATACATATAACTTTATAAAGTTCTAATGTACTTTACAAAGAGTTGAATGCTTTTTAAAAATCTTTGTTTTATCAGTGTGTGTTTTACTGTCTTATTCTTTTAGATGCCAGATTGGCTCTGAGAAAGTATATTACAAAAGTTTCCCTAACCATAACTGACTCAGAAAAGGGACCAGGGAAGCTCCTTAAGGAAGACAAGGTACTGTATTGTGATTATTATTCTGAAAGTCTTTTGAGAATGTGTCTTACATCTTAATTTCTCCACTAACATTGTAGAGGTAGGTGGTAGTCCATACCGATTCTCTTCTTTCTTTCTCCTTCTTCCCCTCCCGCTTCTGTCCTCCCTCTTCATTCCCCAATTTCTTCCATCTCTCCATTCTTTCCTTCATAGATCACTGGTAAGGGATAGACTGATCTGACAACAAGGGTGAATGTTACAAATGTAGTATTGAATGGAAAATAATCACTGAAGACTACCTGGATTTCTATAAAGGGTGAAACCCAGCAAAATAAAGCTATATTATTTAGAGATACCTACATATGGGGGTAAAACTAATTAAAAAAAACTTTTTTTTTTTTTTTTTTTTTAGACACTATGTGGCCCATGCTGGCCTTGAACTCATGGCGATCCTCCCCATCCTCCCAAATTCTGGGATTACAGGAGTGTGCTACCATGCTCAGCCAAAACAAAAATGAAAACGAAAATGAAAACCAAAACCAAACAAAACAAGAGATCACACTTACGTCTTCTAGGCCAGTGACAGGGGTTAGAGAATATGACCATTAATTTTGATATGACAACTTCATTGGATTAAGACACACCTACCATGACCTTGGATACTACATATTGTCCCTGGGTGCCATGAACTAAGCAGCTTTGCTTTTCCATGCCTTTCTGCCATGACATTTCTGCCTTGCAGCTTGCTGCTCACGTGCTGAATCTCCCAAAATTCCAAGCTAAATTAATCCTCTTTTTTAAATTGTGGGCTTGGGGTATTGTGTCTTAATGACAAGAAAGCTGACTGATACAGAAAACTGGTAGCAGAGGTATGTTGGTGTGACTACTTGACTATGTGGTTTAGAAGCCTTAGAATTCAGTAAGCAGAGCCTGATGGGTAACAGTCTGGAGCTCAGAAGACCAGAATGCTGCCAAGCATGGTGGCACACACCTGTAGTTCTAGCACTTGGAAAGCTGAGACAGAAGGATCAGGGTGAGTTTGAGGCCAGTCTGGGGTACACAGTGAGTTCAAGGATAGCCTGAACTACATAGCAAAATCCTGTCTGGAAAAAAAACTAAAAATAATATAAGAGGCTGGAGATGTGATTCACTGCAAAAGGCCCTGGGTTCAGTATAGAAAATAAAGAAGACCAGACTGCTGACAAGAATATGGATGGTAAAGGCCAGGCTCAAGAGGTTTCAGTTAGGAACAAGGACTCCATTGGTATTTGAACTGTAGACCACGTGTGCTACACTCTGGCAGAAAATTTGTCTGAATTCTAGCTATGTGCTCAGACTTTGCAGGAGACTGAGATTAAAGATGGTGGACTAATTAATCTGGTGGAGGAAATTTCAAGACAGCTGAATATCCAAGCTGTGGCATGGGTAATACTTGTTGCTTTTAGCCAGGTTTGTAGTGAGAATTGGGGGCAAAACGCAGAGCAGAAAAGTTTGAAAAACTTACATTTTGCCTAGAAAGAATCATGTGTAAAATTGAGGCCAAAGGAGGTGTGCTGAAGAGATTAATGCTATTAAAAAACAGTGATGTATTTTGTACAAGAACAGGAAGAAAGATGCCTTGAGGGTATCTCAGGAATCAGCAAGACTCCACTTTTTGCAGGCTCAAGGGTGGAAAATTGTCAACCTTTCATTTGAGAAGAGTCCTTGGGATCTCTGCTCAAGACAGGGCTCCTTCTGTCACATCTTCCAGTTTTTAACCCTGTGTTTTAATCTCCAGGAATGGGATAGTGGAATGTACAGATCAAGTAGAACACAATGTTGGGATAAAACAATTATTTGACCTTTCTTGTTTTTAAGCAAATATTCAATTTTGTGTCTATCCTCTATTCTTATTTTATGGTAATATAAAGAAATTAGAATGTTAAAACTACTAATTGCTAAAAAACACTGAAGAAATGAGAAGTAGCCCTTACAATAAAAATAAAGACAAGTATATTAGTGCCTCATGTAATCATTATGTACTGCAAACCTGTACTAATAAAAATAAAAACTTTTAAAAGGACAAAATATTTTTTCAAATGCATATATTTGATTGGATATTAAGCAAACCAGCCTCATCTAATCTCTCCCCTAGATTACAGGAGCCAATTTATTAATATAATAGTTATTAAGGTCCATATTTTAATTCACTAGTTGGGATTCTAGGTCTTTTACTGTAAGTCCACCTGGTTTGTACCACAAGTCACATGCTGAGACACAGCCACAGTGGTAGCACCTTTGCCTAAATGTCACTTGCTGTGATGTTCCCAGCAAGCACAGGCTGGTCAGGCCTCCCTACCCACTCAGGCAGTGATGCTTCTGGACCCTCCCCAGCAGAAGCTGGGTCACACCCTCCTCACTGCATCCTCTCCTTGTCCATTTTCTGCTTCCTGCTGTCTTGTCTGATGCCTTCCTGGTTTATGTCCTGGAAACTGGTGGTATTACCTGCTGATGTCTTAAAGGTAAACTGTCTCTTTGCTAAACTTTGTTCCCAAGGATGGGCATATGGAACCTCAGTACGGTTATCTGGCCTTTCTGAAGCCCAGGTGACTCCCAAACAACAAGTCAGGTGACACTAAAAGCCACTGGGCCCAAACAGCCTGGACTGTCCAACAGTCTGCATGAAGCAAACATCTTTAATAATATTTTCGCAATATTCTAGAAAACCATATATATGATGCTGGTGGAGGTCAATAGCCCAAGTGACTACTCTGCTACCTGGGGAGGGAGCAGTGGCCCCAGCCTCACTCCAGCCGTGAGTGGGCTGATGTGTTAGTTCTTGTGTCTGTACAAAGATGAGGTGTTTGTACCAAGTCTGAAAACCTTCACAGCTTCTGTTGGACATACTTTATTTCAGGAATAAAGGAAAATTCTTCCATTTTGAGCCATTCTTTCATCAGTTGTATAAATATTTTTATTTATATTTTTTTGTAGTCTATTTTGAGACAGGGTCTCACTATGCAGTTTAGGCTAGCCTTGAGCTCACTTTGTAGCCCAGGCTGGTCTCAAATCCCACAACGATCCTCCTGCTTCAGGCTCCTAAGTGCCAGGATTACAGACTACATGAAGACATAGTTTTGTAACTAATATTATGCTAATTTGATTTTGAATTATAAATTTCAAGTATTTTGTTTTGGGTTTTTTATCTCTTTTATACTTTGTTAAAAAAGAAAAATTGATATTCCATGTTTCTGGCATCTCCAATTTCTGAGGGTCTCCATAACACCTTTGACTACATTCCCGCTGCTTTACATGTGGCTTCATGGGGGGCTTCTTGCTTGCCTTCTCAGGCCTTTCTTTGAAGTTCTCTGACTCTTTGACTCCTATATTCTACATGCCTAACAAACTAGTAATGTCTTCATGTTTTGTCTGGGATTGGTCATAGGGTTGTGGTCCTGGGTACTGTATGTGGTTCCTCTTCCAGTCCTCTCTGGCACTCTTCCTTTGTGGTGTTTTTTGACCACCATGAACTAAGCAGTTTTGGCTTGCCATGCCCTTGCATCATGATGCTTTCTCCTTGGAGCCTACTGATCATGTACTGAATCTCTTGAAGATGAGGAGCTCTCCTGTGAGCTAAATTAAACCTTCCTCTCTTTAAATGGTTGGCTATTGTGTGTCGGCAATGAGACAGCGAATACAGGGAGAGATGCAGAAGTTGTGTCAGTACTACTGGCAGTTTCTTTCATTACTTGGTAGGGTCCACTGATACTCATTGCATTATTGAGCTTCAAATCTTACATATACATTATACATTTTAGCATCTATGCATACATTATATATTTTTAATATATCAAAATTTCCATAATGGGAAAAAGTTGCATATATAAAGATAGCTAATGGTAAGGCTGACTTACCATATTACTGTATCTACGTATTGCCTGTGAACTACTTTATTGATTTTGATGTACATTGAATAAATATGGTCAAAGTATGATAAATGTATTTTAGTTTTAAATTATTTTATGAAAAGTGCTCTGTGAATTTTCTCTGACATCTTTCTCTTAGATGACAAAGAATTAGCTGTTGCTAAAAAGAAATAAGGAAGTTATGAATTTGATAAATTACATATGGCACTGGAATCTAAAAATACTCTACAAAATTTCTTGTGAAATAAACAAAATATAGGAAAAGTTCTATCAAAATAGCTACTGGAGCCATTAGATCTACAAAACAAAATTTTCTTGGTGCAAAGAAATAGTTCTTTGTCAAGCTAGTTGCTAGAAAACTTTCAGATTTAATTTTTAGAAACTTGGTTATCTGAACAAGAAAATGTATACATACAGTAATAATCAGAGATAAACAACATTTAAAACAAAATTCATTGTTTTCTCTTTGCCATTTCCATCTTATTACCTGTGGTTGTGATAATAACATGTCAAGTTTGCATATTTTCACCTCCACTTATGTAATCAAATGGCTATACACAAATTATAAGGGCTTGTGAAGGAGGGGATTTTATTTTCATAAAAATGTAATCACACTATAACATTTATTCTTTAATTTTCTTTTCCTCCTTCTTAATAACTATGGACACCTTTAAAACCCACTTCTTTGTGCATACTTCTGTATCTATTATTGCTTATTATTTAATAACATGAGAAGACATACCATAATTTATTCATTTCTCTTTATTCTTAGAAACCATAGTACAATAAACATCACTTCTTTTCTAATTTTTAAGTTTTTGATTGACACATTATATTTGTACATATTTATGAGGTATAGTATTACAAACACCTTCCATCAGACATCAGAAGTTTGCTGCATATGTGCAAAAGGAGAGGTTTTCAGCGGGGTAGAACTTCTTCCTATACTGAACCATTTGAGAGGAAATGTCAGTATTGTCTATTGAGTTGCATGCAGTTCCTACCATCTACTTATTCTTTTCCAGCCTTTTCAAGCTGTTATTTTTGTCACAGAGTTCAATGAGAATAAAAAATTAGGGAGAACTGTAAACTGGTGCAAGCTTCTTGAATCTTGATGGTGAGTTTTGGTAACTCACATTCCACTAATGTCAGTGCAATACTGTTCAGTTTAGTTGCCACAAGCCACATATAGCTATTTAAGTTTGAATTATTTAAAATTAAATAAAATTTAAAGTTCAGTGTCTCAGTCACACTGGCTACATCTCTAGCACTCAGTAGCTGGATGTACCTAATGAGTACTGTCTTGGGCAGAGCAGATACGAATCATTTCTATGCCCACAGAAGGTGATTGATAGAGATACTATGGAGTTTATTTTTTAGTGCATAAATGCAAAGTAAATTCTCTATTTCTGTTCCTAGAACACTGTCCTCAATGCATGCCGGGTAAAAAATGAGTGGTTGGAAACCCATCCAGAAGCTTCCATTAATGAGCTTTTTGAGCAGAGGCAAAACTTAGAAGATATTGTGACTCCTATCTTCACAAAAATGGCTACATCCCGTAAGTATTGGGTAAAAAGTAGTTTGAATGTCAGAAAAGATGAAGATTAGGTTCAATGTTATTGAAGATACTATAGCTTAGCAGCTCTAACACAGCTCCCGTTTCATTATTAGGAATAACTGGTAACTGAATTCCTTCTATAGGAAATACCCAGTAGCAATCTTGATATTACTATCATCAGTCATTACATTATTTTTCTTTTTTTCTTTTAAAGAGAAAAAAATAAAAATAACAATAAGAATTTTAAAATAGTAGTAGGAGAGTTACAATAATTAATACATTGTGTATTGTCTTCATAGTAGTTATTAAGAGTACAAGATATAGCCGTGATACATTATTCAAACAATAGTAACACAAGCCTTTCTTTTCAATAAACTAAGAGAAACTAGCTGTATAACTATCTTAACTATCTTGTGTATAAATATATTTTTTCTTTTTCCCTTTCTTCCTTTCCCTTCTCTCCCATCACAATTTGTATTTTCTTTTGAACAGTTTCTTCCCAATTCACAATATTTATTTACATTTTGGATCTTAGTTACTTTTTCAGTTTCTCACATTAGTGAGACAATACGGTGTTTACACATATGGGTCTGATTTATTTCACTTATGAGTAGAATCTTGAGTTATATCCATTTACCTATAAAAGTCTCCAGTTTATCTTTCTTTATGGCTGAGTAATATACTCCATTATATATATATATTATATATAAAAGCCATCGTTTTTATCCATTTCTCAGTTGATGGGCATTTGGGTTGTTTCCAAGATTTAGCTATTACAAATTGTGCTGCTATAAACATGGGTACACAAATATCGCTGTGGTATGATGTTTTTAATTCTTCTGGGAAGATACCCAGAAGGGGAATAGCTGAGTCAAATGGGACTTCTAACCGTAGTTTTTTTTTTTTAAGGAATCTCCATTCTGATTTCCACAGTGTTGTACCAGTCTTGTCATTACATCTTATATGATTACTGTGTCTTTGATCTTGAGCAGTGATTCTCAAATAGGAAAGCATGTCCTCCTGGGAAGGAGAGTGGCAGCACTGGAAAAAGATTTTCAGCATTATAATTTTGTATGTGGAGAAAAACTTACGGTGGCAACACCATCCTGAGTGTGAGGAAAGTTCATGTATCAGAAACTTCATGGCAAGCATACCTGAGATTTTAATAAAATAACAGTTTGTTGAGATATAATAATCATACTATAAAACTCACCTTTTTAAAGAGTGAACCCTTTAAACTCAGTGGATTTCAGTATATTCACAAAGTTATATAATTATCACCATTATCTAATTTTAGCTCATTTTACCACCCCCAAAAGAAACCTTCTATTAACAGACACTGTATTCCTCCCTTCTTCAAGCCCTGCAACAATTAACCTACTTTTGTTCCCTATAAATATGACTCTTCTGACTATTTCACTTTCCCTGATATTTCTCTTCTGTAGAAGAATTGCCTTTTCCCTAAGTCCCCTATGTTGGCCAACCCCCGCTAAGTATTTTTATTTTAGTAAGATGTTAGGTCTTGATAGAGCCTCTGAAATGATCCCACATTTTACAATGAAGTAATGAAAACTTGACAGGTTCAGCAATTATTCAAAGTTACTCTAGTCCATAGCCAAGTTAGGAACAATAATACTGATTATATGGGAAGAATGGTCTCATAGCTTTTATGTACATACGGGAGAGTATTTGACCTGATATACCAATAACAGCAAGATTTCAGCTGGTTTCAGCTGGAGTGTACTTATCCTGTGTCCATTATTTTAAAAACTGGTTTAATTTTTTTATCACAAGCTAATTAAATGTAATTTAAAAAATCTCTTTCCTTCCAGGTCAAGCGAAAATGCCAAATCCATTATAAACTAAGCCATAGCCAGAAGAGAAGTCAAGATTATACCTTCTGCTGGACACATATTTTGTAAAAGGCCATAATTTCTTCCAATATCAGCAAAGGCAAACCTATTCATGCCAATCGAAGTCAAGAAAATTGATACAAAATTTTATAAAAATGTTTAAGATTCAGTCACTGTTGCTTGGTTTTACCCTGTTCAGAGTACTTCTGCCCAGATTCCGGTCTTGTGTCTGCTCCTCCCTGCGCAGGCCCATGTGAGTTTCATGTACTCCATCAGGAAAGCACTTGGGTAGAAATCGCTCACAGAGACCACAGGGAGTCTTTAAAAACCACTTAGAGAGTGCCATGACTTTTTGTGTAATTGAGACAAACATTTCCATTCAAATGGAGAATTCCATTTAAAAAGACACATTTGGTTATTTCCAGAGGAAGACAATTTTGTTCTTGCTCTCTCCAAAAGAAATCTTATCAATGAAATTCTGTATGATATTTTATTTTTTATTTATGAATGAAATTCTGGAGCAAGGATATACTAAGAATTGTCTGGATCAGGGTCCTCTGGTTATAATTATTATTTTTTATGTTCCAATTAAAATTCACCTATAAATTGGATATAGTTTCTGAGTAAAACCCATATTTATCTTTAACCTCTTTCTATCTTTAAGTTAATAAACACCAACCTATGTAGCTTTGTATTTAGAAGTTTTCTCCTGTTCTCTAGGTATATCAATATGGTTGTTGTCATGACTCCACAACATTTTTCCTCCTGTTTTGTTTTCTTTTTCCTAGGGTTTTAAACATCTCACTTGGGTTCCTATTGGTGGTTTGGAAAGTCCTTTTCTGTAGTTTATTTAATCAAGCCCCTGAACCTTCTATTATTTTGGCATTTTCTGGGCAAGTTTTATAGGAAAGAAAATGTTTAAAGGATATTCTTTGTTCTTATGAATTTCTCTTCTTTGCCTTGCTCTGCAAGCTAGTTTTTCATTTTAAGGAAGAGGGAAAATAAATGACCAATTCAGTGATACTTTGTCACTTGACATTGTCTCAATCGTGGTTTTGAGATAACCATTTAAAGTATCTCCCAAAGTCTTAAGTTTTGAGATTTAAAAAAGAATGTACAAGCAATTTGGTTTCAGCTTCCTTGAGCAGAAGAATAGGCAATAACTTACCCCTCTCTTTGGTAGGCCTTCTCCAAAAGCTGGTGTTTTTGGAGAAATATAAGGAAGGGTATCTGTGCTCCATTTTCTTAATACAGGACATTTCTAGAGGTCCAATGTCCTTCAACACTGCAATAATTTAGGAAGAGGCCAGGTGCCATTGTTGTTATTTCTACTCTTAATTTTGTATTTTCTGATCCTGATCTTGAATAACATTAATTCCCAGGTGAGTATTCATTGTAAGCACAAAAGGAACCCTGGATTTTGCTTCTAAGATTCTCAAATAAGATGGTGGCATTTCTGGAGACCCCTTATAATAAGCCTCTCTCTCTTTTTATACTTATTTCTCAATATTTATCCTCAAAATTTTTGTAGCTCTTGATATACTTGCTAATGCTATATTTGTAAATGTCCTTATAATGGCACCTTTATGCCAATCATGACACCTCTACCTTCCTCACAATTTGCTTATCTAATTCCGTCATCAGCTTCTGTTCCTCAACTTGCCCCCAGCTATGAGAACCTCTCAAAATTCAACCCTGACCCTTGGTGAAGCAGTTTGTAATTCTCCACTTCCTTATCCCCACTATTACAAAGAACTAATCCTTTCTTCTTTGAGCACCCTTAGTGCTAATAGCTGGTTAATTGTTTGTATTTGTCTCTGCATGTGAATTCTGAACTTTTTGAGGATACGAACTTTGTTATATCTAAAGAGTCTGAAAGATAGTAGATTCGTAAATAATAGTTAAATGAATTCACTTTTCTACTTTTCTTCCTAGAACTCACTACCTTTTCATCCATTCATAGAGCTTGCTCACCTTTATAAAAATAACTTTATCTCCATATCTTACTTATGCTAGTGCCCCATCTCAATCCCTATTCCTCCAACGGGCAAGCCACACGCATCCCACACTATGGCTCTGTGTCTATTTTCTCTTCTGATTGTCTCTTTCCTAAGCCTTCATCTTGAATGTCATATCATTTGTCAACCCCATGAACCTAGTGATTTACCCAAGGATTCCTGGGTCTTATTTCAAAGATTCTGCTGATGCGAGGATCTGACATTTACTTACATCTATAGATCTATAACTTTTTGAGAGATACAGTATTTGTTGTTACTTATTGTTGCACATTATAGATTCGTAGGATGGTTAAAATGCCCTTATGCACTGCATGGCTTTTTGTGAACTTCCACAGAATAATTACTATTCAGAGTATGTACTAGTAATTAAAAAATGCCTCCACAGTAGTTGAAAGGTAGTCAGTCAAAGACTAAATTCAGTGCTATGATAATTTCTAGACAGCAGTTATTTAGAGTTTTGGATTTCATTGATCAGAAAAATATAGAAAAATAAAGGGAGGATACTGATATAACCTCTTAAGAAAACAACTACTACCTATTATCATTTAATAAAAGACATTTTAACACCAAAACCATGGGGAAGATATGATCTCAGGGTAAAACCTTACCCTTTACATGGAAAAAAAAAACAAGCTTTATTATAGAGCTTTATGTTTGATTTTCCTCATGTTGCCAAATATGATGGAACTTCTCCCATGAATCCGAACAGAACTGACCTTAGAAAACTACCACACTAGACTAAGCAAAGCAGGCAGATTGCTGTTTAGGTGAGCATAATGCCCCAACTTGTGAGAGACTGACAGTTACTCCAGTGTTCATTCTAATATGACAGT
Source organism: Chinchilla lanigera (assembly GCF_000276665.1). Classification (NCBI taxonomy): domain Eukaryota; kingdom Metazoa; phylum Chordata; class Mammalia; order Rodentia; family Chinchillidae; genus Chinchilla; species Chinchilla lanigera. The sequence continues at coordinate 13,843,064 of NW_004955406.1, read as the reverse complement.
TACTCCAGTGTTCATTCTAATATGGTAGATTATATCTTTCAAGATGGCCCCATCTCCCATCTCAGATGTGCTTTTTACAATATGATTACAACATTCCTTACATGAGGAGGAATGAGAAATGGGTCTCCGTTCTCACCTCTTGAATTTGTGCAGGCCTGTGCTGTAGGGAAAGTGGTTCTATGTGATATTCCAAGGCTAAGAGCATAAAAGGTGATGTGGTTTCTGCCCAGCTCTCTTAAGATGTGTGCTCTTAGAAACCACATGGAGAGGTGGAGAGACCCACATGGAAGGGACCGGAAGCCACAGCCTCAGCTGAGCTCCAGCCAGCTGTCATCCTCAGTGTGCCAGGCCTATGGCTGAGTCATCTCGGAAGTGGGTCTCCAGTCAAGCCACTCAGCTAATGTTGTATGGAGTAGACACAGACTTTCCCTGCTGAGCACTGCCAGAACTGCAGACTTGTGAGCCAAATAAATGATTGTTTTTGTTTTAAGCTACTAATTTGTGTGTTTATTTGTTACACAGCAATGTATTACATACATGTCTTAGAACCTGGGAGTGACAAGTGGGCATAACAAAACCTAAAATAGGTGGCCCTGGCTTTGGGACTGGATGGAGGCCTATGCCAGGAAGGTCTACAAGGGAGTGTGAGCAAAAGCCTCCAGGCCTCAAGTGGAGTCACTCTAGGAGGCTCTAGGATGCTCTAGGAGGCTACAAGGCATAGTTTATAGGAAAGACAGAAAAATGTTGGAAGCTGGAGGAAATACAACCTTTGTTATGAGATTAAAATAAGTTTGGCTGCAATTATTTAAGTAATGAAATCAATAATCCTGCCAAGACAATTTCCAGACAGCATTTCAGTGCTACTTGGTTTCTTCTAAAATGTAAGGCGGGTGATGAGCTGAGAAAAGAAACATTTCAGCTTTCAAATAAACTGCAGAAGAAACATAAAGGAACCAGTAGTTGGTTTGAAAACAAAACTGTTCCTCATTCCCGGCCTTTCTAGATGGATGAAAGCTTTTTAACTAAGTAATAACTTCTGGAAAAAGATAAAATTGGGGAAGGAATTCCAAAGTTATCCATTAGGATCTTAGAAATATCAAAGATGATGCCTCATAGAAGGCTTTCTCCACACAGTTCCATGCACTAGGTGACCCTGATCACAGCTCACCCCAAACGGAAGGAGAACAGCTCCTGCTCAGTGACTGTGTGTATCAGCCCAAGGAGTCATCTTATTGGTCTCATCTGAGTCCCATTCCTACACCTGAGCCAACCATAGTGTTAGGGGCCTGGGAAACTATACATCCGCCTATGTTGTGCACCTAGCTCAGTCACAGAGTCTGTTCAGAAAGACTGGTTGAGAACAAGCCCACAGGGCATCCTCTGAGCCCTCAACTCTCCAGTGCTATCAAAGTCTGCTCGCTTTACAAAAACAATGAAATATAAATTTATTATGGCTCTTTATTTTTAATTTATCTTTTTTGAGACAGGCTCTTGCTATGTAGCCCAGGCTGGCTTCAAACTCATGGTGATCCTCCTGCCTCAGCCTCTGGAGTGCTGGGATTACAGGTGTGCATCACCATGTCCAGCTATTAAGGATTTTTTAAAGGATCTCTAGGGAAAGACTGGCAAATAGAAATTTGCTTGCATCCGTCTTTTGGTTATATGTTATCTCTAGGTTTCAGAACTGTAAGCCATGACTCTACATTTTATCAAAATTTTCCTGAAGTGTGAGGATTTGCTGAATCTGGATTTTGAAGCTTAAATTGAAACCACAGAAGATTTCCTATTGGGTTTAGGTGAAAAGAGTCTGAGGGACAATAGAAGGAGGGGAGTGACATAGAACTGGAAGGACATTAGGCAGAGTGATCTGAGGCAGTGCAAACTTAATGCCTGGTAGAAATCAAGGTGACTACCAATATAGATCAGGTGAAGAGGAAAATGGGGAAAGCATGGTGAAACTCGCCAGTAGATGAGTTAAGGCAGAATGGGAAGGATAAGGAATGGGTCTCTCAGGAGAAAGCCTGTGAGTAAGACCTTTTCTTTTACTTTGATCTCTGCCATTTAATAGGAATGGGTCAAGTGGCTTAAAAGAACCACACAATTCTGTTAAAAAAAAAAAAAGTTGTAGTCATGACTATTTTGAGTGCTGGTGTGTTGATGCCAAATGTGGTTGTTATATTCAGAGTCAGATACAGAGCTGTTAACTGAAATTTTGTCTAGGAACTGAGACTTTTACTTGTCAAAGTTTTCCTAATACCTAAGTAATAGAGAAGATTGATAATAAGTCTGATTCCTGGGGCCCCAAGAAGAACTTGATGACTGCATTCATCTGCTACCACTATTAAAAGCCAGGCCACCTCAAGAGGAACTGCCCTAAGAGGCCCCCTGGGCCATGCCCTGAATGCAAAAGTGACCACTGGAGATTGGTCTGCACTCTAAAGCAGAGGCCCCAGAGCTCAGACCCATTCTACCAGTTAATCCAACAGGAACTAAGGGGCCCGGGGCATACTCTGCCTCCTCCCTCTGGCCAGACTGTCATCTCCATGGAGGAGCCCCGGGTAATCATGACTCTGGAGGAACAAGAAAACAGCCTGTTCCTAAACACAGGTGCAAGTCTCTCGGTCCTTCTTTTCAATCCTTGCCTTCCAGCCATCACACCTCAGTGAAAGGAGTCACTGCTGAGGAGGTAATACGCTATTTTTGACAACCTTTAGGCTGTAATTGTTTGTTAGATCCTTCTTGCGTATCTCTGTCTTCCTGAGAAACCACTTGGAAGATACCACCATGTATTACAGCAGCCATTGATATTTTCCTACCAATCTGTCCATAACTCTGTAATGTTTGTATTGTTTCTATCCTATTTCATAAATGGATATATGTTTATTATTATGTGTTTCTTACAACAACCATTGAAAATAGTTAATGATTATTCAATTGGTCACTCATGTATAACTCTATTTATTTGCTTTAGAAGCCACTTTGAAGATACCAAAGTATAGTACAACAACTATTGATAATCTCCTACCTCTTTTTTCTGTAACTCACTATTATTTGTCTATTTGTTTTCCTGAGAAATGATCTTGTAGATAACAATATGTGAAACAACAGCCATTGATAATTTCATACCACTTTGTCTGTAATTTGGTAAGCCTCTCCTATTATTATATTATCCTTCTTTTATTCTTTAAAATAATTTTTTTTTTTTAAAAAAAAGATTGATAATAGGTTTAGTAATCTTCCTGCTGTGGAGTTCTTGGAGCAGGGACTATCCCACAACCTTGATTTATGAGGTGTAAGAATGACAGAGTGGAATTTTCTAGTCACAAAAGAACTCTTCCTTGAAAGTAACCTACAAGTTGATTAATATTCACTAAAAAATTCATTCTGTATATTAGATTAGCTAGGTGTCCCAGAATTGGGGGTTACTTGCATGCCTGCTCTCCCTGTCCCCACATTGGGGATTGGACCCAGGACCTTTGCACTTTGAGCTACACTTTATTCCTTTTATTTATTTTTTCATTTTGAGACAGAATCTTGCCAAGTCACTAAGTTGTCCAAACTGGGCTTGAACTTCTTATCCTTCTGCTTCAGCCTCCCTGAGCGCTGGAGTTACAAGCACGTGCCACCACTCCCAGCAGAGCAACGCATTTTTGCTCCCTCAGAAAATGGGTGGCACTATTTCTTCAAATTAAGGACCAAAGACCAATCACAAATAGGAAAGAGGAAAACGAGAATAAAGAACGTTGAAAAGCAGAAAAAAAAAAAAAAAAAATGGAAACAGTTGCCTGAAAATGAGAGAAGAGTCAGGGCAGTGTTGAACTGGATCCAGTTGGCATTAAAAAAAGCAACTATATTTTCCCTGCATGGTCGGTGTCTTTGACCATTTCAGCTATTATGTTAGCAAGGGAAATCAGTTAAAACTGTTGTTGTATGAAACAGTTTGAATATTAAGAAATGCCCCCTGTTAGTACATAACTTATCTTCTTCTGGATTGGTGGTGGGGATATCGGAGTAGCCAATCAGAACAGAACCAGGCAGGCAAGAAACCAATAAAAAGTAGGCTTGGAAAGTGCTTTGCCATTGTATCAGTTGGGAGCGCTGTCCTTTGGCAAACAGATGTAGAGCTGAGCTTTGTTCTGAGATTTTGGGAGACTTCATCTCGATTTCTACTTGGAAGAAGCCTAGGTTTGGAAAAACTGTGTCTTGGTAGTTTGGAGAACTTGATTTAAAGGTCATTAACACATGGAGTTAGAAGTGTTTGAAAATGCTAAGGACACGAAGGGCTACTGAGAGACACATGAAGAGCTGAGAGATGTTGTGTTTTGAGTCTATTTTTAGCCCAGCCGCCCCATGCTTCATCCCAGGATCACTGTGCCCTATAGACCAAACAATCACAGCAGGGCACCAGAGATGAATTTAAATATTATCGCTGCTTCTTTAAGAACTTGTAGGAGTTCTGAAGTTAAGAAGGAAACATAAAACAGCACAAGTCCTTCTCAGGACAGCACATACATTGTGTGTGCGGTTGTGTCCTACACCAGGGCACCAGCCAGGAGGGGATTGGAGCTGGAATACAGCTCGTAATTTGCACGCCAAGCCATGTACCTGTCGTCTTCCTGCTACTCTGAGGAAGAGGGACTTTTTCTAATTCAGTTAAAAGCACCAATGACCAAACTTCAACCTTAGTCTTATTTTTTGTTTTTGGATTATTTTCACCCATCCCCACTCCCAGTCTGGACTGCTGTGGCTCCACTTTGACCGTGCTGCCCATGTGCCATTTGTGATTTGGGAGAGGCTGAGATGAAGGAGTGCTGGGGTTGGAGCAGTAAAGTGGAATTCTAGAATGATGTGGACCTGTGGAGAATGTGGAGTATAACATTTATCCTTGCTGCTCTTCCCTCAGAGTTCACTTCATCGCATATTTATCGAGAGCTGAATCTTGTGCTACACACTGTGTGCACAGCCCTAATAAAAATAAAAGTCAATATTTAGCTTCAGCCTTTGAAAAACTCACTGTTCAGCCAGGACATGTCATTACCATATCATTACAATAGTTAGGACAATAATGAATATACCCTCTCTCCAGGAAAAAACATCAACACTGCTGTTGTTGTTCCTATAAAATATTCTTAGAGCAAGAGGTAGAACAAGGAGTATTAGCATGTGCCTTATGACAAGAAGAGACTGCTCAGATCTCAGTGTGGCACAACCTTAAGTAGGGGATCTGGGTGAATCTGGTCTTGGAAGGCCTCATGTTTCTCTTTTTGCGTATTATAACAGGTTAGTCTGCAGTAGTGAAAGTGTCAGTAATAACACAAGGGACTCCACCAAGTTCTAGCAAAATAACAGCAAAACATGAATAATTCCTTTTGGACACAAGAAGAAGGTTCTACACCTGATTTACTCTGCGGGAGGTCAGCTGATTACCTTGTAACAGAGCTACATTTCCCACTACTTATATGCGCCATTAGTGTTTTGGGAGGTAGGTGGTTATTTTTAAAATTTATCTCTCCTCTATGCTTTGAGCTTTTTTTTTTTAAAGTGTAGAGTGTTCATGACCATATCAAAAGAAGAGATCAATGAAATTTCCAGATGCAGGTGAATGCTGTCCGTCTAGCTTCCTTCAGTTTTAAATAGTATCTATTTTTGTCCCTTCATTCAGTAACATTTGCTGAGCATGGCAGGGTGATAGGCACATGAAGAGAGTGAGGCGCTCCTTCACATCTTGGAGCCTGCTCATGTGGGAGACTGGCAAACAGATACCTACGATGCGATGTGGTAAATATAACCAGAAAGGCACTGTTGAGATTCTCTGGTAACAAGGAGGAACAACCCTATACAGCCCGTCTTGGCATACCTAACCTAACCAAAATATCTGAGATGAGGACAGACAACTGGGGTAAATAGACAAAGAGCTCTGATCTACAATTCATAACTTATGTAGTTGACGTCATTAAGTCTGTCCATTTTATTATGGCTTTTGATGAGATTTTTCTTCGAAGATGAACCACTCACCTCAGCTTCCAGAAGGAACTTCACTATGAAGGGCCTTTTAAGTGATGATTAAGAATTCAAACGATACAGTGAATAGTTTTTATGCAGATAAAATAACATATTCAAGAACAGCAGTTTTATTCCACAATTTAACTCTAGTGATTTTAGAACAGTGTCTGGGCCCCCGTAAAAGAAAATTTATTTTGGGGAAAAATGTCAGCTGTTCCTTTCTGGAATTAGGAATGCTATAAATGAACAAATAATGAAGCAAATACAACAACAAACTTTTTCAGTTTTACCTTTTGGATGAGGGAGTGAAATTACTTTCTGTGGAGATCTTTAAAATAGTAAAGATCTTGGTCCCTTTTGGTACTCACAAGGTACTGATGGCTATAAGCTCCACTAGTATTTTTTAAAGTGAAAAAACTCCATAAAACCTATGATACAGAATTTCAAAACCAGATAATAAGAAATTAACAATGGTTCTTATATTGCATATTGTTATCTTCAAAGTAGTTGCTCAGATTACAAGATATAGGCATGCAGTCTGATCAAACAGTATAAGCACATTTCATTCCTTTCAATGAACTAATAGAAATTAGTAGTATAATTATCTTAGCTTGTATATATATGTATATATTTTTTTCTTCCCCCATCCCAATTGTTCTTTCCTTTTGAGCAGTATCTTTCCATTTCACAATATCTATTGTAGATTTTGGATCTTATTTACTCTTTCAGTTTCTTACACTAGGGAGACAATATGATGTTTACACATGTGAGTCTGATTTATTTCACTTATGAGTATGGTCTCTAGTTGCATCCATTTACCTATAAAAACCTCCAGTTTATCTTTCTTTATAGCTGAGTAATACTCCACTGTATAAAAATACCATATCTTTTTTATCCATTCCTCAGTTGATGCCACTAGTTTTGATACACTATGAATCCATGGAAGCAAGTGGTCCATTAGTAAAGGATATTGCAGAAGTATTGTGAAAAACATTTGTCTGGCCTTGCACATAAGAAATATTGAATAAACATTTACTGATTTAGCTTGACCTACAGCTGTGAGGCAGGAAGTGCAGAATCTGGGATGCCAGTGAATCTTGCCCTGTGCATAAATTAATATTATATCTCTTGATTGCCTCTGGAGAAGATGAAATGAATAATCTTGGGCAAAGTAGGGCTTCAAGGGAAGAAAATGCAGATAGAGATAACAAATGCCTTTTGTTCCTTGTATGATTAAGGCAATTTTTTTACGAACGGAGTTAAAGGAATTTCTGACTTTTAGGAAAATTATAGAACATACGTTGTTTTAGGTCTAGAACAAATATTTATTGATATAAGATGAAGTGTGTTGGTATTAGCCTGGGATGTTTCATTATTTCTCATCATTGGTCCTAACATGTCACTGGGTGGGCACATGGGAGGGTGCTGAAGTCTCAGTATTTTTAAAATTCACCAGCGAGAGTTGCCTTGCTATATGTGGCTTATACTTAACAGTATTTGTAACAACTATTTACTATTCATCTATAATAATGTGACACTCAGAATGCTCAAAATTAAATAGAGGGTGAATATTAAATTGTTTTAAAACTATAAAGTATCATTTTTCTTTCAATAAGGTTTATTTTTAAAATTGACACATAATATTTGTACACACATATGGAGTACGATAAAATTGGATACACGTATGTAACGGGTAATGATTGAATCCAGGTAAGCAGCATTTTAAAACTATGAGTTATGTTTAAATAACATGCATTCTCTTTTTTAAAGGTGTTTTGAAGGTGCTGTTAAAGAATCATGAAGTCATTGTCTTGACAATTCTTTCTGTATTAGGATTTGTGTTAGGACAACTGGCCTTCCATTTTGTTGAGGTACTGTATGTATAATAAATTAGACAATACATTAAAGGATGTATACCCAAAACAAAGTCCACTTCTGTCTCATCTCCAAATGTGTGAAGTGGTTTTAATGTGAACAGATATTAAAATAATTTCAACTGCTATTAAATATTTTTAAACTTTTGTTAATACAAGTTTAGAGTACATAATGATTACATTCATTGTGAGTAACTGGTACAGGTACATAACACATCTCAATTCCTTCCCGTCCTCCCTTTTTTGCCACTGTTATATTCATTTACTTATCTTAAAAGTTTTTATAAAGTTACTTATCAGACATATAAATTAACAGTCATGGTAACAGGCCAAAAAGCCATACAAGCTGGGCATGGTGGTGTGTGCTTGTAATCCCAGCACTCAGGAGACTGAGGCAGGAGGATTGCTGGGAGTTTGAGGTTAGCCTGGGCTACAAAATGAGTTCAAGGCCATCCTCAACTGCATAGCAAAACCATGTCTCAAAAAAAGACAAACACAACAACAACAACAACATACAAAATGTATAAGACAATTATACTAAAACAAGGTACACTTTTAGGTAGATTGTCCATGTTAGATTACAATAATCTTCTCTCTTTTTTCCTATTGTCTGTCTTTTATTTTGCACTTTATTTGTATATTGAGTTTCTCAATTGTTTCTCATGGAACATTGAAGCTTTTCTGTCTCATTTACTTCACTTAACATTATGGTCTTAAAGTGCACTGATTTTCCCACAAATAACTCAAGTTTATCTTTTTCATGGCATAGTACTATTCCATTGTGGGTAAATACCACATTTTCTTTACCCATTCATCTGTTGATGGACATATAGGACATATAGACATATAAGATTTAGCTGTTATGAATTGTGTTTCCATAAACATAGGTATGCACCCATCACCATGGTATGATGTCTTTGAAGGGGATTAGCTGGGTCAAATGGAATTTCTAGTTTGAAGTTTCTGAGGAATCTCCATACTGATTTGTACAGTGGTTGTGCCACCAACAGTGGAGAAGGGTTTCTTTTTCCTGCAACCTTGCTAGCATTTGTTGCTGTCTGATTTCTTGAAGATAGCCAAGAAAGTTTGTGGAGTGAGATGGAATCTCAGTTTTAATTTGCATTTTTGAATGGCCAGCCATGTTGAACATTTTTCCGTTGTATTTATTGGTTATTTGTATTTCTTCATCTGAGAAGTGTTTATTCATTTCAGTTGCCCATTTTTTGATTGAGTCTTTTTTGGAGGGTCTAATTTCTTTTAAAAAGTTACTTACATTTTCTAGATATTGGTCCTTTGAGGAGTAGCTTGTAAATATTTTTTGTCATTCTATAGATTGTCTCTTCGCTCTTGAAAATCTTTGTCTACACCTATGTCTTCAAAAGTTTTACCTATGTGTCTTCCATAGTTTCTGTTTTATTTATTTTTTATTATTTTATTTATGTTTTTTGAGGTTGGGTCTCTCTATGCAGCCCAGGTTGGCCTCAAACTCACAGCAATTCTCCTGCCTCAATCCACGCAAATGCTGGGATTACAGATGTGCACCACCATTCCTGGCTTGTTTTAATATTTAGATCTCGAATCCATTTTGATTTTAGTTTAGTGCATGGGAAGAGGTATGGGTCTAGGTTCAATCTTCAGCATGTGGATAGCCAGTTTTCCCAGCATCATTTGTTAAAGGGCTATCTTTCCTCCAGTGAAAGTATGTGGCTCTTTTATCAAAGATAGGTAGCTGAGTATGCCTGGAGTTGTTTCAGCAGCCTCTATTCTGTCCCATTAATCCATAAGTCTGTGGTATTTTTTAAATTACTGTAGCTTTGTAGTACAATTTCAAGTGAGGGATTGTGATGCCTTCTGGCTTGGCCTTGTTTCTCAGAATTGCTTTTGGTATTGTAGGTCTGTTCTGGTTCCATATGAATTTTGGGATTGCTTTCTCTAGTTCTGTGAGGAAAGCTATTGGCATTTTGATTTAGATTGTGTATTTCTGTATAACAGATTTGGAAGTATGGCCATTTTGACTGTACTCATTCTGCCTATCCAAGAACAGGGTATATTTTTCCATTTTCTGATATCCTGTTTGATCTCCTTTTACAGAGTACTACAGTTTTCATTTCTTTGGTTAAGTTAATTTCTAAGTATTTTACCTTTCTTGATGCTATTGTGAAAGATGTTGTTTCCCTATTTTCTCTCTTGGTGAGTTTGTTATTGGTGTACAGGAACACCACTGATTTTTGAAAGTTGACTTGATATCTTGTTATGCTATTGAATTTGGTTATTAATTCTAGAAGTCTTTTGGTAGTATTTTTGGAGTCTTCTATGTAGAGGATCTTGTCATCCACAAATAATGATAATTTAACTTTTCTGTGTCTATTGAGATGAATATGTGACTTTTGTCCTTGCTTCTGTGTGTATTGTATTTATTGATTTGCATGTGTTGAACCAACCTTGCATCGCTGGGATGAATCCTACCTGGTTATGATGTATGATATTTTTGATGATTTTCACCCACAGTTGTCTGTTTTGGTTGGGTCCTTTCCTGGTTTTTGAATCAGGGTAATGCTTGCTTCCAAGTATGACTTTGGGAGTATTGCTTCCCTTTCTATTCCATTAAAGAGTTTGAAGAATGATGACATTAGATCTTCTCTAAATTTCTTGTAGAATTCAACAGTGAATCCATTGGGACTTTGGATTTTCTTAGTTGGCAGTTTTTTTTATTTATTTATTTATTTATTTATTTTTATTTTAAAAATAAAAGGAGGAAAATATTAACAGACAGACAACATTTTACAAAATAGCAAAGGAACAGTACAGACAGTACAGAGTTACAAACAAAGTGGTAGGGAATTAACAATGCTTGTTGTATCACATATTGATATCTTCAAAGTGGTTTCTCATGAAAACAGACATAGACATGTAATGCTGATCAACCAAGGACTCACTGACAGTTTCTTTCAGCAAAGAAATACAAGACAGTAGAACAGCCATGTTGACTATCCTGCATATACATACATACAAAATTTCTCCTTCTTTCCCTTCTCTTTTCCCACATCCCAGTTGCCCTTTACCTTTGAGTGCTCTCAAACATACATGTGCAAGCACCGCATTGTTTCACTAGTGTAAAACCTGAAAGAGTTAATTTAAACTAGGAGATATGATAGACATTGTGAATTGATAGTTGGTAGTTTTCTTTAAAAAATCACTTCTTCAAGTTCATTGACTGATACTGGATTATTCAGGATTTTTATATCTTCAAATTCAGCTTTGGTAGGACATATGTATCTAGGAATCTATTTCTCTTGAAGTTTTGTTTTATTTTGTTTTGTTTTGGTACTGGGAATCAAACTTGGGACCTTGGAAGTTTTCATTTTATCAGAGTAAAAGTTCTCAAAGTAATTTGGCAGAATCTGTTGTGATTTTGTCATTTTCATTTCTAATAACATAAAGTTGGATCTTTTCTTTCCTTATTTTGATAAAATTGGCTATGGACTAATCTATTTTGTTTATTGCTAGTATCAAGACATCTTTAGGAAATGACTACCTTTTGGAGATATCTTCTAGATGTGGCTGGCTTTTGGCTTTTGAATCTGTCCTAGAATCCTACCTTTTCATTTTATTAGGCGTGAAAGGTTGCAGCCTGTTTGGCCTAGCACCTAGTTCTTTGGTACTAGACCAAAACATTGTTTATGACCCCCAGACAATCTAGGGATTGGCATACAAAGAAGATCAATTGATCATGACAACTATGCCACTTTGGCTAAAGTAGTACAATCAGTAATAACAATATTATGAAGCAAAGACTGGGAAATGACAGTGTTATAATTTGCTACATTTAACCATGGATACAAGATTTATAGTTATATAACAAAACCTAAGACAAATTAGAAAATTATATACAATAAATGTTCACTCAATACAGCAATTTTACCCCAAGGGGAGAAAATTTAAAAGGGTTAAGAGGAAAAAATAGAGAAATAATAGAAGAAAAAGAGATTAGAATCAAACCTGAAGGACAAAGGAATATTGTTCAAGCCTGGGAAAACTGGGAAAGACAGGAGGGAAACAAGGAAAAAACCAAAACAAGAACTAAAGAAAACAAAAAAGTAAAAACAATGTTCACACTCAAGAAAAAACAAAAGTAAACAATTAAAAACCACAAATTAATGGAAAAAAAAGAAAAAAGAAAGGAAATTTCTCTCTGATTTCAAGCTTGTGGTTTTCTCTGGGGTCTACAGTTTTGTGGCAGTGCCAACTTGACTTTGCTCTTGCTGGAAGATAAAGGAGGCAGTCAGTGCACAGATTCATGCTGGACAATCCCAGCAAGTCCGCCGTAGGTTTAAAGTAGAGTGCCTGTTCTAGTACTTTCAAGTCCACAGACATTCAGATTGAGCCTGGCCTCTTACTGTGGGGCTGGAGCCTGAGTCAGTTAGCTTATAAGGCTCTGGGTGTTTCTTACTGGTCTGACACTAGCTCCCTGACCAAGGATGTCTCCTGTGGTTATTTCTCATCCAGTCACTGTGGGTTTTTAACACTGGGAGTCCTTAAGATGAAGCCTATCAATGGCTGCTCTGAGTCCCAGCTTCAGTTGGCCTGTCCCTAAGATGGCATCTGACCAAGCAGTGTCTCTAGGGGGCACTGCAGTTACTTGGACTGGAGTCACTCACCAGCTATTGCAGTGCACACAATCCACTGCTGTGTTCTACTTGTGGATTTCTCCCTGGAGGCCTCTGGAATTACCCACTTTTACTGTATCTCTGTGGATTTGAGCCTCTTTATGCCACAAGCCAGGAACTGAAGAGAAAATGCAGATTGTCCCTTCCATTTTTTGTGTTGTGGTCTGTCTCTTCAATTTCCCTGTGGGCTCAGATCCTTCTTGGGTCCCAGGGGTCCACCTCTCTCCTTTTTTTCTTCCCCAACTTGTTATTTTCCAGTGTCTCAATTCCAAATATTGCAGAGGTTGAGGTGTTGCTGCTCATTGCCCCATCATCTTCCCAGAAGTCTGTCTCTCCATTAATTTTGAAGGAATGTTTTGCGGGATATAAAAGTTGGGGTTGGATGTTGTTATCTTTTAGGGTTTGAAACACTTAGCTCCATGTCCTCCTTTCTTTTAAGTTTTGTGTAGAAAAGTCTGCTGTAATCTAATGGATTTACCTGTGAATATAATTCATTGTCTTTCTCTTAACAGCTTTTATGATTTTATCTCTGTGTTGGACTTTTGGTACTTAGAGTATAATGGCGCAGAGACATTATCTTTTGATTGTGGTCATTTGGGGTTCTATGTGATTCACTTATCTGTATGTTTCTTTCTTTACCTATATTTGGGAAGTTTTCTGCCATTATTTCTGTGAACAGATTACATAGTGAAGCCAAAACTATTTCCAAATAAACTTTTTAGGAGGGAATATTTGCAACACTTCTATCATTGTGTTTTCAGTCAATCTATATGTGGCCTTTGTGATTTGTGTCTTATGTAACCAGCTATAATGTTATCTAAGTACTATTTTTCTCCACTGACTGATTTTCAATCTTATGCAAATTTTTATGACACTGCAAGTACCTACAAGATTATTTTCTCTGCTTAAAGCAAATTAAAATAAACATCTGAAAAGTAAACATCTAGCAGTCAAATAAAAATTACTTATTTGTTATCACCCAAAATTATCTCAAGTTTCATCAGTGGTAGGAGTATTATTTATGAAAATACTAATTATATGCTACAAGTAATGTTTATGTGGCAAAAAACTGCACAATTCTTCAGTGAATAGAACTGTACTATTATCCTTTTGAACAGTTAGACCAATAAATCTATCACAGGACTCCAGGCTGACCTTGTAGATAATCTCTCATTAGTTACAAATCAGAATATCCTAAAATTTACCTCGATTGACATAGCATTGACTTCATTTCTATTATGTGAAAATGGCAGTAATGAATTTCCTGTTTACCTTTGCTGTTGTAGGTCCATCAAGTTGTTTACCCTCTACTACGAACACCAAGTTTTTCACTTTATTGTTATTTTATACCTTTATTTACATTTATGGCATCACTGGGTTTGGACTTTTATATACTCAAGAATGTGTTTTGGCAGGTAAGAACACATTTTAAAATAAATTACAGTCACTGCTTGTTTATTCATGTTGACAGAAAATATGACTTTATATAGAAGATTAATTATTCATAAATCTTACATTTTTGGCTGTTTTATGCTCTTTGTTTTAAAGAATGATTGAGGAGAGGGGGAAGAACTATTATTAGATATTGAGTAAATATCATCTCCACTTTGCAAATGAACAAACTGAAGCCCAGAAATCACAAACAAGATTGACACATGTCAGAACCTAGATTCTGGTTTCCATGCAGAACTTCTTCTCCACTATACATGTAGCTTTGTCTGTTTTCACCAAGTTTGTTTTATTTATGCTTTTTCACTCTTAATTGTACTTGTTGGACTCTTGTTTTTTTCAGAGAACATTTTACTTGCTTTGGCTTTATTCTGTTCTTTCTAACACCTACAGTTAATATTCATTGATTTATTAGCTTTTCTGGGTATTTTGTGTATTTAAGGTTTTAATTTTTTTTTTTTAGTGGTTATTATCATTCAACTCTAAATTTTATTATACTTTTTCTTTTAGTCAATTATTTAGAAGTTGTTTGAAAAATTTCAAATATAGTGATAATTTATTATTTCATCAGATTATGATCAGAGAATGTGATTGTATAAGTCTTGTGATTTATTGAGATTTGCTTCATAGACTGATACATAATAAAATTTCCCAAAAGTTGTGTTTGCTTTACAAAAATGTATATCTTTAATTGCTAAATATAGAGCTCTAAATTTGTTCAGTGAATTGTTTAGTTAACTCTGAAATTCAGTCTTCTAAGTCTTTTGCCACTATTGTTTTTTAGCTCAGTCTAGCAGTTTTCCACTATGTCTGTGGATTTATTAATTTTTCTTGCAATTCTGTCAGATTTTACTTTATATAAATATGTTATTACTAAGCACCTATCAGTGTTATTTTCACAGTTAATTTTTTCTCATTTTCTAATTACTCTTGTATTTGAATTAATATTTTTTTGCCTTAAATCAATTTTACCTGGTATTATTATAGCTGCACTAGTGTTATTTTGGTTAAGTTGGCAACAAAAATTGTTTCATCCTTTTATTTTTCAAGATTTTGTTGTTCTTCTGGTTAGGTATATATATATATATATATATTTAAGAGAATAGTTTTATTTATTTTTTGGTTAGGTATATTTTTGATAGTTTATATTTGGATTTTTATTTTATCCAACTTGAAAATCCTGCTTTTGTTTTTATTTTATTTTATTTTTTTGTTTTTGCTTTTAAAAACTAGTTTTAGTACATTGGTGTGATTAAAAATAGACTTAGAAGTTATCTTCTAGAATAATTGTATTTGATGTATAACTCACATAGACCTAACCAGAACACTCAGGCAAGAAAGAAATGAAAGATATCCAGATAAAAAAGAGGTAGTCAAATTTTCTCTGTTTGTAGACAACATACTCTTATATGTAGATAAACCTAAAGTCTCTACCAAAAACTGTTAGAACTGATAAATTCAGTAAAGTTACAGGGTAAAAATATCAACATGCAAAAGTCAGTTGGATTTCTATACACCAATAATGAACTAGCTGGGTAAAGGAAAGAAAGTAATCTTTTTGCAATAGCTACCAAATAAAACAAACAATAACAAAAATCCCCTATGAATAAATTTAACCACGGAGGTAAAAAATCTCTACACTGAAAACACTGATTGAAGACACACACAAAGGAAAGATATCCCATGTTCATGGATTGAGAGAATTAATATTATTAATATGGTCATATTACTCAAAGTGATCAACAGATTCAATGGAATCTCTATCAAAATTTGAAATGTATTCTTCAAAGAAATAGAAAAAAAATCCAAAATTTTTATAGAAGCCCAAAGGCACCTGAATAGCCAAAACAATTGTGGAGTAGGGGGAGCTGGAAGTATTGACTTCAAAACATACTACAAAGTTAACCAAAACAGTATAGTACTGGCATAAAAATAGACACAGATCAATGGAACAGAAATCCCAGGGACAAATCCAAATATTTACCATCAAGTAATTTTTGGACAAAGGCACTGTTATGGTTTGTATCTGGATGTCCCTGCAAACCTCAGATGGTCACAGGGGGAGGGCTTTTCAGAGTCTGCTGAATCTAGAATTTGTTCATTGTCTAAGTGCTGGTATTGGGGGTGTGAGTGCTACAACCACCCTAGGGTGGGTAGCCTACATACAATATAAGGGAGGAAAGGAGGTTTGCCCCTTCCTTTTGCTTTTGTTACTTTTGTTGTCTTTCCTGCCATGAATAGTTGACCCCCTGCTACACCAGCCTGCCTTCGAGCCAGCTAATTATGGACTGAAACCTGTGCAAATTGTGAGATAAATAAACCTTTCTTCCCTTAATTTTGGGTGCCAGGTATTTTGTCTCATCAATGAGAGAAAAGTAACTAAGACAGGCACTGAAAACATTCACTAGAGAAAGGACTGTTCTCTTCAATAAGATGGTGCTGGGGAGACTGGGTATTCATGTACAGAATAATGAAATTAAATTCCTATCTGGAAAAAAAAATACCTATCTTGGCATTAAAACAGCCTCAAAATAGTCAAAGATTTAATTTAAGACCTGATACTATGAAACTACTGAAAAAAACCAAGAGAAAAATGACTCAGAACACTGAGATGGACAAGGATAAGACCGCAAAAGCACAAACAACATAAACAAAATTGGACAAATGGAATGAAAAACTATGGAATCATATCAAATGGAAAACTTCTTCACAGCAAAGAAAACAGTCAGTAAAGTGAAGAGACAACCTACAGGATGGGAGAAAATATTTGTAGACTATTCATCCAACAAGGAATTACTACTTACACTATTGAACTCAATTAAGTGGCAAAATCCTCAAATCATTAAATTAAAAATGGGCAAATAATCTGAATAGGTAGTTCTCCAAAGAAAATATGCAAATTACCAGCAAGAATAGGAAAACGTGTTCCTCATCACTAATCGTTAGGGAAGTGCAAATCAAAATCACAGTGAGATGTGATTTCACTCTAGTTAGAATGGTTATCATCAAAAAGACAAAATTAACAAATACTGATGAGAATGGAGAAAGCAGAAGTCTTATATACTGTTGGTGGGAATGTGTATTGCACAGCCATAATTGAAAACAATATGGAGGTTCCTGAAAGAATAAAAATAGAATATTATACAGCAGTGTCCAAGGCAAAGAAATCAGTATGCTGAATAAGTGTCTGCATTTGCCAAGGTACGGATGGAATGTAGTATATGTACACAATATTTTAGCATTTCTTTCTTTTTTCCAGGATAAAAAAAATGAAATCCTATCACTTGCAGCAACCTAGATGGGACTGGAGGAAATTATATTAAATGAAATAAGCCAGGCACTGAAAGATGAATATCACATGTTCTTATTTATATGTGGAAGTTAAAAAAGTTGACCTTGTTGGAAAACAGAATGTTGCAGAACATCAAGAAGATTATACACCATGACCAAGTAGTATTCACCCCAGGAATGAAGGGATGGTTCAACATACACAAATCAATAAATGTAATACACTATATTAACAGAGCCAAGGACAAAAACCATACGATTATTTCAGTAGATGCAGAAAAAGAATTTGATGAAGTCCAACACCCATTCATGATTAAAAACCCTACAGAAAATTCAAGTAGATGGCCTTCACCTCAATCTGATAAAAGTCACCTATGACAAATCAACAGCCATCATACTAAATGAGCAAAAACTGAAAGCTTTCACTCTAAGATCCGGAACAACACAAGGATGTCCACTGTCAACACTCATATCCAATATAGTTCTGGAAACACTAGCCAGAGCAATTAGACAAGAGAAGAAAATAAAAGGAATAAGGATAGAAAAGGAAGAAGTTAAATTATTATTATTTGCAGATAATATGATACTTTACCTAGAAAACTCCAAAAATTCCACCAAAAGACTTCTAGATTTAGTAAACAAATTCAGTAGCATGGCTGGATACAAAGTCAACACTCAAAAATCAATAACCTTTTGTACATGAATAATAAGCTTACTGAGAGAGAAATTAGGGAAACAACACCTTTCACAATAGCATAAAAAGTGGGATACTTAGGAATCCATCTAATGAAGAAAGTAAAAGACCTCTACATTGAAAACTACAGAACTCTGAAAAATGAGATTGAAGAAGATATTAGAAAATGGAAAGATATCCCTTGCCCTTGGGTAGGAAGCACCAATATAGTGAAAAAATGGCCATACTCCCAAAACTGTTTTACAGATTTAATGCAATCCTCATTAACATTCCAACAGCATCTCTCACAGAACTAGAGAAAACAGTCCTAAAATTCATTTGGAACCAGAACAGACCTAGAATAGCAAAAATAGTTATGGGCAACAAAGGCAAAGCAAGGGGCATTACAATCTCTGACTTAAAACTGTACTACAAAGTTACTGTGATAAAAATATGTTACAGGCAAAAAAAAAAAAAAAAAAAAATCAGACCCAAGGATCAACGGAACAAATTAGAAGATGCAGAAACAACTCCAGACGTACGCAGTCACTTTATCTTTGACAAAGGAGCCAAATGCATTTACTGGAAGAAAGACAGCCTCTTTAATAAATGGTGATAGAAAGACTGGCTTGTTCCACATGCTAAAGATTAAAATTAGATCCATATATTTCACTATGCACTGAACTAAAATTGAAATGGATCAAAGGTCTAAATATTAAAACAGAAACACTAAATCTCCTGGAAGAGAAAGTAGGTAGAAATCTTGAAGAGACAGGGGTAGGCAGAGAGTTCATGAGCAAAAATCAAACTGCATGGGAAATACTTCAACGAATCAACAACTAGGGGGCTGAGGATTTAGCTCAGCAGCACGGTGGGCCTGCCTGGGCATGAGTTCGATTCCCGGTACCAGAAAAAAACAAAAAAATAAAAAAATAAATAAAAAGAATCAACAACTGGGATCTCATCTCATTAAAATGCTTTTGCAAAGTAAGAGAAAACAACAGAGTGAAGAGACAACCCACAGTGTGGGAAAATTTAAAAAAAAAATTTTTTTTGTTTTTTTTGAAACAGGGTCTTACTCTGTAGTCCAGACTGGCCTTGAGCTTATTATGTAGCCCAGGCTGACCTTGAACTTGTGGCAATTCTCCTGCCTCAGCCTCCTGAGTGCTGGGATTATAGGAGTGTGTACCATCATGTCACGCTGCAGGAAAAAGTTTCACCAACTGTTCCACAGACAAAGGCCTACTGTCTAGAACCTATGAAGAACTCAAAAAAATCAGACCCTTCCAAATTTAAAGATGGCCATTTGAAATAAATACACACTTGTCAGATGAAGTAGAAACAGCAAATTAACGTATGAAAAAATGTTCAACAGCACTTGTCATTTGAGAAATGCTGAGCTTTCATCTCACTCCAGAAAGAATGGCTATTCCCAAGAAATCAACCAATAACAAATGCTGGCAGGGCTGAGGGGAAAAATGAACCCTTTTGCACTGCCGGTGGGAGTGCAGACTGGCGCAGCCACTGTGGAAATCTGTGTGGAGATTCCTCAAAAAACTAAGACTAGAGGTTCCATTTGACCCAGCTATTCCCCTTCTTGGTATCTTCCCAAAACAATTCAAAACACCATATCAGGGCAATACATGCACACCCATGTTTATAGCAGCACAATTTATAATAGCTAAATCTTGGAAGCAGCCCAAATGCTCATCAACCAATGAATGAATCAAGAAGATGTGGTTCTTTTATATAATGGAGTATTACTCTGTCATAAAGAAGGGTAATCTTGTATGATAGACATTGTGAAATGATAGGAAAACACTCAAGGGTAAAGGGCAACTGGGATGTGGGAAAAGAGAAGGGAAAGAAGGAGAAATTTTGTATGTATGTGTATACAGGATAGTTAACATAGTTGTTCTACTGTCTTCTATAGAAACTGTCAATGAGTCCTTGATTGATCAATATTGCATGTCTCTATCTGTTTTCATGAGAAACCACTTTGAAGATATCAATAAGCAATACAACAAGCATTGTTAATTTCCTACCACTTTGTTTGTAACTCTGTATTGTCTGTACTGTTCTTTTGCTATTTTGTAAAATATTGTCTGTCTGTTAATGTTTTCCTCCTTTTATTTTTAAAATTAAAAAAAAAGAAGGGGGGCTGGGGATTTAGCTCAGTGGCAAAAACGCCTGCCTGGCAAGCGCAAGGTCGTGAGTTCGGTTCCCGGTACCACAGAAAAACCAAAAAAAAAAAAAAAAAAAAAAAGAAGGGTAATCTTGGAGACATTTCTAGATAAATGGATGCACCTTGGGAACATACTTTTAAGTGAAATAAATTGGACACACATGTGTAAAAATACTGCATTGTTTCTCTGGTGTGAGGAACTAAAAATGTAAATACAGACCAAAGTGTATACTAGATATTGTGAAATAGGAAGAAAATGTTCAAATGAGAAAAGAAAAAAATGAGAAAAGAATGAAATAAAGTTGCAATGGAAATAAAAAAATTTGATTTCATAGATGTAGAGAACAGAATAGTGATTCCCAGAGATTGGGAGAAAAAACTCAGAGAGGGATTAATGAAAATGTTGGTTAATGGGAACAAAAATACAGTTAGCTAGGAGGATTAGACTCCAGCACAGAGGGATAACTGTAGTTATGAATAATTTATTTTATACAATATTTCAAAATAGCTGGAAGAGAAAATTTTGTGTTTCCAGTGCAAAAAAAAATTTTGAGATGATACACTAATTACCCTGATTTGATCATTACATATAGTATACTTTGTACTTCATAAATATGTGTAATTTTTATGTGTCAGTTAAACAATATAACCAAGATCTGATTCTTAGGATGCAAGTAAATGCAGTCATGCTATCATCGGATGTTAAATCTAAGCCATGTTATGAATTGGTTTGCAGATCTCGTTAACTGGATTGATTAGCATTTTTGCTGAACTTGTCTTGACTGGATATGTGGTAATGAGATTCAATGAACGCTCGTGGGATTTGCAATGTTGCATATTCTTTACCATCGCCCTTAGCATAATAGATCCTCTTCATTCTGCAAACTCATTAGAAACTATTGGTATGTTAGATTTATTTTCTTTCATTCTCTTGAAGATATGAGGATACATTATTATCTTTTCATTATATTTTTCTTGCATGAATTGTGCATCTGGCAGAGTTGGATTTAGTGCTTTCTTTTTTAAGGATAGAGCACTGATTAACTTGAAGGAACCAGAGCAGATAAGACAGGCACTAAAGATCTGACATAAATAATACTAAGTATATTTCAAAGGAAGCTCTCAAGTAGGACATGTACTCTTTAGAAGGCAAAAAAACATTGGCATTCTTATTCTTTGCCACCGAATTCAAAGCCACAAGGTGAAGATTTTAAGTTGGTGAGTTTGTTTACCATTAAAAACCCTTAATAAGTCTTTCCAAGGCCTCATTACCTCTTGTGAAAACTATCTCCATTTTGGAGTATCTGAGGATGCGCAGCTGTAGTGTTTATTTGAAAGAAAAGGATATAGTCTGCCACCCAAATGTATTCATTCAATAGAAGTTTATTCTTAACATGGTTTGAAGTTTTATATTATTACTCATCTTACTTGGTAAGGCAAATGGTGATTTCACTCTACAATGTCACTCTATTTTCATGTTTTATCAACATAGCAGTAAAAATATTAAGTAGTTGGATTCTATGGTTTCTGTATTTGAATCAAAATAACTTTTCCTTACCAACTTTAGAGTATTGGTTGTGTTTAGAGCAAAGATGTTACCCTATGATTGCGATGAGAAGATGCCAACTTTTCAGCCAATGGTACTTCTGTTTTTACATTCATTTCACACAGGAAGGATTTAGACACTTTTGGTGGTGATGTTTAAATCATCACAAAGGAGTTATAGTTCTCAGAGTCTGTTCCTGCATTCTCTGTTCTCCTAAGTACAATCCTTTCCTGGTCTTTTCTTCACCTAATATTTTTCCTTTCAGCTATTTGTATTTGGCCCTTGTTTTATTACTTCATTCTCTTTCTGCTGCCTTTTTTGCAATATCTTGACTGCATATGGTTATTAAGGGAAACTATAAATGTTATTCAATGTGGTTTCCACACTCAATGTTTTTCAAAAGAGGAGTACAATAGAAAGTTTTCTGTTTCTCTAAAACAAAATTACTGAAGGTATTTGGGTAGCTTTTGATCTTTCTTTTATGCAGTAACACTGTATGACATTTTGGTTTTGATTTATAGTTTTTCAGAGTAAAACTCACAATTACTCCTCACTTCTTTATTGGCTTAATGTGGAACTAACATATTGCCTTGAAAGCTGTTTGATTTCTTTAAAAAAATGTTGTAATGACAAATATAAACAAGGAATTTTTGAGATCTATCTGTCTAATATGCAGCCTAGGACAATTCTTCCTTCCTCAGTGCTTCCCAAGCAAGCTAAAAGTTTAGACATGCCTGAATGAGTTCTGAATCCAGTAGCATTTTTTCTTAGTAAGACAAATTTGACTTATTTTTATGCAGAAAATCACTCTCTCTTATTTTTGGTGTTGGCAGGGCTACCATATATTTCCTTCATGTGAGTTAGATAAGTGGTTTTTTTTTCCCCTTCAAAACAGTTGACTTCTTGGATTTTTTGTTCTTTTTTTTTTTTTTTTTTTTTTTTTTTTTGAGACAGAGTCTCCCTATGCAGATCAGGCTGGGCTTGAATTCATTATGTAGCCCAGGCTGGCCTGGAGCTTGAGGCGATCCTCCCTCCTCCACCTCCTGCCTCCAAGTGCTGGGATTATAGGTGTGTGTCACCACACCTGGCTCCAAAACAGTTTATTTCTAGTTGTCACAATACATCAATTTTTAGAAAAAGTTATTTTTTTCTAAAAACTATCATCATATACAAAATTATAACTTCTACAGTGCGAATGGTGCCTCTTTAGGGGAAGTGCCCTTCTCTACCATAAAACCTGTACATCCTATATCTGAGGTGGGCTGGCCCATGGCAAAAAGTACTGGATGCTTGTAAGCAAGTTAAAGAAAACTTTTCTATGCATATTTGTTTTAGAAAGTGCATGGGTTCAAATGATTTTTATTTTAAAGCAAATCTGGAAGAAGGTCTTGTAAGGGAATAATAAAATATAATGCTTTAGTATGATCTTCACTGAGTAAAGAAAATTATATGCTTAGAAAAAGACTTCAGGGTTAATTACAGGCTTTCCTGCTTTATTCTTTCTTTTTCTAAATTTTACAGTGAATCAATACGTTAGTTCCACATTAATCCAATAAAGAAGTGAAGAGTCATTAAGTGTTTTACTCTTAAAAATGTCTATAAATCAAACCCCAAATGTCATACAATAAACCTTTACTTGCTTCTGGTTAATTTATTGAATTTAAGAGGAAAATGAATGGATTTCTTTACCAGAGAAATCAAATGTGCTAATAATCTTCAGACCTGCTTAATCCGTAGTTGTGTGCCTTCTGTCATAGTCAAAGTTGGTAACAAGCAGTAAGATGAGAAGGTTATGACTTATCTTGCCTCTTGTTATCTTTGCTGTTTTTGGTTGGGTACAATAATGAAACAGGAAGAACAGAAATAACGTCTTAGATACTCATCCATAATCAAATTCTGAGCAATCCTGACATTTATTCTGTTATTTAGGAGATATTTGCAAAGATAGATAACATTTGAATATTCTGCTGTTGCACATTGATTAAACACTGGAAAGAACTGATCTCCTTTGTTTTAAACTGTCTATAGTGTTAATAGAGATAATAATAATAATAATAATAATCTCCTAGTTATATTTACTTACTCAGTTACTATATGTCTCAAAATTCCAAAAGGGAGAAAACAGAATGTTAATTAGGTCTAATTTTGTTTTGATGAAAAATACCATTTAATGTGATAAGTTTTGGTTTTAATTAAGCAAAGAATTATATCAGACAGCTGCTTTTAAAAGTATATTGCACAGTCTTTTCTATATCAATTCACAGTTGCATTGGTTTACATAATGAACAACTGTAGCCGATATGTTCTTTTTCTAAGCTATCAAGTATTTTACTATTTTATTCTACTTTATATAGTCATAAAAGGCCACAGCAGTTTTTCAAACTGCTTTAAAAGCAGTGGGCACTAGGAAGGACAGTGTGTTGGTTTGGGGGTAATTTTTACAAGGAGAAAAATAATATAGAGGATATATATTTTATAAGATTATTTATAATAGTCACCCAAAGAATGATATACAAAACAGTGCAGGAAACCTGTCCACACATTAAGACCAAGGAAACTACCTGAGGGCCTGGATGCTATGGAAATGTCCTGCATGAGTCCAGCTGAAGACCTAGCGCTCATAACAGTGCCTCCCACAAGTCCAGCTGGAGGCTCAGAGCCCATAACAATATCTTATGCAGGCCTGTTTCATGGATCTGCGCTGCGAAGGCCCAAAGGTCAGTGGTGAAATCTAGGAAGTCTGTGCCAGCGGGATGAAGAATCCGTGCTACCAGGCTGAGAGATCTGCACTGCAGCCAGGAAGCGACGCTCAGAAGAACCAGAGCTCCCCCGAAAGGTACCACAGCCATCCTCAGCAACAGTGAGGTCCCGAGCACCTCCAATGATCAAGATGGCCAAGTTCCCATCAGGGAAGCCAAAGCAGCAAGCTTCTCCAGGAAACCAGCAGTGCATCATCTTCTCCTCTGGAGCCAGGAAGCGATGCTCAAAGTGAGGACAAGAGCTCACCCAAAGTGAA
Source organism: Chinchilla lanigera (assembly GCF_000276665.1). NCBI lineage: Eukaryota > Metazoa > Chordata > Mammalia > Rodentia > Chinchillidae > Chinchilla > Chinchilla lanigera. The sequence continues at coordinate 13,818,363 of NW_004955406.1, read as the reverse complement.
TTAAAGCCATTCTCAGTGCCAACAAGGTCCCGAGCTCCTCGAGGATGAAAGCAGCCGGGTTCATCAGGAAAGCCAGCATGACAAGCTCCTCCAAAACAGTTAACAGCTCCTTAAAGCTTCTATCAGTTCCCAACAGCCTCTCAGCTCCCAACAGCCTTTTTCTCCTTCTCCAGTTCTGCCTCTTATGCTGCTGGCAACAATCCCCAGGTGGGTATCCCACACCCACCACCTTGCTTCCTCAGTTCAGCTGGGGGTTATAAATTGACCACCAGTTGTCAGTCCTGTAGGAAGTATCAAAATGAAGTCCCATAAGGAGAACATACATACAGTGCAGTATTTCTGAGGAGTAACAAGCAGATGTAGCTGATATATTCTTTTTTTTTTCTTTTTTTTGTTTTTCTCTGGTACTGGGAACCGAACTCACGACCTTGCGCTTGCCAGGCAGGCGCTTTTGCCGCTGAGCTAAATTCCCAGCCCCTAGCTGATATATTCTTAAATTTGGCATTTCTATTTTTAAGTAAAAGAAGTGCAGAGCTAGTACCCAGTTCTATAAACTCATCACAGCTACAAGGTCCCTCTATTTATGTGCTCCTCTGGCCAAAACAGAGTAGCAGGAGCTGGATTTACCTTCCATCCTGAAACAACTAAAGAAATGGACAAAATGTGTGAAGAGTTATTGGACCTCAGACAATGCAGGATGATGATTCCTGAGAGGGAGAAAAAGAGATGCACCCTTGATGGCTCTTGCCTCCACCCATCACCCAGTGAACACTTCAAGGTCTTGGAGTGGACTAGGGTAACTTAGGCGGAGCCTGGGGGTTTCCTTAAGTTAAGCTGATCCAGAGTTGGGTGTTCAGGAGGGTCAAAGTAGTTACAGTGCACAGAGAAAATTACTGCAGAGATGGGAGCCAGCTTGGAGAAGGCAGTCCAGTCTTCTGCAGAAGCTCACTTTTGAGTCTTTAGATGGGAACTCACTAGTGTATCCAGGTGAAGGATTTGCTCAAAGCTGGGGAAAGAAAATACTTGAGGGAGTAGAGGGAATAGTTAGACCTCATATTACAATAGTTCAATGAAAATGATTTGTTTTTCTTAAGAACACATACTTGCTAAGAACCTTTATGATAGAAATCAGCAGCCACCAACAAATCGTCACATCAGCTGGCTTCAGACAGTATTGGGCCCTCACATGTCAGAAAAATGAGGGATGAAAATTATTCAGAAAATCGAGGTATCTTATGATGTAGCAATGGTATAGAAAGTGCTCCTCAATAATCACAATTGGAAAACAGATGCAATCAGATATGACCTTTAGCAAAGCAATAAAGCACCTAGTCCTATATTTCTTCACATGCCCTTTCCTGGCATTTAGTACCTTGCATGAATTCTTCAAGATTAGACTGATCATGCAGTTGATATTGCTGGAAGCTGTGGTTTGAATGTGCAGTTTTGGATCAGTAATGAAGGTGCTTCTGTACCTCTTTGCAAGAGACTAGTGAAACTAAAATACTACTAACAACGTATCACAGAACCAGGAACCTGCTTGACTCTAAAAATCACTGAAAATGCCAAATATCCTTGTCAGTAGTAAACTGGCATTAAGGGAGCCACCGCCCTGTCTACCTCTGCAGTAAATACCTAGGAGGCTAGAAAGACATGTAAAGTTTGAAGTAAAGAGGCTTACTAGTCAGGTGAGTAAGACAAAAATTAAAACAGCCACAGAGGACTAGGGATTTAGCTCAGCAGCACAGCGCCTGCCTGGCAAGTGCAAAGTCATCAGTTCAATTCCCGGTACCAGAAAAAAACCCAAAAAACCAAACCAAACAAACAAAAAAAAAAACAGTCATAGAGCCAAGGATAACAGTGATGATTAATTGTTCAATTGTTTGCTATGATTTGGAAGTATACATATAATACTAGAGAAAATATGTGCACTCATACGAGATATTTCTACATATCATAAAATTTGAAAGGTAACATCATTTCTAAAGAGGTTGTTTATAACAGAATTTATTTATCTCCAAATGGATCACTTTCATTGTCATCTGAGGAACTGTTGGAAGCAAAGAGTCCCTAGAAGCGAGCCCAATATAGAGTGTGCACTGATAAGATTTTGTGGCCCTCTAGCACTGCCGTTCCAGCTGTATCATATGTGCTCAACAGGCTTTGAAGAACATTCTTGTGTTGGTTTGGGTTTTTTTTGCAAGGGGACACAATATAAAATGGGATACATATTTTATAAGATTATTTATAATAGTCACCCAAAGAATGATATTCAAAAGATTCAGGAAACCTGTCCACACACTAAAGACTAAAGAATCCAGCTGAAGGCCTGGATCTACAATAATGTCCTGCATGAGTCCAGCTGAAGACCTAGAGCCCATAACAATGCCTCCCACGAATCCAACTGGAGGCCTACAGCCCACAACAATGTCTCATGCAGGCCTGTATCACAGATATGCTCTGGGAAGGCCCAAAGGTCAGTGGTGGAATCTAGAAAGTCTGTGCCAGCCGGATAAAGGATCTGTGCTAGCAGGCTGAGGGATCTGCACTGGAGCCGGGAAGCAACACTCAAAGTAAGAACCAGAGCTCCCCCCAAAAGTACCACAGCCATCCTCAGCAACTGTGAGGGCTTCCGATGATCAGGGCAGCCAAGTTTCCGTCAGGAAAGCCAACACGACAAGCTTCTCCAGGAGACTGATAGTGCACCATCTTCCCCTCTGGAGCCAGGAAGCGATGCTCAAAGTGAGGACCAGAGCTCCCCCAAAGTAAACTGAAGCTGTTCTCAGTGCTAACAAGGTCCTAAGCTCCTCAGAGGATGAAAACAGCCAAGTTCATCAGGAAAGCCAGGATGGCAAGCTCCTCCAAGATAACCAACAGCTCCTTACAACTTCTATCAGCTCCCAACAGCCTTCCTTCTTCTCCAGTTCTGCCTCTTCTGCTGCTGGGAACAACCCTCAGGTGGGCCTCCCACTCCCAGCTCCACATTTATTAAGTTCATCTGGGTGTTACAAGTTGATCACTGGTTGTCAATCTACCACAATGCTCCAAATCATTCTCTTCTGCATCAAAACAGGCAAACCATGCATGTTTGGGATATTGAGACAAAACAAGTGATGTTTTGCCTCAATATCTAAACAAAGTCAGCTTATTTTTCCTCAGTCAACAATAGAAATAATATATATTTTGAAGACATTTGTCTTTTCATGGATGATGTATTTAGTTGCATGGTATACTTAGTGAATTGCCTAAAATACAATAGGCTACACGTACTTCTCGTTCCATGACTGACTTCTGTTCCTGTGATTAGGACAGTTAGTGAATTGGTTATTAAATGAGGTTGCATAAATCTTACATGCAGTGCTGTAATGTATAACAGAACATAAAATGGTAGTGCTGTACTACACAGTACGATCAGCAAAAATTACAGTAGTGTATAAACAAGACGTTCTGTACAAAAAAGACATTGAGGCTTTATAAACAAGATGTATAGGGCTGTAAAAAAATGAGTCATAAGTCCAAGCAGTCGTTAAACAAACAGATCATTAAATGAGGAATATTTGTAGTTCTCTTCTGATTTTCTGCTGCCTGAATGAGGAATAAAGCCCTCATGATTTATGGGACATCAGGTAGAGGACTCAGAAAGTTATTGGCTCAGGAGTGAGAATTAACCCTAAAGTAAAAGCTTCTTTGCTGGTACCTATCAAAGCTTAAAAGCAAGATTCAAATAGTTCACACTGGTTCCAAGAAATTTAATTGCATTCTGGAACAAAGCTTAAGAATATTTTTAGGAATGCAAAACTATACAGCACCTAATAAAATACAATATGCTAGTCTCTCATCTAACAGAAAATTATAAGGTGTGCAAAGAAGCAGGAACATATGACCCATAGAAAGTACACAAATAATAAGTAGAAGACCCAGTAATGACACAGATGATAGAATTAGTAGACAGAAACATTGAAACAGTGATTATAAGTGGGATATGTTGGTGCCTGCCTGTAGTCCCAGCTATCTGAGAGGCTGAGGCAGGGGATTGCTTGATATCACGGATTCAAGGACAATCTGGTAAAAATTATACCAAGAACCCATCTAAAAAAGTTGCTATAGCCACATTCCATTTGTACAAAAGGTAAAAGGAAAAATTAAATATACTGTAGAACCTGCTCATATCAATTTATAATAATAGTGAATTGTTAAATAATTAGGAATTTCGCAAACCAGTTGTGAAAAGATTGGTAGCTTAGCACTGGGCATGGCGGGAGCATTTGTACATGGATTGACAAACACCACAAATCAGGACTTTTTAAATTTTGGAGAGCTGGTTTATTAATGTGCTAGCAGACACTGTAGATGTAAAGTAGACTTGAATCAGACTTAGAAGTGGAAATCACAATATTGGAGATTTAAAAAGTCTAGGTGGAATTAGGAAAGGATTAGATACTGCAGAAGAGATGATTAATGAATTTGAGGATATAGTGATAGAAAGTATCCTAAGTGAAGCTCAGAGAGAAAAACACTGTGGAAAAACCCCCATGAGATTCAGTGAGCTGTGGGGCAAATTCAAGAGATCTAACAGAAGTGTCTCTTAAAGAGTGCAGAGAGAAGAGAACCAAAATATTTGAGTAAGTAATGGATAAAAAATTTCTAAATTTGATAAAAACTGAAGCCATAGATTCAAGAATCTCAATAAATTCCAAACCCAAAAAGCACAAACTACACCAAGGCACGTAAAAACCAAAGACCTTAAAAACAATGGAAAATAAAAATTTAAAAGCAACCAGAGAAAACTGCACATTATATCCAGAGGAGCAATCATAACAATGTTAACATCATGTACAGCAGACTTACAATAAAATAACAGAACTCTCTTTAAAAAAAAAAATACAAACCAAAAGAACAGGTAGTAACATTTGTACAGAACTAAGAGAAAATACTGCCAATGAAGAATTCTATACTCAATGAAAATATCCGAAAGGGAAGGTGAAATAAAGACTTTCTTTAACATAATAAAACTGAAGGAATTTTTTTGCGAGCAAACCAGTGTTACAAAAAATGTTACAGGAAGCTTTTTGAAGCAGAAAGAAAATGATATCAGATGGAAACTTAGATGTGGAAATTCTAATCTATTCCTGATAACCTGTAATCTATTTTTGGTTTCTGTGTATTTGTCTGTTCTGGCTACTTTGTGTCACTCAATCAAGCCATATGATACCATAGTCCTTCCTTCTTCATGAGGGATGTGTTTCCTGATCTCAGGTGGGTGCCTCAAACCCTGGACATTACTGAACCCTGTATAGTGTAAGTTTTGTCTATTACATGTACACCTATGATAAAGTTTAATTCATAAATTATGCAAGTAAGGGAATTAATAGCAATAACTAATACTGGTCTAAAAAATGACAACAATTTTTACAGCTTATTATGTTGTAATAAGTTACTTAAAACTTACGAATATTATTTCTTGGATTCTCTGTTTAATATTTTGGATCACAACTGACTTCTGGTAACTGAAACTATGGAAAGCAAAACCATGGATAAAGAAGGGTTACTATATGTGCCTTTTGTGTCTGGCTTCTTTCACTTAGTGTTTTCGAGGTTCAGGCATGTTATAGCATATGTTAGTAAGCACTTCTTTCCTTTCTGTGGGGGAATAATGTCCCACTGCAGGGATATGCCAAATCTGTTTATCTATTCATCAGCTGCTAGGCACTGAACTGTCTCCTCTTCTCTGGCTATTATTAATAATGCTGCTATGAACATTCATGTACAAATCTTTGTGTGGACACACATTTATCATTCTCTTGGATATATGCCTAGGGGTATGATTGCTGGATCATAGTTTGTTCTTATTTCTAAAATGAAGTTCTTTTGGAATCAAATTTATGTTTATTCAAGCGAAATGTGGTACCTAAGATTTGTCTCATCTTGAAGCTCAAGCATGGTAAAGGCCACGGCAGAAGAAAGAGTGCTATTGCCATGTTCCATCATCCCTGGAAATTCAGAAAGTGCAATGGAGAAATTTTTTTTAAAAAAATGGTGACTGTGATGGTCTTAAAGATCCATCCCAATCATGGTTGTTTTAAATGTTCTTCTTTTCCTCCATCCTATCCATCTGTTTTTTGTATTTCCTAGGCAAGAGCACACTTTTTATGTGCCACATTAAATTGTATTTTCATCCCCTTTTTGGAATATAGACATTTTTATTTATTTATTTATAAATTTTTAAAATTTTTATTTTAAAGAAAATAGTACAAAAAAGAACCATAGCAAAATACAAACAAAACAAAGCAAGGACATTAAAAATGATATGGGGCTAACTGTATTTTATATTTTCCTTCCAGGCATTTCTAAAATGTATACTGATTTCTTTAGAGGAGAATCATTGGTCCTTTGCAGCGTCATGCATATTTTTTTTGGAGTTTTTCGGGGTGCCTCCACTGAAATTAACATGTTTAGAGGTAAGAGCGTTTTTTGGGTCTATATATTTTCTAAAATCATTCTTGTTGAAATTAAAGTACATTCAAGATGTCTTTCTGGACATCTTGAAATTAAAATACATAAAAGATATTTGCCAACTTACTGAAATTAAAATATGTTTAAGATGTCTTCATTTTCCCTAAACTTTACTCTTGGACCAATTAAAATGATATATCAGGTAACAGGAAAACAATTGGCATCTATGCATTTCCTTGGACATCAAAAGGCAAAACATTAAAAATGATTTCATCTCTCTCAATATGCACCTGTATATGCGTATGCAAATACATGATTACGCCATGTCACATTTTAACCCCTTTCTGAATCAATCTTAATTTCAATGGCTGAGTGTTAAGAATTGTCATGATCCTATATTTGAACCTGTGGGTGAAAGCAGAACAGTTCATGCAGTATTGGGGAGAAGGTTCTAGAAGTGACAATAGCCAGATTTTTGTAACTATCACTGGGATATGTAATATGATGCCATGTTATTTTTCCAGATGTAGAACTAGTAGATAAGGAAGAAAGGGAAAAAGGAAGTCACAGCATAAAGGGGGAAAATATGCCCACTTGGTATATATTTGTGACAGTTGCAAAAAGAGGGATATTCAAAAGGAGAAATGAACATTGGTAGATAAGGGAGTGTTTACAGTGTTTCTCAAAGAAAGAGTGAGGCATCTGGGATAGAACAATTTTTGTACCTATCCACTTGCTGCCTATATTAGTCACTGCATCACTGGACAATATATCCATCACCCAGAATTTCAAGGAGGAGAGGTTTATTTTGGGTCAGGGTTTTTAATAGGGTCAGGTCATGGTTTGTTGGATCCAAGCCACAAACACATGGTAGAAGGCCATGATAGAAGAAAGCTCAACCGTTGGCAGCCAGGAAGCAGAGAGGGAAGGGAGGAACCAGAGACAGGAATACCCCTCTCCAGGTCACAGCCCCAGTGACCTGACCAGGTCCCACCTCCGAACACATGAGACTTTTGGGGGACATTTCAGTGCTTCTTGATGAAGGAACTCTAGGCATTTAAGATATAATAATTTTTTCCATTAGTTCTTTATTATTTAGGACTCTCCTGATATATCCACTTACTGGCATTAGTATTAAAAGTTATTATGACTAACAAAAAATTTGCTTCTCCATTTCTCAAAATCTTCCTGGACTAGGGTTAGGAGTTGCAAACCAGGGTGCACAGGAACCCTGGGTATGATTTGCTTAGCCCTGACAACAGTATGATGCTTAATCTTGAGTGTCAACTTGATTGATTTGAGAGTTGACTAAGGGATTAGAAAACCACATGTTTGGATGTGTCCTGGTGAGTCATGGAGGTGTGACTGTATCTAGTCCCTGGCGCCTTCTCTGGTGTCCTTCCCCTGAGCTTTGCTTCCAAGCAGCAGCGAAGTGAGCAGTTTTGCTCTACCATGACCTTCTACGATCACATTTCTGCCTTGGAGCCAGGCAACCATGGACTGAACCTCTGAAACTGTGAACCAAATAAACTTTTCCTCTTTTAAATTGCAGGTGTCAGGTATTTTGTCTCAGCAACAGGAAAGCTGACTAATATACCTAGTTCTAAAATTTTTGAATTTGGTAATCCTTTTTCTCTTCCTGTGCTGGAGATTGAACCCAGGGTCTCATGCATGCAAGGCATTACTCCTGAGTTACATCCCCAATCCTGGTTTTCTTTTGTTTGGGTATTACCTCTCCAATTTGTCACAGGTTTTTCACATTTATGCTCCTTGCCTGCATCCTGAGGATATTTGAATCCTCTGCCTCAGAATAAGTAAACCTCAGTTTATATAGAAAAGACATCCTGAGAGAACCTCTTTTGTTAAGCTTCTATGGGACACTCCTACTTGCTGGAGAATAAGGACCCCAATCAAAATCTCAAGAGCAAGCCAGAGTGCCATCAATGAATGAATCTGAACTCATTGCTCAACTCTTTGCTTCTTTTTTATAGAGCTGGATATAATTCTGGGAATCATCTTGGATATTTTTGGAAGCATCGTATTTGGATACTGGTGTGCAAGAGTCATTGAGTTTATATTGACTGACCCTTTTAACAATTCACTGACTAATATCATCCTCAGCTTTTCATTGGTGTATATGACTTTCTACGTTGGTAAGGCTGACACAAATACAAAAAATGCTGCCCTCAAAGGAAACTTTATAAATCTTGATTTTTGTCCTTATCTTGATTCCAATTATCTTGATTCCCTCAACAATATTCCGTCCACCTTTCTTATAGTATGTTACTGTCATCTGCAGCTCTTTCCTGTTATCTTTTACACCTTTATTGCGACTCCATGTCCTTCCCTCTTGCATTCATCTCTGTAATCACTCTCCTTCTCTTTGAGCTCTTTCCTTTGACCTCACAGGTAGTCACTGGTAGTCCTCTGGAAGAGGAATGAGCACTGAGATCATTCCTGCTCTGAGCCTGAGCAATTTATCTGTAAAAGGGAAAGTTCTGAGAGATGCTCCCAATGGCTTTTCAGCTCTGCAGCCTTTCATTCAATTGGTTATAACCTGAGGAGGCTGTTGAAGTGGTAGTCCTTTCCTGAATCTAGGAGCGGGAAAGGACAGGGAAAAATTGCACATATTTATGTCTGAAAGAGAGGCAGGAAAGTGAAATAATTAGAGGAGTAAGAGTGCCCAGAACTGGTAGACATTCAGCTAGTAAAATTTGGAATTAAAATGTTTACTGGTTAGACCAAGGTCCCCAAGAGCCATGGTAACTATGGCCCAACTTATCTATTTCTGATTTTGATCTCATCTCTCAGAGTGCAGCAACCTCCATGCCTTAAAGACCTTAGAGGTTAATTATTCCTCTTTTCATCACCAATTATCTAAAAGCACTGCTTCCCCTACAGAAAAATTGTCACAGCGGGCTGGGGTGGGTGTTGCTCATTGCCCCGAGTCAGTAAAATTATAGAAAACTTTCACTGGAGACTCACTTCCTTCTACTTCTTCATTTCTTTTTTGCTCCTGTGAAGGTTTTATGGATGCCTTTAAATCTCTAAAACATTTATTGAGTCTTTCTATTTCTCTACCAGACAGTGAGCTCATTGAGGCACAGTCTATCTCCTAGCCCCCCTTTTATTTGTTCTGTCTCATCTCAGCCAAGCTCAGAGCTTGCCATATGCCTGATAGCTTAATGCATGTTGGCTGAATAAGCTGATACTGGTCCTCAAAGAGCTTTGGAGTTAGGCGGACTTGTGCTCAAAACCCAGCTCCACAATGTATTAGCTTATTGGCATTGAATAATTAACCTCACTAAGCTTGAGTTTCTTCATCTGTGAAAGTGGCCAGTAACATTTAGTTTGTATGTATAATGAACTAAAAAATATCAGACCTCCCAAATTCAAAGACCCAGTCCAAAAATGGGCATTGGAGATGAATACACACTTTTCAGATGAAGAAATACAAGTAGCAAATAAATATATGAAAAAATGTTCAGCATTACTGGTCATTTGAGAGGTGCAAATTAAAACAACACTGAGATTCCAACTCACTCCGGGAAAGAATGGCCATCACCAAGAAATCAATCAATAACAAATGCTGGAGGGGCTGTGGGGAAAAAGGAACCCTTCTCCACTGCTGGTGGGAGTGTAGACTGGTGCAACCACTGTGGGAATCAGTCTGGAGATGCCTCAAAAAACTAGGGTTGGAGGCCCCATTAGACCCAGCTAGTCCCCTTCTGAGTATCTCCCCAGAAGAATTAAGAACATCTTACCACAGACATATATGTGTACCCGTGTCTATAGCAGCATAATATGTAATAGCCAGATCTTGGAAACAACCTAAATGCCCATCGACTGAGAAATGGACAAAAAAGATGTGGTCTTTTTCTATAATGGAGTATTACTCAGTCATAAAGAAGGATAAACTGGAGAATTTTATAGGTAAATGGATGCAACTTGAGACCATACTCATAAGTAAAATAAGTCAGACACAAATGTGCAAACATTGTATTGTCTCCCTAGTGTGAGAAGCTGAAAGAGTAAATGTGATTCAAAATGTACAATAGATTCTGTAAAATGGTAAGAAACTACAAAAGGAAAGAGAAACTGGTTTAGGGGAGTAGAAAAAAAAGAAGGAAGGGAAAAGCAAAAGGAAAAAAATATACAAAAGATAGTTAAAATAGTTATATTACTAATTTCTCTTAGTTCATTGAAAAGATGTTTGTGCTAATATTATTTGGATAATTAAATGCTGCTATCTCATACTCTGAGTTACTAGTTTAAAGATAACAATATACAATGTATTAACCATTGTTACCCTTCTATTATATTGTTTTGGAAGGTTTTTTTGTTTCTTTCTCTTTAAAATAAAAACTAAAAAAATCTAGTTTATAGAGGTATTAGTGTAGGGTCAGGCATTAATCACTGAGCTAATGTGCATTATGTGACCTGCTTATGCTGCTGAGCTACAGAGAGTTCCTACAGGCTCTTAAAAGCTGATTTTGCACATTTCTTCCCAACTCCATACTCAGGCCATAAAATTGGCCATGGTGGGAGTCTTTATGCCATGGATACTGGAAGACTGTGTAAGTCAGGGACCCCCTCCCCCACCATACAGAGAGAGAGAGAGAGAGAGAGAGAGAGAGAGAGAGAGAGAGAGAGAGAGGAGGAGAGAGAGAGAGAGAGAGAGAGCTTGTTTAAAACATTTCCCAGAGCAGTACTGGCTTCAAAGTACGGCAGTTAAAAAAAAGGTTGATTTCTTTCCCTTTTCCTTTTAAAAAAATGGAGTTGGAGCTAGGCGTGGTGGCGCATGCCTGTAATCCCAGCACTCAGGAGGCAGAGGCAGGAAGCTCACTGTGAGTTTGAGGCCAACCTGGGCTAGATAGTGCGTTCAAAGCCAGTTTAAACTACATCACGAGACTCTGTCTCAAAAAACAACAAACAAAACAGAACAAAACAAATCAAAATGAATGGCATTGTTTCCAGTCAGTGCTTGGCATCCTCCAAGACAGATACTTCCTGGTGTGAATTAAGAGCAGGATGGGAGCATGGGGCTTCTTAGAGTATGTTAGTATCATTTGCACATTAGAAGGCTCCAGTCCTGACATACAGCTTCCAAGTTGGTATGAATTTGTCATCTAATTAAACAATAAGGATTCCTTATGCTCATTTTGGCATGCAGCCAAAAAGCTTAGTCAGTTCAATTCATATCAAATGTGTGCCAAAAGCTATTTAAAATCCAGACATACAAATTATATAGAATTCAAAGTAAGATCTGAAGAGTTTCACTGTATCACAGTTTGCAGCATGGTGGTTTTGCTATTATTGGTTATTTAAATTAAACTCAGTTAAGTAAGCAAGTAAAAATTCTAAAGGAAATTTAAGTGATTAGATTAGTGAAAGGAACAATGAAATACTCTCAAAAGTAATAAACAGTATTAATTTACTAAGCAGTAAGTAGATAAATTAATAACACAGTAATAATGATTATAATTTATGCATTGCTACAAAATGTGCCAGGCATTTTTTATGGAATCTGATTTAACTTTCACAACAATTATACAATTACACCTGCTTTACGAATGAAAGAACTCAAAGGAGAAAAGGAAAGGTCACATTCCAAGAGCAGCCAACTTTGTCCTGTTCCAAAAATTCTTCCACTTCTATTTTTCATGTTCTTTCTTTAGCTTTTTGTCTGTTGTTTATAATGTGCTATTTTTGGGCTCTGGAGCCTAGGACTGTTGGCATTTATGGTATCCAAACATTCTTCCTGGTTATTTTCTTGCCCCAGACTACACTTGCAAATCTGTTTAGATTGGAAGGAATTACCACCTGAGGTAGGGAGGCAAAAGGAAAACAGACTTCAATAACTTCACAACGCCCCTGAGCAGAGACTGTTAAACTCCTTTTCCATTATCTTCATCCTCAGTGACAGTCTGGGGTTGGCCCCCAGGGTCAGATAGGCCTGGTTTGGGCAGTCTATTAGCAAAGAATGGCTTTTGCATTTTAAAGTGGTTTACAAAAGAAAGATATTTTGTGGTACGTGACGATTATTTGAAATTCAACTTTTAGTCTCTATAAATGAAGGGTTATCATATACTCATTTGCTTGTATATTGTCTGTGGCCACTTATGCACTACGGCAGCCGAGTGAGTAGTTGTGACAGGTGCTCATAAATGTTAGATATTTACTGTCTGGCCCTTTGCAAAAAAAAAAGCTCACTCTTCCTGATTCGCAAGATTTGGGCAATCCCTTGAAATAGCTATCTAAGTAAGAAATATTACTCTCAAATTTCCCACCACTTCTTCACTCAAGACAAAGTAGCTTAGTGTGCAGATTTAAATGTATTTATTTTATTCTTTTTTTCTCTCCCCAGTGGAATATTTTGGAATGTCAGGCATTGTTGCTTTGATCACTGTGGGCCTGAATTTAGATTCCTTAAGCTTTAAAGCAAATATGGAGCATGTAATTACTAAGTAAGTTTCCTATTCTGTATTTAATATAGATCTCATAGAAGTTAGCGTCTTAAGATGCCATGCCTTTGTGGATGCTATTAAAATTCCCTTTATATAACTTTTGTTAAACCTTTGAAGTTTAAATTTGAGTTACATTTGCAAAGAACTTAAAGTATCAATACTTACTGACAATATTTTTATTATGCATTAAGTATCAGTAGTTCGGAGATCATAGTGTTTTTCTATATAACTCTGATAGAATTTTACTTTAAATTGTGGATTTAAAGACATAATGATTTCCTCCCTTTGTTTAAAGGCATTGCTTTAACTGTCACTTCCTTTCTATTCATCCTAGGTTCCTACTGATGTTTTCGTCTGTATACGAACATTTGATATATACTTTCTTTGGCATTGTGATTGGATGTGGAGAAATCGAGTATTTCACATTTCACTCTATAGTTTTCACTCTCTTGTTATTTTTGACAGTGAATTTTGTGAGGTAATCATTATATTTTAAAGTTTGTTTTTTCCAAGCTTAGTTATGAAGCCCAGAGTTAGAACTGGGAAACAGTGGTGTGCAGCAAAAAAAGTAGATGTTCTTGAGATATGGAAGAGGCCAGGGAGTGAGGGAGGCCTCAGGAACGCGTTTTAGGCAGACAGTCCTTGGGGGGTAAGCCCTGAGGGAGGCAGCCTGGCAGGTCAGGAAGCAGCAAGGAAGCCTTGGTCACGGAAGCAGAGAGGAGGGGAGAGCAGGAGGAGATAAAGTGACCGGGTAGTTATGAAAAAACAAGAGAAGACCCGGGCATCATTGCTCTTCTGGGCTAATAAAACTCCCTCAGGAGTGGTGACTTTGCTCTGGGGAATGCCGTTTGTGGAGGGAAAAATAAAGAGCATTTGGTTTTTAAAAATTGTATATACTTTCTTTACTATTTGAATTTTTGCACTATTCATGCATTACTTTATAATTTAAAACAAAGGTAAAATAATCAAAACCCAATCCATTTCTTAAATCTTTAAGAAGAGTAACTAGATCTTCCATTGGATTCTTTATAAATAGCATGAGAAGTCCATACCAGGTAAAAACAAATTGCTAAAACATTTAAAAATCTCTAACTCAATAGAAATTAAAAAAATAAAATGATAAGTGGCTTTATTCTTCAGCCATAAAATTCGTGGTTCTAAAAGTCGTAAGTATGGCCCTTTGAGGACATGATAAGAAGGGCGCTCCTGGCCTGTCCGCTCACCGCCCCTTGAATGTCTCCCTATTCCTTGTTCCCTTCACTCCAGATAAGTAGCACATCTGTCCGACACTTGTCCTTTTAGGCACCTTCCAAAGTCTCTGCTTTTCTGTCTTACATCCTTACCCCTAGTGCCTATTCATGTTTTAAATGTCAGAATAAACAGCGCTGTACCAGGGAAGGCTTCCCTGCTTCCTACCCTCCTCCTCTCCCAGCTTCAAGGAAGATAGGTAGCACCAGTCTGCGTTCTTTAGCACTATTTAGTTCTCCTTTGTGGCACTCCGGGCAGGTATTAGGGAATCCTTGGTTTTACAGTTAATGATTTAGTGTTTGTCTCCCCAGTGTAGCATAACCCTTGAGGGAAAGCATCATCTGTCTTGGTTTTGACAATATCTTAAGATTCTTGAACAGATTTTTATATTTTTTGCTGAATGATGAAACAAATATATATATATGTGTGTGTATATATATATATGTACATATAATATCAAAAATCTCATGAATGTTCACATTCCATTTGTGTTAGTCTGGGATCTCCAGGGTGACAGAACCAATAAGAGACACAGATATAGATACAGATGGTAGAGACACAGATACACAAAATGGGACGAGTAGGGGATCTGGCTGATGTGCCTTTGGAGGCCAAGTCCCACGGGCAGCCATCTATAATTTGATGACCTTGGGAGTCAGCAGCAGGGCTCAGCTCAGAACCGACAGCTCAGAACCCGGGAAACTGATAGTGTAATTCTCAGTCCAGGATCAAAGGCCCGAGATCCCATCAGATCTTCTGGTTTGAGTCCTGAAGTTCAAAGGCCAGAGAGCCTGGAACTCTTGATGTTTAAGGGTCAGAGAAGAGTGTCCTCGCTGCAGGAGAGAGGGGAAATCACTTTTCCTTTCTTTTTTGTTCTATCTGGGTCCCAGACTAAGCTTGAATCTTCCCCACCCAGTTCGCTGATCCACCTGTCTCTCTCCACTGGAAACACGCTCACAGACACATCCAGCAGCAATGCTTTATCAGTTCTCCAGGTACTCTTTAATCTAGCCAGTGGACACCTAAAACCAACCATCACACCGCTTCTGAGAATGTGATTCAAATTGGGGGGAAAGTGCTTATCAAATTGTACACATGAAGTGTGTGCAGATGTTTGCATACCGACTGTACTTCATGAAACTATTGTAAAATTTAAAATGTGGGGAAGACTCTATTCAAAAAGTCTTCAGTGGAGTGGTATTCATGGTAATGAAAAATTAGAAACAACCGAAAATGCCCAACTACTGACAAGTATGAATTGGGGACAAGAGACTCTTGCATTTCCCTTTTATCAAGTTACTCACCTTAGATTTGTTCAATTTTAAGACTAATAGAAAATTGTTATGAATCTGTTAATAGACTCTACTATGTGGAAGAGCTTCAAAGGATATTTTATATCAGTAACACTGGAAGGCATACTGAGAACTACACATTTGTAAGATTATTTGCTTTTTTTATAATCAGAAAAATACAAATTATGAAACTCAAAATAGTAAAAACATTCAGACCTCAGGAGTTGGTTTTGATGAGCTACAAAATAAAAATAATAGTACAATGGATTTAACCATTTGACAAAGATTAATTTGGCCTCTTTGATGTTAAAATTAATCTGTCTAGATATCTAGGGAGCTCTGAATTTTCTACAATAGCCATTGGGCATGTGGGCCAGTTTCTGATTGGATAGTGACGTATATAATATGGATCAGTTTTTGCCTCTACAGAGTTGTGGTGATATATAACTTAACTATTATAACAGTACCCGGATATCTATACTCAAAAATAAAATTTTATAATTAGAATATAAAATAGTACTAATATATATATATATACAGTCATATGTATCATAATATATAACTGTATTTATCAAATGTATAGTGTAATGTATACATATAGCCACCTCTGATATTGCTTATCAGAGCACACATCCCAACACACACACACACACACACACACACACACACACTAGGCGGTACCTAATAATTCTCAACTGGCCTGAGAGGTCACTGGGTTGGCATGAATTCACCTGACTGTATAGAGAGTAAACCCACAAGGGTCAATGATATTTTATGGAAGAAGTCTTTGGTAAGACTGAAAGGGCTGGTCAGAGTCACTTTGCAAAAAATTTGAATGCAAAGCAGAAGAGTGTGCCCAAATAAACCATGCAGAGGATAGATGGTGAGTATAGACTCTTTGTTTCTTAAAAACAGGAATTCTCTAAGTTGACTTGTGTGATTCCTAGCTGAGCAACTGATACACAGTATGGTTTTTGAGGTTGACATATGTCAGATTTTACTTTTGCTGAAATTTCATCTATTCTAAATCATTTGAAGTACAATACTGATATTTTCTCAGTGCAGATCCCCTAAAGACAGATTCTACAGGATCTTGGAGAAAAATGACTTACTAGGAAGGCACACATCGACATTAATTAGTATAAGATTTTATGGGATCTCAAGAAAATCTTGGTTGGATTAAGTTTATTAATTTGCCTATAATAATTTTAGCTTTTGGCCATCATCTGTACATCCTTCAATTCCAACTTCTGAATCTGATCATTTTATGGCCTTTCAGGGAATAGAGTATCTTGTCAATATTCTTTGATGGAGTTTCCATGAAGGAATTTACTATCTAAATGTAAGGGCACAATACAGTAGTGTTAGTGGCAAATCTTATTATTTGTATAGAACTTCCAGCAGTATTTTTTTCTTTTTAAAGAAATATTTATACTTACTTAAAAGAAGTAAGTTTAAATAGTTCAGAAATGGAACAAAGTAGAGATCTATGTACCATAAAAAGTGAATTATCAGACTCCATGGACATTTCCAGGTAAACATTAATACAAGCTCAGGTTCACATTTTTCTTTATACAGGGATAATGCATACATACATCATGTGAAGATTCAGGCAGAAAAGAAAATCAGAGACACTAACAATATCCTCAAGCTTTAAAAGTAATGTGGAATATGTTTTAGAAACATTTTACATTAATATAAACCCTTGATTTAATTTTATGATTTTATGCCAGAAGCATGGTTGGTATTAATTAAAGAAACACATATTGGTATTATAGCACATTGGCTTATTAATAATGAAGGCATTTTGTATCTCAGTGTGTAACAAAAATTTTAAAGTTGATTATTTGCTGTGATGTTTTAAACTTTCCAAGTCTTTTGGACGCACAAAAAAAATAGCTGCATGCATTTAAGTGTTTTTTTTTTAATAAAATATACAAAATAATTGATCTCTGCAGTTCCTAGTTATGTTTTGTCTTTTTCTCCACATGCAGGTTATATTCATATTTAAGACTGGGTTAATGCCCCATAGGGTTTTTGTGTGTGTGTGGTACTGGGAATCAAACTCACAATCTTGTGTTTGCCAGGCAGGCGCTGTGCCACTGAGCTATATCTCTGGCCCCAAGCTCAGTAGTTTTTAAACAATGCTACTAAATAACCACAAGTCCCCAGTGCAGTACGGGAGAACAGTCTTCATCACTGAAGTTGAAATTGCTCCTTTTGGATATTTTTCCACTTCAGTGTTAGGTTGTTAGGGTTTCATTATATGGATTAAAAAATGGTTTTGATTTCTTCCACAGTTCAGAGTTGGAAATCATATCGTACAGGGATGTTTCAAATAACCAAATGCTCTTTAGTAGATGAAAATGCAGCCCTAACATACATAGCATCTGCATCCTTAGCTATATTATCAGTAGATCTTAAAACCAAAGTAAGATGGTTTTCCTGATTCCACAATCCACCTAACTGTTGTTTTTGAAATCTGAATATTTCTATCATTTATAGTTTCTGTTTTGGATAGTTCTGACTAAGACCATTTTATTACAGCATGAAGCCAGTTGAAACCAAATTTTTCAAATTTGCTTTAAAGTAGTAGCTACTCGAGGCAACAAGCCTACACAGCAGCTAAGTGAGATATATTGTTTTTCTTTGTGTAAACTATTGGTTAGCACACAAAGTGTGCAGTGTACAACTCCAAGATCTTCTATTCTCACCAAATAAGCTACAAATTCACTTATGCTTTTCTTTCTCTAGAAAATCAAAGCTACATTTAATCTCAAGTTCCTACTGAACACAACCTGGGCCACTGTTCCGTGGCTCTCAGAGAAATTTCACAGAAAAAACCCACTGTATTTGGATGATGAGCTTTTTGACTGTGAAGAACCAGAATCACTGCAGTCAACCAAACATGTTTGACTATCATGGCATAATTTTTCAGGCGGGTGACCTGCACGAGACATGTATTCTTTATTTGCCTGCCGAGCTCTAGTATTTTTCAAACTCACACATTATATAGAAAACAGATTTAGTTTCAGAAAGCTGGCATGACACCAATAAACTTCATTGTTTTCTCTTTCCTGAAAAATTTTATATGGAATTTAGTATTGAGTACATAGTTTCAACATAAGTAATATAAAGTATGATTTATTTACTTTTACTGTTTTTCCTGTCCGCAGGATCTTTACTACTATCGCATTGACGCCTATCTTGATGCATTTGAGTCATGAATACAATTGGCAATTAGGAATTGTTATCTCCTGGACTGGAATTAGAGGAGTTTATAGCTTACTCTTATCTCCCGATATTTATAATCTGGCTGAACAAAAAGTAAAGGCTCCACATATGGTAGGAAAAATCATGTCTCATGATTCTTTATTCACCTTTATTTATGGCACTTGTCATTGTACCCAATAATAAAATGAGCTGGTTTCAAATTATACTTTAAAAATGCATTCTTTTTCAGCAGAAAGGAACTCAGAGAAAAGTTTATCTATGTTGACAGTGTGAAAGGGACCAATACATTGTATTGGTTAAGGACAGGGGTTTTGGATAGACTGGGCCTCCAATCATGACTCCATCATTTACAAACTTGATGACCGTGGGAGAAGTTATAGAGTCTTGCCTAGCCTCAATTTCCAGTTGAGGTTGAGACGGTGCTTAATAAAAGCTTAATCAATGCTATTGAGCACACAAATGATGTCTTTCAGTATCTGTCAGAAAGGGTGGAAAAAATACCGTTATGGAGAGAATACCAACCTCCACAGATATTAGAGCAGAAACTTAAATGCTAGTTAAGTACACTAATGAAGAAAGATTTTATAAATAAGATAAAGATTTTATAATAAATAATTACATTAATGATCTTGTGTTTGTATCATCAGTACTAATTTAAAAAAATTCAAGCCAAAGAATCCATTATCTGAGTGGAAAAGAAAACTTGATATCCTTTCCACTCTTTCTCAATGTTGTTCTCCTCTGGGCGGGCTGGTGGTGCAGTATCTGTCAGTGATACTTCAGGCAAGATCCAAGGAGCCCAGTGCACCTGCTGGCAGGGTATAGGCTCCTTCTCACGTGTGACAGACTGTGAGTGAGCTAGGGAAGGTAATAGACATCTCCTGGACCAGCGCCCTCTAGCTCCCAGTCACATAAACCTCAAATCTGCTCTAGGGAAGGAGGAAACCACTTGGAGGCTATTACCTCAAGATCACCTTCCTGTTTGCCAAAGAATGTGGAGGTAGAGGTACAGTGTTTCCTGATATTGTCTGATTCCCAGGTCGAGATTTTCTTGCCTTTGCTATTTGACTATACCAGAAGGTTTATGGAAAAACTGTCAAGCAGTTCATCTTGCATGTGGAAAAGTCAAAATAGGCAATAGCCTACTGTGCATAGCGTGATAGGGAAAGAATTCAGGGGCCCTAACTCTCAAAGGAAGTGCTTTTCTTGATAGGGTATTATATTCCTCACCACATCTTTCCTGAGCATTTATATCCATGGGCCTGGTCTGAAAATGAATTTGGTCAGGTGAACTGGTGGCTTTGCAAAGATTTGGGTCCTTCCTTGTTCCAAGCGAAAATTATTAATAACTAACATTTAAGAGCTTTTAATTCTTTTTTATGCAATGAATTATCCTCAAACCAAATTAATAGTGTAGGGAGCCACTGAAGCTGGGAATGGATCATATGTGTGAGGTGTGGCAAGGCCGGTCCAACAACACAAGGTGCTCAGGAACACCAGGTGCTCAGGTGAGTCAGGCAAAGTTGCTAGGCAGTGGGGCTGAAATTGACATCAACCTGAGAGTATAAATAAACCCACGGCGGTAGCTGAGCTGTTCCTTTCCTCCCATCTGGAGACAGGGCTCAATCTGACCTCAGCTTTCTGTCTCTTATCTTTATTTCTCCATCCTCTTGCCGTCCTCCCCTGCCTCATGAACTTTGAGAGCTGTGTTGGATGTGACATAATAGCATGTTAACTAACACTTGGGTATCATTTTGCAGTGTTTCCTAATTCTGTCTAATGTTATGCATGCCCTTTGCTCCATCCTAGACCTAAAGAATCACAATCTTTATAGAAGGGCCTGGGAGTCAGTGTGTTTTAAAAGCGCTCTGGGACAGGTGGCTGTTCTCAGCCAAGTCTGGAAAGCACACTGGAGGTGAAATTGCTATGAACTGCATTTTTCAATGAAGGACACCGAGACTCAGAGGCTCCAGGCCTAAAGGTTAATAAATGGCAAAGCCGAGGCTTACAAATGTAGTGTCTTTTTGTTTGTGCATAGCACTTTCTCTGACCCCACAGCTCCTGCCTGCTCCTCCATGCCCAGTACAGCTGTAGTCATGCTGGTGGTCAGAACACATCCTCGTCAATCACCACTGCCTGGTGTGCCTGGGCTTCCCCCACCTCTCAGGCTCTATAGCCACGTCTGTGACGGCTCCCAACTTGCTGGCCTTGTGTAGCTACTGCTGGAATGGGCAGTGTGGAAAGCTTTTCTCAGTGTCCTTATCTCAGAATCTACAATCGATCTTTATGTCCTCATTTTGACTGAAAATTAATTTTTGCATCAGTATGTTATGTTCAGGCAAGATCCACAAAACACCCTTTTTACTTTAATTTACTTATCATAAACAGAATTAAAAATATGGATTAAAGCAGAATTTTGATGGTGGTTAAATGGATGATTGTCTTTGAAAAACTTATTTAATTTTTGGTTCTAACCATTTGTATGTTTTATTTTAGTTTATATTCCATATACAAACAGTATCATTGTTGACTATGGGAATAAACTCACACATGATGACTTGGTCAGCTAAGACATTAGGTAAGGCATATGTATCATTCTAAGGACCTCATATTAGGGCAATACATGCATACCTGTGTTTATAGCAGCACAACTCAGAATCACTAAATCCTGGAGACAGCCTTCATGTCTATCAACAGATGAACAGATAAAGCAATTATGGTACTATACATAATGGAATATTACTCAGCTATAAAGAAGGATAAATTTTAGATGTTTGTAGGAAAATGTATACACCTGGAAATATAATACTAAGCAAAATAAACTGGACACATATTGGTATGGTACCTCTCATTAGGCAAAGTGTAAATAAAGAGCAAAATAAAGGATTGATAGAAACAGAGAGAGATCTTTTGCAAATGAGAATTGGTACAAGAAACTGAGAGTGAGGGGAGGAGGGGAAGGAGTGGGGAAGTAAAAGGATTTAAGATGTGTCAGTTATGTGTAACGAATACCCACAGTGAATGTAAACATTATACATCATTAGCATGAACTAGAAATAATAACAAAGATAATGAAAGTGGGAAAGAGGATTCAGAGATAGAGGAAAGAAGGTGGGTGGGGAGGGGGATGGGGATAAAAAATAATCAAAAAGTAATATGCTCATGATCTTCCCTAAGATGAGTGGAAATGTCAAGTATTGCAAACACGTAATTTTATTTTTAACTTAAAATAAAATTTAGAAAGGGTACCACTTTAACTCTTTATGAGACATTTCACATGTGTTAACAAAGAAAGAACAACTTTATTGAGGTGGAATTGAGCAAATAGGCAAAGGTCATTCACCAAATTCTTCTGTTTGTTAAGAAACCTCAGAACTCTAACTTCAAATTCACACCTCAATAAATACACAGTGCTGCAAGTTTTGCGTATTTAGGTTTGTGTGCCGGGAAACAGAGGTGTTAGATCTGAGGGGTGTTTATGGCAGTGACCTTTGCACTTCACTACGTATAAGAAACAGGTGGAAAACTCGTTAAAGTCAAATTCTCAGGCCAATCGGCTTTTGGGGCTGCGGCATGGAGCCCGGTGGTTTGCATGGTGTCATAAGCAGCCCTTCTACTTGTAGGAGACACAGGTGGTTCTCTACCTTTTGAGAAATACTGGTGGGTACCTTGAAGTGGAAAGTCTTTAGCAGTTGAGCCAGATAAAGCTGAGTCATATAGCCAAGAGGAAACAGATGGATAATATTTCGGGAAAATTTTCGATAGAATTGTCATTGCTCCAGTCACTCTGTTCTGGCTGTGCAGGTGAGTTCACAGTTTCACCAATGCGTCATGACTGTCCTTGTCCTTCCCTTTCCGTCTCCATTGTAGTGCGTTCACACCTTTGCTTTTCTTTCTCACAGGTCTGTGTGCTATTTCCCTCCCAAGACAAAGGGTTATACAAAATGTCACTCATCACATACAGCAGATTCTACAGAACACAATAACTTTATTTAAAACAGAGAAACTTTTGACGAATGTTAATTGGACTTTAGTAGAAGAAAAAACGAAGATTGAATACGTTATTCCTGTGAGTTAATATCCGGCAAAAAATATTTTTCCTTTACTTCCCTTGATCTACTTTTCTCATCTTAGTCTATAATAAAAAAACAAAACAAAACAAAACAAAAACACCTGATTCTGTTAACTAAATGTCAGAAAACTGAGGGGAGATATTTACTAGCTTTGCTGTCTTGATGAAATGACTTCTTTGAATTCTGTCTCTAAAGAGAAGATCTTGGTGATCATCCTTATTTATGCAATACCAGGAGAACGGATACTTTCGCAAACTGGTTAGCTGAATATCAAGCACGGCCCCTGCTAAGATGATGTTTCCAAAGGTTTGAGAGACTGAGAAATCTGTAATTATTATAAAAAGCAGAAATTACAGGCTGATTCAGAGAGTAGTGAAACATGGACAGGTTTGGAGAAGAATTTGACATTTACATCTTTCTAAAAGAGCAGCACTCCTGAGGCAGGAGGATCACTGAGTTTGAGGCCAGCCTGGGCTATGTAGTGAGTTCGAGGCCAGCCTGAACTACACTGCGAGACCCTGTCTCAAAAAACAAAACCAAAAACACAGAACCCAAAAAGCAAAACATAAAACAAACCCTAAAACTTTTCAAAAGAATATATTGCCACAATTGAAACAATACTTCTTTTTTTTTTTTGGTTTTTCTCCGGTACCGGGAACCAAACTCACGACCTTGTGCTTGCCAGGCAGGCGCTTTTGCCGCTGAGCTAAATCCCCAGCCCCCTGAAACAATACTTCTTATATGGAAAAAAAAAGTTACTCAAGTTATGCTTAACCAATAATTTTAGCAATTCTGATTCGAATTATTGAAATTTTTGCTGAGTCTAATACTTGTTATCTTCTTACAGTTTTTATTTACTTTATCTTTTTGTGTTTTAAAACTTAGCCCGATAACCTTCAGTCTTCCCATCTTTCAAGTAATGATGATGAGTGCCCGACAGATGAAGTTTTAATAGAAGAAGCCAAATTGCACGTAGCTATAATACAAATGGTTGGTACTGTTCACATACTCTGTTTAGAAATTTTCAATTCCTTTAACCCTTATGGTTTTTCTGGTGCTGTAGAACAAATATTTCTTCTTTCATATAGTCTTTTGCTTATTAAAATTAATGTTTGATTTATTAAAGTTTAGACAAAACTAAAAAAACAAACACTTTCTTAGGCTTTAGATTTAAGACACAAACCTCATTATTTTAAGATCAGCATGTGTTAGCAGTCTCTTTTGGGGATTCTTAGAACAAGAATTGGTGCCGTTTACATGGTTAGACAATTAAACATCTTTAAATATTTGAGACTGCTTCTAGAAATGTAACATATTTCAGTTCTTTTATGCAAAATTCTCTCAAGTGCTTATTTATTTACTTATTTACTTCTTTTTGAGACAGGCTCACTGTGTAATTCAATCCAGGCTGACCTTGAACTTATTATGTAGCCCAGATTGGCCTTGAACTCACAGTGATCCTCCTGCCTCAGCCTCTCTAGTGCTATGATTGCAGGTGTGTGCCACCATGCCTGGCTAACGTGCTTATTTAACTCTTAGTAATGTAATGCATTACAATGAATTTGGTGAGCCAAAAATGCTCTTAAAATGTTGTCATTCTAATATAAACATAAAAAGATTACTAGGTAAAATCAAGTTTAAGTAAACTTATCAAATGACAAGTCTTAAATTAGGGTTATATTCTGATGAATCAGGTTTTATCTAGTATAGTGGTATATAATATACTTGTTATGCCCAGAGGATTTTTTTTTCACTTTCTTTTAAAAACCCATTGTCGTGAAAAATTTCTAAAACACCTTAAAATACATGGAATAGTGTAATAAAGCTCCAAATGTCACCCAGCCCTAAAAACCATCCTCACACGGCCAGTCCCACCTGTGCCCTCCGTCACCCCACTTTCCACACTATTTTGATATCAAATCTTAAATGTCATATCATTCGATCAGTAAATACTTCAGAATGTATCTGTAACTTTTAAAGTCTTAAAAAGTAGTAAAATACTAATACTGCACTCAAAATTAATACAAATATCAAGACTAATCAAACACCAATTTGATGAAACTTTCAATTGTCTTGTATGTGTGATAAATGCTTATTTCTACAGTTTATATTTTCAAGTTGGATTCCAATTAGGTCCATACACTGCAATTCACTGATATCTCCTTTAATTCTCTTTTAATCTATAAATTCTGTCATCTTTTCTTTCACTTTTTTTCTGTTGAAGAACAATTCCTTCTTGAAAAATTTATTTTCATTCTTTTTATTTTTTAATTTTTTAGTTTTTTTATTTTTATTTTTGGAGACAGGGTCTCACTCTGCAGCCCAGGCTGGCCCTGAACTCACATATAGGTGTGCGCCAATACGCCTCGTTTTATTTTCATTCTTTAAGACATTCCTGCACTTAATTTAAAGTGTTGGCTGTGGGGAGGGGCAGATAACATGCTTAAAGAACTCATTAATTTGAAATGTTCTCAGAGTCCATGTGGTAAGAGGAAGCTGGTCTCACCCGCAGAATGTGGGGGTCATGCAGAGGAAACCAAACACACAGGCAGGAACCGGTATCTCACTGCCAGGTTCAGGAATGAGGCTGTGTCAATCCAAAAAGTGGGATAGTAACTCAGCCTGTTGATAAGAGAAGCAAAATGTCTGTGACTGTATGAATGTGACACGATTTACCCACTGGCTACAATGCTTTCTATTCTTCCTGCATTCAACACATAATTAGCTTTTCTCAAGACCCCTCAAGGCTTCATCCTATTATGGTGTTGGGCTCAGAGTCCAGTATCTCCTAATCTGCATTTGGCCCAGGTGAGAGACATCTTGTTGCCTCTCCTTTAGTGTGACTTCTCTTGATCTAGAGACCTGGGAACTGAAATCCCAGCATATCCACCCCCTATATACTGAACTCTCAGTGATAATAACAGATACTTCTGTACAAGAAGTACTTATGTACTTAGAAATCATGAGGAGGGATAGTGGTGCATGTCTGTAATCGCAGCCCTTGGCAGGGTGAGGCAGGAAGATTGCTGCAGGTTCAAGGCCATCTTGGGCTATATAATGAGTTCAAAGCCATCATGAACTACATATTGAGACCCTTTCTCAACAAAACAAAACAAAACAAAACGAAACAAAACAAAACAAAACAAACAAAACAAAACAAAACAAAACAAAAAAACCAACAGGTAAAAGAGAAATCACTGATCCATGACAACTATGAAATCCAGGGGGCAAATGCACCAACTCTCTCCATTCTTTCCACTTCTGTAAGAAATAAATCCATGCATGTAGCTGAGTGACTTCCTCAGTCTTATTTCTTCCAGTAAAGAACTGGAAGGCTAATATTCACGTAGAATGGTCTCTGTCCCTTTTATTCTAACTTGGAGTTATTTTCTCAAAAACTTTGTGCATTTTCAATAAATCTGATTACAGTCTACCTCATCCCCCAATTTCTTTTCAGACAAACTATGTGTCCAACACATAGTTGTCCAACAAGAGTCTTGTCCAACAAGAGTCTGAGAAGGCCTTTACTCTTGTTGAAAGGGAAGACTACCACTTTGAATTGTTCAGTACTATTAAAAAGCATCTGCAGACAACACCCTTAAATTGATCTTGACACAGAGGCTATATTTCATTGGCAGCACTCTGGATTTGGTTTTTACTCCTGGAGAGTGTGCCAGCTAGAGAAATTATAGATGAGAAACAGGTTTAGTTTTCAATTTGAGAAATTATGGCCTGTATATTTACCCTAAGTTATGCTCGCAGCATGACCTGCTTCTCTTTGGTTTATGTTGCACGTCGTATGCAGATAAGAATAAATCTACAGTTTTAATATTTCCAGGGGATTGGAAATCTAGACTTCTCTCCAGCAGGTCCATTTATCAGGTATTTTTTTTTTTTTTTTTTTTTTTGTTTTTCTCCGGTACCGGGAACCGAACTCGCGACCTTGCGCTTGCCAGGCAGGCGCTTTTTGCCACTGAGCTAAATCCCCAGCCCCTATCAGGTACATGTTTGACCTGCCAAGTTGCCTGAGGTGACAGGCTTGCCAGTTGTGGTGCCGTTGCAGAGAACGGCTGCCTCTCTGCTGTTACCTAACCACTCTTCCAGTTTTCCCTCCTTGTGCCTGTCCAGCCTCTGTGCCTTGCTCAGTCCCACTGTAAATGCCACATGTTATAGCTTTTTGTCATGGAAGCTTTCCATAGTTAACACTGGTTTCTGTTTTAGTTAGCTTTGCTGTGTAACAAACACTGTAAAACTTAGCAACTAGAAAGAACAAAGGTTTCTTATTTCCCTTAGTTCTGTGGATTGGATGATTTCGCTGTCTGTCCCTGCTGGGGTGTCTCATGTGTCTCTGGTCCACTCATAGGGCAGTTGGGGCGGCAGGGTCCAGGATGCTCTTATGCACAGGTTCAGCAGTTAGTGCTGGCTGGCTTCTAGGACACTAGTTTTCTTCCATGATATGGCCTATTCTGCCCCAGTAGGTTGGACCTGGCTTCTTCACAGGGAGGTGGTCTTGGATCCAAGCAGCATGAGAAAGGAAACCGCAAGACCACTTAAGACTAGACTCTAGAGCCTGCACAATGTCACTTTTACTCTTGTTCTTTTAGATAAAGCAAATCACAAAACCAGCCCAGATTCAGTGAATGGAGAAGTAGATGCCAGCTTTTGATGGGAGGAGCAGTGGTATCAGCTGTAAAGTGGCGTGGCCACAGGGACTCATGGGGCCATTGCTGTGACGTACCACATTTACTCTTTTACATCAACAGTTCCACAGAGTGGTTAACTTTATTTTATCTTTGAATGTCTCTTCCAGGGTTCCTGCTGCTGTGGCATTCTCTCTGCTTTTGTGAGTCTTATCTTTTCCAGACTCCTCTCCTTTTCTGTTTTTATTCCTTTAATCTAGGTGTTCCTCAGGCCAGGGGAATCTATTTTTCTCTTACTTTTAGTTTCTCCTCCTTTATTCTCAGCCATGCTCATGATTTTAACACTCTACATGAATGCTCTTCAAATTTATAATCTTCCTCCAAAACCTTATACCGCCAGTTCTCTAGATTTATGAATTTAGATTTATGAATTTTAACTGAGGTAGAACATCTTCCCCTGCAGCTTCCCCTGGTACTCAGATCTGTCTTGAATTCCTCCTGAGCCTGCTGCCATATTCCTGGCCTCAGTGAATGGAGCCTGTGCCACGTGGTGGCTGGGGTCTGTCTTGCCTTTTTCTCCTTCTTCAAGTTCTATCAGATTTATCCTGTAAATATTTTCAGAGTCACCTTATAAATGTTTGTCAGACATATCCCTTTCCATCCTTGCAATCTTAATGTAGGTGACCATGATCTCTTGCTGGGTAGTAACTTTCAGCTGGTCTTTCTGCCCCTAGAATTTCCATTCTCAAACCACAGTGACTTACTAAGAGACAGATGTCACTGTATCACCTTCCTACCTAAAACCCTAATGGCTCCTCAGTACCTATGTTTTCCAAAGTGAATTCCAGTAGAATACTTGTTCATGAGACATTAATAGGTCCTGCATGGAAAGAAAGTCTCCATGCTCATATTGGTTTGGGAATGCTTGTTTAAATAAAGTTAAAGAGATTTCTTTTTTCTTTCTTTCTTTTTTTTTTTTTTTGGTATTTTTCTGGTACTGGGAATCGAACTCATGCACGACCTTGCACTTGCCAGGCAGGTGCTGTGCCCCTGAGCTAAATCCCCAGCCCCAAGAGATTTCTTTATGGAGCTTTTTGTAGAACTCCTCAGAGTTGTAAAGATGCTGATACACATTGGAATTGCCCAGAAAGGAATGCATGACTCTAACATCTCCTTCTCCCCTGCATAGTTTTTCTATTTTTTACATTTGAAAAGAATTTTATTTTTACTTAGTTGACATAAATGTACTTGTTTATGAGATACTATGTAATATTTTGACACATGTATACATTGTGTGTTATTCAAATCAGGTTAAGCATATCTATCCCCTAAACCATTTGTCATTTCTTTGTGGTGAAACTATTCAAAATTCTTCCAGATTTTCTTGAAAGAGACATTGATTTTCAGGAATTGCAGCTCAAGGAGTATGTTGAAGATGCACCTGTCACACTCTAAGAAAAGATTACCTGTAAGACCAAATCTCAGGGCAGCTACCCGCCACACCCACAGTGTGTTGGCTCGGGCTGGGCTGATCCCTGGACATCTTCAGGGAGCCCGGGGAGTCTGGGCTCTGCCTCCCTGACCAGCATGCAAGGCAGGCGAAACCTCGGGCACCCTCTAGGGCCTTGGTGGCTACCTGTCACACCCATAGTGTGTTGCCCCAAGCTGGGCTAAACCCTGGACATCTTCAGGAAGCCTGGTGAGTCTGGGCTCTGCCTCCCTGACCAGCGTGCAAGGCAGGCAAAACCTTAGGCATCCTCTGGGGCCTTGGTGGCTACCTGCCACACCCATAGGTGTACATACAAAGTACAGGAACCTGTGGGATGCAATGAAAGCAGTCCTCAGAAGCAAATTAATAGCAGTGAACTCCCGCCTTAGGAAAACAGAACAAGCACAAATAAACAATCTTATGCTGCGCCTCAAGTTCCTAGAAAAAGAAGAGCAAGTCAAACCCAGAGCCCAGAGAAGGCAGGAAATTATAAAGCTCAGAGCAGAAATTAATGCAATGGAGACTAAAAAAAAATACAAAGAATTAATGAATCAAAGAGTTGATTCTTTGAAAGAATAAATAAAATAGATAAACCCCTAGCCAACCTTATCAAAAAAAAAAAAAGAAAGAGAAAACTGAAGTAAACACAATAAAAATGAAAGGGGTGAAATCACTACAGATCCTGAAGAAATTCAGATCATCAATACCTACTTTGAAAATCTTTACTCTCATAGGATGGAAAACACAGAGGAAATGGACAGATTTCTAGACACATATGAATTACCAAAGCGGGATGAAGAAGATATAAAAATCCTGAATAACTCAATATCAGCGAATGAAATTGAGAATGTAATTAAAAACTTGCCAATGAAGAAAAGCCTGGGTCCAGATGGATTCACAGCTGAATTCTACAAGCAATTTAGGGAAGATTTAACACCAATTCTTCTCAAACTCTTTAATGAAATTGAAAGGAGAGGTATTCTCCCCAACTCATTCCTGGAGGCAAGTATTATTCTGATACCAAAACCAGGGAAAGACCCAACCAAGAAAGAGAGCTATAGACCAATCTCCCTAATGAATATAGATGCAAAAATTCTCAATAAAATACTAGCAAACAGAATACAACAAGTCATCAAGAAGATTATATACCACAACCAAGTGGGATTCATACCAGGAATGCAGGGATGGTTCAATATACACAAATCAATCAATGTAATACACCATGTCAATAGAGCCAAGGACAAAAATCGCATGATCATCTCCACTGATGCAGAAAAAGCCTTCAATAAAGTCCGACACTCATTCATGATGAAAACCTTACAGAAAATAGGAATAGATGGCCTTTAACTCAAGCTGATCAAAGCCATCTATGATAAACTAAAAGCTAACATCATACTAATGGTCAAACATTGAAAGCTTTCACTTTAAAATCAGGAACAAGACAAGGACGTCCACTGTCACCACTCCTATTTAATATAGTTCTGGAAATATTGGCTACAGCAATTAGACAAGAGAGAGAAATAAAAGGAATAAGGATAGGAAAGGAAGAAGTGAAATTGTCATTGTTTGCAGATAACATGATATTCTATATAGAAGACCCCAAAAACTCCACCAAAAGACTCATGGATATAATAACCAAATTCAGTAGCATAACTGGATACAAAGATAACACTCAAAAGTCAATAGCATTCCTGTACACAAGTAACAAACAGACTGAGAGAGAAATTAGGGAAACCACACATTTCACAATAGCATCTAAAAAGATGAAATACTTAGGAATCAATCTAACAAAAGAAGTAAAAGATCTATACAGTGAAAATTATAATACTCTGAAAAAAGAGATCAAAGAGGATATTAGAAAATGGAAAGATATTCCTTGCTCATGGATAGGAAGAACCAACACTGTGAAAATGGCCATACTCCCAAAATTGTTGTACAGATTCAATGCAATTCCAATTAAAATGCCATTCACATACCTCACAGATCTAGAGAAAACACTCCTAACGTTCATCTGGAACCAGAAGAGGCCTAGAATAGCAAAAGCAATCTTGGGAAACGAAGTAAAGGCAAGAGGCATCACAATTCCTGACTTAAGATTATATTATAAAGCTACTGTGGTAAAATCAGCATGGTACTGGCACAACAACAGACCTGAAGATCAATGGAACAGATTAGAAGATACAGATACAACTACAAACACACTCAGTCACTTTATCTTCGACAAAAGGGAAATATGTTCAATGGAAGGAAGATAGCCTCTTTAATAAATGGTGCTGGGTAAACTGGCTTTCCACATGCTGAAGACTAAAACTAGACCCATGTCTTTCACCATGCACTAAATTAAAATCAAAATGGATCAAAGATCTAAATCTTAAAACAGAAACACTAAATTTATTGGAGGAGAAAGCAGGTACAAATCTTGAAGACATAGGGGTAGGAAGAGAGTTCATGAACAAAAACCAAACTGCACAGGAAATACTTCAAAGAATTAACAACTGGGATCTCATCTTATTGAAAAGTTTTTGCTTATCTAAAGAAATCACCAATAAAGTAAAAAGAAAACCCACACATTGGGAAAAAATTTTAGCCAACTGCCCCTCAGACAAAAGACTTCTATCTAGGACATATAAAGAATTAAAAAAAAAAAAATCAGGCTTCCCAAATTCAAAGACCCAATCCAAAAA
>NW_004955406.1:13777873-13785808 GCF_000276665.1 Chinchilla lanigera | reverse complement strand
TCTTTAATGGTTTGAGCAATCTTTCATTCTTACATCTGATAATCTGAGCAATGTAGTTGAGGATAGCGATATGCAATGTAACAACCACTGTTGATTTGTATTAATTTGTCTTGAGACCCTGTATCACTTTGAATGTTCTTGCTTTGATTTGTTTATGTTCGTGATACTGGTACGCTGTTACTGTTCTATTTTTTTGTTTGCATCTCATGTACTACTCTCTTTAAAATAAAATAAAATAAAATAAAATTTAAAAAATGAAATCTCAGCAAAGTACGCAAGGTCTTTTAAAATCTGGCCTCTGCGAGTCTCTCTGACTGACTCTGCCCCACACCCCATCCTTTAGAGCACACAACCATGCTGTGCTTCGTTCCCAGGTACCCTGAGGACGCCCTGCTCACTCCTCCCCTCGGTTCTGCTCCCCCACCCCACTCTCCAGCTGAATAGCACGCTCTTCCTTAAAATTCAATGGAGGGATCATCTCCAAGAATTTTCCTTTGACCCTCCATCTTCACATCAAGCCTGATACATGCCCCGTGCTTTATCCTCTTATATTTCCTACACTGTCGCGCGTGAGTTTAACGTCCCTCTTCCTTTGCTACACTGTGAGTTCCTTCACGTCTTGGATTATAACTCCATCACCTGCCATGGGGCTTGGAACACAGCAGACATCCAATACATATTTATTTAAAGGATGAATAACAAATATGAGATGTGATCAAAACCCAGGGTAATGTTTAAATTAAAATTTATCAAAGTGAAAGACAAATAGCCACTAACCTTCCTCAAAATGCCCCCACTATGCTTCAGAAAGGCTTACCCCATTGCTCTTGCCATTTTCTGAGGCAGTTCTGGAAAAAAATGTTTTCTGTTGTTCTTTGCACTTATAGATTTTTTAAAAATCAGATTTCATTGGTACACTTTAGGTCTATATGATGATCACATTCATCTTAGAGAATTTGTGCCTGTACATGATAGAACTTGTTTCTTTTTTTTCCCATTCCCCTACCCTCACTTCCCCACTTACATAAGCTTTGTTTCCATTTTTTCCTTCCTTTCTCATTTTTTCTTTTCCCTTTTTTCCTTTCCTCCTCTCCCTCCCTGTTCCCTTCCTCATTTGAACATTTTCTTCCTATTTCACAATATCCAGTATACTTTTTGATTCTTACTTACACTTTTGGTTTTTTACACTGGAAGAAAAAAATGCAATATTTACATATATGTGTCCAATTTATTTCACTTAAGAGTGTGGTCTCAAGGTGCATCCGTTTATCTAGAAATGTCTCAAGCCTATCCTTCTTTATGGTAGAGTGGTACTCCATTGTATAAAAAAACCACTAGAAATCCTCTTTTTGAGTGTCTTTTTTTGCAGGGTGGGGTTCTTTTTTGAGACAGAGTCTCACTATCCAGTTCAGGCTGGCCTTGATTTCATTATATAGCCCACATTGGCCTTGAGCTCAAAGTGACCTTTGTACCCCAGCCTCCTGAGTGCTGGGAGTATAGGCGTGCACCACTATACTTGCTTTAGTGTCCTAATGAGGAGTGATAGAAAAAAATGCTGTGAATGGTGTTGCCAAGTACCAGGCAACAGAAAGGCAGGTCATAAAAACATTAAGGCCACGTCCTCATTCACCTATCGTATCTGACACTGTGACTTCTAGATCTTCCTCACAGTCTAAATGACTATGAAAGGTAAACATTTTGAATTGACTCAAGAGATTGAAGCAGACATGACAGTGCAACTAGAGACACTTAAATGGGGTCTTCCAGAACTGCTTCAGAAAGTAGCAAGAATGATGGGATAAGTGTGGTTGAAGGGAGGGGTCATATTTTGAAAGGAATGAATGGCAATGGGTCTTCCTGTAATACATTTTTTTCATTTAAACATTTACTATATTTTTCAGTCAGACCTCTTATCCCATCATCATGTTTGTAAATCACAGTTTTCCTGAGCCATGCCTACTTGTGGATGAGCAGGAGTGGAAACACTTCAAGTGCAGTAGCTGTAATGCTTCAGGGTTGGACCTGTGGAACATGTCATCCTTATGGTGTCAGGCATGCCCCCTGTCATCATGAAGGTTATAAAGTGAGGAAATCCACCAAGTGCCCCAGAGACTCTCAGAATAAGAATATTCGGCTATTGTTCCTATACTCTTTGGGAAGCAACTTCAGAATAATTAAAATTGTTAAGGGTGGATCATTTTATTATCTTCTGGAGAAAGAGCTGGTGAATGGATGGCCATTAAGTTGAGGTATAGCATAATGGCCTCTCCTTTCCTGTAGTGACTATCACTGTAAAATTTAAGAAATTATGCTAAAGTGGTTGAGGTTGGAGACAACACTAATGAATAATGATTATATAAGAGTTAGGATGTGAAGAAGAAAATTTAAGCAGTAGTCCTAGGAGATAACTCTGACTGGTGTCAGCAGCATCCGAAAGGTATAATTTTTCTCCTGTTTTGAGGGGAAGATTGATCGAAGAACACGATCCCTTCTCTTTTGATTGTTCTTTGTGGGGCTGAAATGATTAGCTACACTTTGAATTAATACTTTGACCCTTTTCTGTAGACCACTGACACTGTTTATATTACTGAACTCTTTTGACTTATGTATAGATTTTTAGCTTCTTGAAGCTGTGAACCCTTACAACATGCAGAGCTGTACTTGGTAAAAAAAAATGAGTAGATACTTGAATTGAATAAAATGTATTTCTTAGCATAGATTTTTTTTCATCATAGTATATTTTCTTTTTTTTTTTTTTTTTGGTTTTTCTCCGGTACCGGGAACCGAACTCACGACCTTGCACTTGCCATGCAGGCGCTTTTGCCGCTGAGCTAAATCCCCAGCCCCCATAGTATATTTTCGTATGGAGTTATCCTTCACTATCCAAGATGGATTGATTCTAGGACACCCTAAAATCTGCAGATTCTTGTCACTTCTGTAAAAAAGTAAAAATAATTAAGGTGTGTTATACACATGTCCTAACTCCTCATGCTAAATATAATCATTATATACTGGAAACATGTATCAATAAAAATTAAAAAAATTAAAAATGGAGTAGTATTTGCATACAACCTGCCTAGGCCCATCTTCATTTGTACCTTATCTCTGGATTGCTCATAATGTTTAGCACAACGCAAATGCTGTGAAAATAGTTGCGATACTTATTAGTGGGGGGATAGTGGTAAGAAACAATGTCTCTGTATGTTCACTCCAAATTCAGTTTTTCTCCTAAATATTTTTGGTTTGTCAGTAGGATTCATGGACGTAAAACCCATGGGTTAAGAGGGCCAAATTTATTGAGTTCAGTAATAATGAAGGCTATATAAGGACTGAGAAGAGCACATTACACTTATATTTTGATCCCTTATAATTTTTTATTAAATTTTATGTTTAGAGTAGCTTTGAAAAACAGTGCAACGAGGGACTCATTGAAGTAGAGGCAGCCCGGATATTAATTGGTGCTACCAAAATCTACTGCCTCATCCAAGGAAAGTAAGTTTAATACTTCTTTAATTGATATCTCCAAATTGAATGGATATGTGAAGAATAAACAAACTAAGAATTACACGCCCAGATTGACCAATCTTTTATCTCATCTATTTATATTCATCTGTAAGTCCATCTGATCATCTATCTACCTGTTCATCCATCTGTTCATCTGTCCATCCATCCATCTATCCAAATGCCCATCTGTCCATCTGTCCATCTGTCCCTCTATCCATCTGTTTTTTTTTTTTTTTTTTCTTATTTGCACATTTCTTCCCTGCAGTTTCATAACCTTCATGGCATTAGGGGTTCTGGAGAAAGTTCTGACAGTAATGACATTAGATAAGAAACTAGGGGATCTATTAATGAGAACTTATACAACTTCAATTACTATTATTATTATTTTGCCTCCATATCATAGTCATTAAATTACTGGATAGAAGAGGTACAGACAACTGGAGCACGCTATTAGACTGCTTCCTGGGTTGGAGCAGACACTGGAGGAATTGGTTTGACTGGTGGTGTTGATAGATGCCAGGAAATCTGTTGGGAAGAGCTCAGTGCCTTAATGATAGATTCTATCTGGTCACAGTATTGACAAGCATTAAAAACATTAGACTGAGATATTTGTTTGTTATTTGGGGGGAGTGTACCAGGAATCAAACTCAGGAACTCACGCTTGCCAGGCAGGCACTGCACCACTGAGCTATATCCCTGGCCCCTAAAAAAATAAACAAAACATTAGATTATGACTGTTTCAAGACAAAGCTGTGAGGCAATGATAGGAGATACTGGCTTCATGATAGTTAGCATTTTTGCAGCCTTGAAATCTCTTCGGGAGATCTATTGTCAGTTTCTAGGATTACCTTCATGAAAGTAGGGCCTTTTGATTTTTGGAGAGGCTTAGGCTAGGCAACATGTGATAAAAGGAAGCTTGATTCCAGAACCCCAAAAGGTTGGACTACAGAAACTTTAAGTATGTTCTACCTCAGGTAAGGAATGATTCTTGGAACAGGGGCACAAGGGGTCTCGTGCAAAAAATATTCTGGCACCATTCATGGGTGGATGGATGCAGAGGTTTGGAAGTGAGTGAACATACTAAATTTATATCTAGTATATCTTCTATGTTTATATTACCCCAAATTATAGTACTTGTCTTTTATTATAGCACATATGTGTGTTTTTCTTTGTTAGATTCATGAGCATTTATGATGTTTCAACTTATGTAAGAGCTAGAAGTTGGCTTATAATGTTTAAAAACATATTAACTTACATGGAATACCATAAAGAAAGGGGAACTTTTGTTTTACCTGGGTAAGTGCCATGAACATTTAATAGCAATGTAAGTGAACATATTGTATCTCTACATTTTCAGAATAGAATACTTTGATTTTTCTTATTAAAATGAAACTAACATTATGGTCAACTCCTATTCAGTGGTGACTGAAGAGAGGATTTGTTTCTCTTTTCCATTCTGTTTTAGCAACTTCATTGATATGTCCATTAAAATATGGGCAGAAAAAAGAGAATAGCATTTTGGGGGCATATTGTATACTGGGCTGCTTGCATATTCTTCTGGGTATAAGAAAGCGAGTAAGAAATACCTAATAGTGGACTAGGTCTAGCTCAGTTGAATTTTCATCTGTTCAGAGGATAGTAATGTTGATGTCTACAATTAGGAAAAAAAACCATGGTCTTGATAATACCTATCACCAACTTTTCAAAATAACACAACATACAGATTTTACTTAACTTGGATAGACTCTTTACTTTGTTATGTCAATTGTGAGCTTATATAATTTTTAGAGCAGGAAAATAAGGTTTTATGATCAATGGAAGATGTCAAAGCAAGAACGTACAAGGAATCCTAATGCTACTAAAACTTCATGGATCTTAACCTTTGATAACCATAGCTAATAAACTTTTTTGTTTTCTTTTTCTTAAATATAACAAATTTAAGAAGAAATACAAAAAAGTAACAAACGTATTTCTAGGATCTTAACATATACCCCTTCAAGTTCTTTTTGGTAGACGCCATTTTATTTAATTTTAATTTATTTGTTTGCTTATTTATTTATTTATTTACCAGTTGAAACAAGGTCTCACTGTATAGTTCAGGCTGGCCTAAAAAATCACTGCAATCCTCCTGCCTCAGCCTTCTGAGTGCTGAGGTTACAGGCATTCACCACCACACCCTGCTTCCATTTTGTATAGATTGGAAAGTTTTAAGAAACATATACCATGGTAATTATTGAATAGAATATATTTTCCTGTTCTTAGAGTTTTAAAAATGCTGATATGCAACTCATTTTCTTCTAAATTTCTTTATTTCTTGCTTTTGATTTATAAAAATTTGTATTGCTTTCTATGTTCTATGGCCTTGATTTTAAAAAATGCACCTCATCTCTGATGTGACCTAACAAGGATCATATTTTTATATTTCTTCATTATGATATTTATGTACAGGTAATATTTATTTGTCCTTAACTGTTGTTAAATGTTATTTATAGTCTTTTAAAATTAATTTTAGCAATTGGTTTAAATTGTTAGACTTTTAAGTGATCTCACATTTTATTTGATCTTATTTTTTTTCAGGAGAAATAGATTAATCTTATTTGTATACCGCATTATATTTTCAGAAGAATTTGAATATGCAGGATATATTATAACATTCATGTATATTTATCCTCTCATAATACATTTATGGCCAGCGGCAAGAAAGTTAAATGTGTCGGCACTGAGTTCAATGAACTACTATTATTTATTTTTATATGTATTGCAGGCAGCATTGAAGGTACTATTTAAAATAGAAATGTATTACATTTTATAAGCAAGAACAATTCATATAGTTTGGATCTATTTTTGTTGTATTATTGAAATGATTTGAGACCAGAAGCCTTTTGTTAATATATTTAATGAGATACTGGAGTTTTAGTAAACTTTTTGAGTTTTCTAAGTTTAATAAGGAAATCAGTAAGTAGTCAAAGTCTTGGATATCAGATAAGAATCATGTAGGTACCTGGTCTCAAGGGCCAGGTAGAAGAGATTTGAAAAAAAAAAAAAGACATAAATATTTCCCTCAAATACTTTAATTTTGCAAGAAATAAAAAGTGAATAACAGCAAATTTGTATAACATCAAGAATCAACAAATCGGATCATATAGAATAAAAAAGGGTCTTCACAGCAAAGGAAACAACCAACAGAATGGGGAAAAGTTTTGCCAGATATTCCTCAGACAGAAGATTCATATCTTGACTATATAAAGAACTCAGAAAAATTAGATCAGCAAAACAAAAGACCTAATAAAAAAATAGCAAACTGAAATAAATAAACACTTCTCAGAAGAAGTACAAATGGCCAATAAATACATGAAAAAATGCCTAACATCACTGGCCATTGGAGAAACACAAATCAAAACAGCCCTGAGATTCCATCTTATCCCAGAAAGAATGGCCATCATTATGAAATCAAATAATAGCGAATGTTGGACAGACTCCAGGGGAAAAAGGAAACTTTCTACACCATTGATGGGAATGTAAACTAGTACAATCACTGTGAAAATCAGCATGGACATTCCTCAAAAAATGGAAACTAAAAATTCATTTGACCTACCTAGTCTCCTTCTAGATATCTTCCCAAGAGGGTTAAAGACCTCATATTATAATGATACACACATACCCATGCTTACAGGAGCACAGTTCATAACAGCTAAATCTCAGAAGTGGCCTCTATATCCATCCACAGAAGAATGGATAAAGAAAGTGTGGTAGCGACACACAGTGGAGTGCCACTCTGCCACAAAGAAAAGCTTGAGTCATTTGTAAGAAAATGAATGCACCTTGAGACCATCATGTTAAGTGAAATAAATCAGACATACAAGCTTAAATATCACATGGTCTCTCTTACATAAGAAAACCAGAGTAAAAATAAAGCGCAAAATAAAAGACAGTTAATAGGAAGTAGGGAGATAAATTGTTCTTTAAAGGGAAAGGGACCAAGAGATGCAAGCAGGAGGGAGGGAAGGAGGGAAAAAAAGGGTTGTGTTGTGTTCATGTACCAACTCCACACAAGGGCTGTAAGCATTATGTACTGCAAACAGGTACAAAAAAAAAAGATGAGGGTCAAGGGGTGGGCAGAAGAAGGAGGGGAGGGAAGGGAAAAGGGATGAATAAAGAAATTAAGATGTGTTATGTACAGGTACCAACTTACCCCAAGGAATGTGAAGATTATGTACTAATAACTAAACATTCAACCACCTCATCTTTGATAAAGGGGCCAATCAAACTCACTGGAAGAATGATAGCCTCTTTAATAAATGGTGCTGGAAAAATTGGCTCAATACCTGCCAAAAACTGAAAATAGACCCAAGCTTATCACCATGCACCAAACTCAAGTCAAAATGGTTCACAGATCTCAATATTAAACCAGAAACACTAAATCTATTGGAA
>NW_004955406.1:13766142-13776708 GCF_000276665.1 Chinchilla lanigera | reverse complement strand
GTTTGTAACTCTGTATTGTCTGTATTGTGCTTGTGATACGTTGTAAAATGTTGTATGTCTGTTAATGTTTCCCTCCTTTTATCCTTAAAATAAAAAAAAAAAAATAACTAAACATTATGTACTGATGATGTAGGTATTATGTACTAATAACCTAAAATAAAAAAGAAATCAAATAATAACAAATGCTGGTGAGGCTGCAGGGGAAAAAGGAATCCTTCTACATTGTTTATGGGAATGTAAACTAGTAAAGCTACTATAGAAATCAGTATGGGGATTCCTCAAAAAAAATTAAAAATTTCATTGGACCCACCTATTCTCCTTCTCGGCGTCTTCATGAAAGAGTTGAAAACATCATATTACAGTGATACACGCATTACTATGTTTGTAGCAGCACAACTCATAACAGTTAAATTTTGGAAGTGTTTTATTTGTCCATCAACAGATGAATGGATAAAGAAAATGTGTTATTCACATACAATGGAATATTATTCTGCTATAAAGGAGGATGTTGTAGGAGTCCTGTGTAGGACAATGGAGGCACCTTGAGACCGTAATGTTAAGTGAAATAAATCAACACACAAGCTTAAATATTGCATGGTTTCTCCTATATGAGAATTAAGGAGCAAGATAAAAGACAGATAATAAGCAACGGGAGGTAGATATTTTACACATGAGAAAGGTAGCCAAGAGATGGAAGGAGCGGGGAAGGAGAGGAAGAGGATGAAAAAATAAGATGTGTCATGCACAGGTACCAACTGTGCCCTGTGAATGTAGCCATCATGTACTGCAGACCTATACTAATGAAAATAAAAATGAAAAAACAACCGCAGCAACAACCACCACCAAACTGGTAACCCGGTTCCTCATGCCACTGCTGCCCAACCCTGTCCCAGTAACCGTGGCATACACCCTTCCCTCTTCGCTGCCCCTGCTCCCTCCTGCAGCGGGCCAGGACCACAAAGTTCTATGGTGCTGGTGTGGCTGGAGGCACACAGACTGTAGCTGGAGGGGCAGAGTCTGAGGATGTTGATGATACTCTGATTTGTGCCATTGCGGTCTGTGGTCACCAGCCCTGTTTTTAGTGTGTATATATGCTGCCCTGTGATGCATAGACACAGGTTATTCAATACACCTTTCTGAAAAAATCAAATTGGTTTGCTAGGTTCTTGTCATAATATGAGAAATACTTAGCATGAATGCTTCAAAGATAGCTTGTCTGCATTGCTGTTTTCCTACTTTATTATTAATGACATTATAATGAACCTGCTTATTGCGATTTTTTAAACTCTTGGTTTTGGCATTCCAGCCTCAAAATATGTGATACGATATATGATATATGATATATTTTGAGTCACATTAAAAATTTGACATTGGAGATTAGAAAGAATATTTTGGAATTTCAAATGAATAATTTAAAGCACAACTTTTGGAGTACGAATCATCTGTGGTTGAGGACTTAACTGTTAGTCTTAGATTTTCCCCCTCCATCAGTGTATAAGTGCTATGACATGACATGTATTCTATTTGTTTCCTAAACAGATAACAATTTTGAGAAAGAAATATTTTCAACAGCATTGGAATGTATTGGATTTTATTATCATGCTTGTTGGCTTGTTTGACGTCTTTTGTATATACTGTGTCATATTGAGACCAGGCAACTTGTTTCTTATCCAGCTCACAGTGACATTAGGATATTTCAGAATAGTTAGGCTTCTCCCCCTTTGCAAGGTAAGACTCTATATTTTTCATATTTTATTTATTAAATGATTTAAGAAACCTTGTTGAGAAAAATGAGGGGAGGAGCTTTCTGTTCTGGAACTCTCTTTCAGTGGGTATCTGCTTGATTCGTTCTCTCGCCTCCGTTAAGTCATTACACTGACCTTTACAGATATTTTCCCCAAGCATCCTATGAAAAATGGCAGCCCATCCACCAAGTTTCCCTCCAGCTGCTTAGCTTTTATTTTTCCTCCCCAAAGCACTCGTCACATGTTTACTCTATATTTGTACTTGCTTTCCATGAGGTGGGTGCCTTCTTGTTTTGGTCATTGATGGGGCCTGGGGCATACAGTTAAGTACTTAAGAAGTCGCTGTTAAATGATGAATGAAAATACAAAGGACACTAGAATCAGAGTGGTCTTCAAATTTCAGTACTTGTCCTTATTGTCCAAACTGTGAAACAAAAATATTTTCTCCATAGCTTGCATAGCTTCATACTCACATGGCATGCTACTTGTGGAGTTTCTTTTTACTGTGGTTTACAATGATTATTCCTCCTTTCCATGGGTCATGTTTGAATTCTGAAAGTAGATTTTTGTATTTTCAGTCTCAACTTTTATGACTTCTTTCTCTCTTTCCCATGGAGCTGCATTGTATAAGCATTTAAACTGCAACCATCAGGGTTTCACTGGCTACTCCAAGTTGTTTTTGATATTTATCACATCAAAAAGGATTATTAGTATGAAATGGAATTATAGAGGCTTAGTGTTGAAAAAAAACTTGCTCTAGACTCTGGTGGCAAAAATTCATACATTAGAATCCTCTACCTAGAGACTATCCTCTGAGAAATTTGTTATCATTTTCCCCAAATAGTTATTTCAAATTCAGAATTACTTGGATTCTCAGCTTGTGTTTTAGATATTCTCCTCTGTTCTTTCCTTTATTCTATATTGATGTTACTAAAGTTTAGTGTTTATAAGAATTGCTCTACAGAGTTGTAGGGAAGGGCAAAACCTGCTGTCATGAGTAATTTTGATTCTATGATTTGACTTTTGAACTAAGTTTAGAGCTAAGTGCTTATATAAATTATAACTCCTCATAATACAAAGTACTCTGGATATCAGAAGTGTGGCTAACAACATCATACTAAGTGGTAAAAAACTGAAAGCTTTCACTCCAAAATCAGGAAGAAGGTAAAGATGTCCAGTGTCACCACTCTTATCCAATATAGTTCTGGAGACATTAGCTGAGAATTTAGACAAGAGAAAGAAATAAAAAGAATAAAGATAGCAAGACATGATGGTGCATGCCTGTAATCCAGGACAGGAGAGTCTGAGTCAGGGGGATTGCTGCAAGTTCAAGGCCAGCCTGGGCTACCCAGTGAATTTAAGGCCAGCCTGGATTACACAGTGAGATCCTGTCTCAAAAGAAAATAATAAAGATAGAAAAGGAAGACATTAAATTATCATTATTTTTGGATGACATGATACTCTACATAGAAGACAAAAACTCCACCAGAAGACTTGTAGATTTAATAACCAAATTCAATAGCATAGCTGGATACAAATACAACACACAAAAATCAATAGCATTCCTGTACACAAATAAAAAACTCACTAAAAGAGAAATTAGGAAAACCATATCTTTCACAATAGCATAAAAAAAGAAATACTTAAGAATTAATTTAACAAAAGAAGTAAAAGATCTTCACCTTGAAAACTACAGTACTCTGAAAAGCAGATCGAAGAGTGTATCAGAAAATGGAAAGATATCCCTTGCTCTTGGGTAGGAAGAACCAATATAGTTAAAATGGTCATAATCCCAAAGTTATTATACAGATTTAATGCAATCTAAAGCAAAATACCAATTGCATACCTCATAGAACTAGAGAAAACATTCTTAAAATTCATCTGGAACCAGAGGAAACTGAGAATAGCAAAAATGATTCTGGGCACCGAAGGCAAGGCAGGGAGCATCACAATCCCTGACTTGAAATTATACTACAGAGCTACCATGACTAAAAAAACCAGCATATTACTGGGAAAAACAGGCCCAAGGATCAATGGAATAGATTAGAAGATCCAGAAACAATTCCAGACATTATCAGCCACTATATCTTTGACAAAAGATCCAAACGCTTTCACTGGAAGAAAGACAGCCTCTTTAGTAAATAGTGCTGCAAAAACTGGCTTTCCGTATGTCAAAGACTAAAACTAGACCCATGTTTATCACCATGCACTAAACTAAAATCAAAATGGATCAAAGATCTAAATAGTAAAACGGAAACATCAAACCTACTGGAAGATAGAATAGGTAGAACTCTTGAAGACATAGGTATAGGCAAAACCCCAG
This sequence comes from Chinchilla lanigera, assembly GCF_000276665.1. Lineage (NCBI taxonomy): Eukaryota > Metazoa > Chordata > Mammalia > Rodentia > Chinchillidae > Chinchilla > Chinchilla lanigera. The sequence goes on along the minus strand of NW_004955406.1, from coordinate 13,772,640 downwards.
TCACATGGGAAATACAGAATCAACAACTGGGATGTCATCTTATTAAAAAGTTTTTGCACAGCAAGAGAAATAACCAACAAAGGGAAGAGACAACCAACAGAGTGGGAAAAAACTTTTGCCAGCTGTTCCTCAGACAAAGGACTACTGTCTAGAATATATAAACAACTAAAAAAAATCAGACCCCTCCCCCCTTAAAGACCCAATTCAAACATGGGCTTCTGAGTGGGCATCTGACACACTTCTCAGATGAAAAAATACAAGCATCAAATAAATATATGAAAAAAATATCCAACCTCACTGGTCATTTGAGAGGTACAAATTAAAACAACACTGAGATTGTATCTCATTCCAGAAAGAATGGCTATTCCCAAGAAGTCAACCAATAATGAATGCTGGCGGGGCTGTGGGGAAAAAGGAACACTTCTCCACTGTTGGTGGGAGTATAGACTTGTGCAACCACTATGGAAATCAGCATAGAGATTCCTCAAAAAATTAGGGTTGGAGGTCCCATTCAACCCAGCTATTCCCCTCCTTGGTATTTTCCCAAAAGAATTAAAAGCATCATACCACAGCTATATATGTATACTCATATTTATAGTGGTATAGTTTGTAATAGCTAAATCTTGGAAACAGCTCAAACACCCAGACCAATGAATGGATAAAGATATGGTTTTTAACATATACAGTGGAGTACTACTCTGCCATAAAGAAGGGTAAGCTTGAGACATTTCTAGGTAAATTGATGCACCTTGAGATCATACTCTTAAGTGAAATAAACTGAACACACATGTGTAAAAATCATTATTTCTCTGGCCTGAGAAACTGAAAGTGTAAATAAGGACCAAAATATATAATGGAAATTGCGAAAAAGAAAGAAAATGTTCAAAAGAGAAAGATTCTAGATAGGGGAGAAGGGGGAAAAGAATAAAGGGAAAAGAAAAATAACAGAAGAGAAGGATAAAATGGAAGCAAAGCTTTTGTAAATGGGGAAGGGAAGAAGGGTTGAAAGAAGGGGAGGAGAATAGGAAAAAGAGAAGAATCAAAATATATCATGTACTGGTACAAATTCCCTATGATGAATGTGATCATTATGTATATCTAAATTGTACAAATAAACATTAATTTAAAAAAGGAGGTATGGGGCTGGGGATTTAGCTCAGTGGCACAGCGTCTGCCTGGCAAGTGTGAGGTCGTGAGTTTGATTTCTGGTGCTGGAAAAAAAAATAAAAATTAAAAAAAAATAAAAAAGGAGGTACAGTTAAGACTTAAAATGAAAAAGAATTTCCTCAGGTACCCAGTTTTCATACAGATGTGCAGAAAAATGTAAGGCAAGTATTTTGAAGCAATGCTTTGTGAGAACTGTTTTAAATGGAGTAAAGATTTGCAGGTGTATTAGAATGGAAGCCAAATCTATTTAGATGTGGCCAGCAAGCGTTCTGAACCAGCTGATGCACACGTTTACCATGCTCATATTTAAGGAATAATATTATGGTTAGCTTCTGTGTCGAGCACTTCTATTCACCAGGGATTGAATAAAGCATTTTAAATACATTATCTAGTTGAGCTACTTTTACAGCTCTGTGAGGCAGATGTCACCACTACATAAAGTTAGGTGCCCTTGTAGCTGGATTTAGCACAGTGTGCGGTAGCTTTGGAAAGAAACCTGCGTCAGAAAGCTTGAAAGAATATCAGGATCTGTAGGGATGCTCTCAGGGACAGCTCAGGGGTGTCAGTACAACACAGAGGCAAGCTTTGAAAGAATCCTGTGAAGAGCTCTCCCTTTGCACAGCATTTCACCGTCAAAATAGAAGCTTTTTAGAGTCTTTTCTCTGCTCTTGTAATTCCTTCACTTTGTCCATTCTATTTTCCTGTTTTCCCTGTTTTCCTCTTTGTTTCCCAGTTCCTCATTTTCTCTCCCAGGGCTGGGACAGAACTCTGTGGGAAGCCCCTGGGCTGTGCATTGAGGCAAGTCCACTGGAATTCTGGTACTTAATATCACTGTCTCTTCTTATGCATGAGTAAACAGAGTCCTCAAAGTCACTAAGTAACTTGCTCAAGGTCACAGAGCTGGAGAATAGGGCAGTTGGTATTTAAACCTAGAAAGGTCTATATTTAAAATCTCATTCTCTTGGGTCACTCACTACACTATCCTTTCTAAGCCTAGGATTAGAGAAATTTGGAGCTAAGAATGACCTTATATATCCTAAATTCCTTATTTTACAAGTGAAGAGAGTAAGGTGCAGAGAGATGATTTATTCAGTTGGTAATTATAAATCAGCTTGTGGGTTCACCCCTTTTGTCTCCTGAAAGATGGGGGTACAGAGAACGATAGAGAGAGCTGAGCTAGAGTCTCCACATAAACTTGTTCATCTTTATGATGAATGTGATCACTGTGTATATATAAAATGTACCAGTGAGATCTGATTGAAGGAAAAAATAAAGAGAAAATAATTTAAAAAGTTATTCATCAAGCTTTCATTTCTTTAAAGAGTAAATCTCAAACAAATTTGCACAGAAGTGTCAGGAGGATTTTTTTTGTTTGTTTGTTTTTTGTTTTTCTTCCAGTACCAGGAATCGAACTCATGACCTTGCACTTGCCATGCAGGTGCTTTGCTGCTGAGCTAAATCCCTAGCCCCAGGAGGATTTTGTTATAACCCGGGATTCTGGGACCCACCTTAGAGCACCTGATTCAGCAGGGCTGAGTTGGAGCCCAGAATCGGCATTTCTAACAAGTTTCTGGGAGCAGCTGTTGCTGGTAGGGAGGAGAAACTTTGAGAACCTCTGCTTTGCAGGGTGCTTTTTCTGCTGACATTTACAAGTTTTCTGCCCTTCTATTTTTCCAGTTATTAATACCAGTATTGATAAATAAGATAGACGTACAGATCAAAAAGCACCTCAGCTTGGTGTATACTATTACAAAAGGATACGCCAAAAGTCAAGAAGATGCCAAAGTGTTAGTAAAACAAATTTCTGGCCGTGAATCAGTGTATCAGGTAAGAAACAAGCACTGGTCATTTTTTTGGGGGGGCTGTTAGTTGTATATGAAAGGTGATTTATGTTAAGATTGTCTCTACATGTATTTGACCAGACAATTTCCAATAATAGAGGAGGATCCAGTGATTTATTATGTAGTACAAGGTGTTGCAGAGGAGAACAATCTCACATCGTTATATTTCAGCTAATGAAGCTCCAGCGGCGCAATCGGTTAGCGCATGATACTTATATATTTCAGCTACTATTATCAAACTCACTTGTCTTCCTAGCAGAAAATAAGTGATTTATTTACTGAAGGCAGAGGAAGGGAGTCTATGAAACTCGCTCCAAATGGTAGTGCACTGGGAAAAGGCTTCATGCAAGAGTGGAGACTTAGCAAGTGTTCATCTAAAGGGCAGGTCTCAGGAAGTAGAGCGAAAGAGTGGAAAAGAGAACCAAGATTTGCCAATGAAAACTAAAAATGGTACGTGGAGGGGTGAATAGTAGCAGTTTTTTTGTTGCTGTCATTCAAAACACTCCTCGGTTCCATGTAGCACAGTTAGTACCCAACGGCAGCTCAGAGATGGAGCAAATCACCTCCGGCCTGGGCTCCCTCACCCCAGGCTGTCCATTCGCAATTTAATAATGTTCCTAAAAGAACTACTTTACATTGCATATGTATTTTCTGTTGGAGAATATTCAGTGGCATCTCCTAGCCCACAGGGTAAGGTCTTTGAATGCAAAACAAAAATTTTTAAAAAAATGCCTCATAATGTTACAAGTTGAAAAACAGCATAATAATAGAAGTAAAGTATCCCCTCTCAACCTTTTGGCTGTCCGAGCAGCACCCCTGTGGTTGGAGAGAAGGAGTGCCCTACAAAAGGAGGCAAAAAAGGGGGCCAAGAAGAAAGAGGTAGAGCCCTTTCCGAAGGAAGACCCATATCACGCGAAAGCACCTCTTCCGTAGGAGAAGTATGGCGAAAACACTAGCCATGAGAACTCAAGGAGGCGCAAGTGCATCGGATGGCCTCAGTAGCTGAATGTGTGAAGGGGGTCTTGCTAATCTACAGAAGGAAGAAGTTGCATTTAGAAAACTCAAGCTAATTGTTGAACCACCTAACTCTGATAGCACGGGTGGTGTGCGCCGCCAAAAAATGGCAGGGCGTGACTGAAGTGCATGATGTCAAGGTTACCGATGTCATTTGCGTTGCTTGTTCTTTGTTGGTTTTACTAACTAGGCAGGGAAGGGTGCTATGCTCTGTGTTCATAGGGTCTGTTCAGTCTGGAAGGACATGAGAGAAATTACGCCTAGAATGGTACAGATAAACAACTTGGAAGAAGTGGTTTATAAATTGATTCCAGACAGTACTGAAAAAGATGTAGAAAGAAGTGCCAAACTCTTTTATCCTCTTTATGATGTGTCTTCATTAATTATTTTCTTATTCTCTTTAATGGTTTGAACAATCTTTCATTCTTACATCTGGTAATCTGAGCGATGTAGTTGAAGATAACAGTATGTAATGTAACAACCACTGTTAATTTGTATTATTCTGTCTTGAAACCCCGTATCACTTTAAATGTTCTTGCTTTGGTTTATGTTTGTGATGCTGGTATGCTGCTATTGTTCTTTTTTTTTTTTTTTTTTCTCATTTACTGCTCTCTTAAAAAAAAAAAGTGAAAAATCCTGAAGAAGCCCAGGTTTGAATTGGGAGTTCATGGGACTTCATGGTGAAGGTAGTAGTCCTGGAATAGCTACTGGCAGAGAGACAGACAGTGAAGTTCAATGAGCTGTTCCATATGAGTCGCCAGTCCATGAACCTGTGTGAAATTCAGACTTCTATCAGTGACAGAAAGTACTACTTGTGGGGAAAAATGGTATCCCTCCTGGTTCTCTAGTCTACCACTACTCAGACAGCCCCTGGGAACCTTTCTTGTGTTAAATTCCTCTACATCTTGCCATAATAATGTAAACAATAAGCATCTGCACTTAACTTTTGATTATTTCTAAACAGTGTTTATTCACTACCCACCATAAAGTATCAGGAGGTCAGAACATCCCTCTTTAACCTTCTCTTCTCTGCATCTTAAATTGTTGGAGCTACTCTTTCTGTAGAGAAAATACTTATAACATTGATGTTCTGTTTTGTAAGTATAATGAAGTCTTCATCCTTTTCAATAAATGTCTATAAATGGAAAACTTAAAAATCTTTTTCTTATGATTATATAAAAGTTACTCACTTATACAAACTATCAATTAGATCCAATTCATAAAATGACATACAATTTATGCCAGGAAAATCTTACTACTGAAAGAAATTCTAATGAAACAATTAGAAGCATTTCTTCCTAAGTGTGTTTTCTTTCTTCTGATTTTATCCTCAGCCACTTTTTCTTGAGTCTCGTGTGAGCTTTTTCTTTATTATTCTCTGTTTTATTATGTTGCATTATGCCTGTATTTTTTATATTTTCCATTTATATGTCCAAAATTATTTTTTATTTTGCTATCGTAACTAATAGTTTGACTCAAGCATCATTTCCTTTGCTCAGAACTTGAAGACACTGCCCTGAGGTTCTGATATAAGTTCAATTTTACTTTTGCTCTGGCTTTTTTCTCTCTTTGGAGGCCTTTAGGCTTTTTTCTTTGTGTCTTTGGAGTTCTGAAATTTCATCAGGGTATGTCTAGGTATGATTTTTAAAAAATTTATTCCACATAGCACTTGCGGCTTATGACCTGATGATTCTCATGTTTCTCCCACTGCATTTTAATTTCTTTCCCTGTGTTTAAACAGGTTTTTGAATTTCTGGATTTAGTCTCTTTCAGTTTCTCACAACTTTCAACTGCTTGCTCTCTGTCATGCAAATCCCTCAACTTGATTTTCCATGTTACAAATTTAGTTTTTGGTTTTGATCATTCTGTTGTTTAGTTCACTTGCTAAACCTTTTGAAAATTTTTGACAGCCACTTTTTGATCTTCAAGAATTATGAATGCTTCTTTTTCACTGCAATTTTCCTTTTATTTAAAAAAATAATGATATTTATTTATTTATTTATTTAGACAGGGTCTCCCTGAATTCACTACGTAGACTAGGCTGGCCTCAAATTCATGGTAATCTTCCTGCCTCGGCCTCCCGTGCTAGGATTTTAGGTATCTGCCACCATGCCTGGCCTTGACTCTCTTTATTTTAAAAATTTGTTTCCTATGTTATTTCTTCTTCCTTGAGGTTCATTCTTTTTTTTTGTTGTTGTTGTTTTTTCCGGTACCGAGAATCAAACTCGCAACCTTGTGCTTGCCAGGTAGGCGCTGTGCCACTGAGCTGAATCCCCAGCCGAGGTTCATTCTTTATTATTTTACGAAAAAATAAAAACAAAATTTCCTTTAAAAAAAAGATAAGAGGAATAAGGGCCAATGAGATATGTTCAGAACAGGTTTTAAGAAGTTTGGAGAGGCTCCCGGAGGGTGGGCCCCCAGCGCACGGGGAGCCTCGGGTGGGGAGCACCGGTCTTCGGACCGGCGACTCACTCCC
>NW_004955406.1:13742647-13764512 GCF_000276665.1 Chinchilla lanigera | reverse complement strand
GATAACCATTGATAAGTTCCTACCATTTTGTCTGTAATATGCTAAGTCCCCCCTATTATTATGTTATCCTTGTTTTATTCTTTAAAATTAAAAAAAAAAAGTTTGGAGAAAGATATCAAGATTTGGGAGGGGTTGCCTTGACCTATAAGGGATAAAATGAATCCCCTTTGACTATTTTTTTTTTTTTGTCTTTTTGAGACAGGGTCTTGCTATGCAGTTCAGGCTGGCCTTGAGCTCACTTTGTAGCCCAGGCTGGTCTCGAACTCACAATGATCCTCCTGCCTCAGCCTCCTGAGTGCTGGGATTGCAGGCGTGCGCCACTACACCCAGCTCCCTGTTTGACATTTTTAAAGGAAACTTTAATACAGATTTATATGGCCTTTTGAACTGGTATTCTGGAAGTGACTTGATTTTGAAACTGGCCTATAACAGCTTACCTTTAGAGACTCAGCCACTGCTCTCCTTCCATGATTATCATCTCTCTGGAGACAGGAGTCAGTTCCTATGCTCTCCAGTGCAATGCCATTCTAGCAAGTCTTACAGTGTTGATCTAAGTCCAGTTCAGTATGAACAGGGTTAGCTGCTGCCCATGCACCTGTGCCAGACCTTGCTGTGTCACATAGGTGTTTAATCACATGGCACCTCCCAATACTGACTCCTCTAATGTTATTAAGGGAGAAGAAACAGTTTGATGAAAATTATGTAGCTCATTCTTACATTCAAAATGGTGGATATATTACATGCGAGTTTTCTAAGTCCAGACAAACAAAACAAAATTTCACTTTGCTTAGACAACAGACTAATTGTTCCCATAGGTAGCACTGTGCCATGCATTGTATGAGTGTAGAGTTTCAGACAGCTGTACCTCACAACTCTGTAGAAATATCAGTTGTACCGTCATGGAGCTGTTGGTGTGGACAAATACATGCTCCAGAAAGACTCAAATCTAGAGAGAAATCTTCATGAGAAGCAGTGCCTGGGACATAATGAGCCGCCAGCAAATATCTGTTGTATGGTTGATTGCTTAGCCTTAGAGTGGAGTTATTTCTTCAGTTAGATAAGGAGTTACTCATTGACCCTGTATTTTCTCATTATTCCACTTTTTTTTGCGCTCCTTGTAGACTGGTTCCCCAAATACCTGCGCGCTTTGCACATCTTCATATTGGGCTCTGTCTGTGAGAATTCTCTGAGCTGCACAGACAGTGGATAAAATCCGTTTCGGGAACTATTAGATACAGTAGCTGTGTGAAATACTAACATCATAGCCTTCATTGCAATTTGGGTCTCAGCACAGGAAAAGCAGTAGAATTGACCAGAAGGGAGAATTAAGAAACATAATTATCCTAAATCAAACTAAGTGAAATTTTCTCTACCAAATTTCTTTTTATTAAAATTTAAAGCCAGAAATGCACTTGATGCCATTAAAAATGCATGTTTTTCTTAATTTCTTATAGAAATTGCATGACATTTTGGACAAAAACAAACAAGATGCTATCAGAGAGCTAGGTAAGTTGTGGGAGTATCTGGTCTCCTGAAATTATAATTTATGTTTCCATAAATTAACTGAAGAAAGATAAATTCATGCATTCATTCATCCATTGACTCATCCATTCATTTATTCATTAAACCAGTGTTTATTGAGCACATATAATTGGCCAAGAAAGGGAAAGAAAATATGGGTAGATCTGAACACTGAAAAAAGTGGAGTCCGGTGAGGTATGTGAGAGCACAAATAGGGAACTGTAGAGTTAAGGGAGTCCTATTTAGAAAGAAAGAATAAGAGAAGCATGGGAGTATATTATTGCAGGAATGCCAGAGTTCTCAAAGTTGTAAGAAAATGACACGTGAATGTTACCTTTGAGAAAAGTTTCATATTTATAAGGAGACTTCAAGGTAGAGCTCCCAGGGATGCTCTTTCTTGAACTCACTGCACTTGCCTGAAGCACACAAAAGGCACCTGAGGATTTTATGCTAAGTGCATTGGGTCTGCTTTCTTCTAAGGGGATGACAGTCAGGCCCTCAGTGGGTGCTAAAGCATCTGGCGTATGATAAGGTCTTAGTAATTGGGCTGGAAGAAAGTAAGACCATTTTGTCCTCATAAACACATTGTAAGATACCATATGGATCTATAGGGGCCAACTGTCCAAATCTAAATGGAAAGAATACTTTCTAATGAGTGACGCTGCAAGTTTGGAGAAGACAGATCATACTATTTTGGCACCATTTCAGAAAAGTCAGGACTCATTGTCACCTTTCATGTACTGGCAGATTTTAATTTCTGTGATTTTATAGAAGAGGGGCCTAGGAACTCTTGTATTGTTTTAGACCGCTATAGAATATTATACAGTTTTCTTGATTTAGTTCTGTAAAACAGTGCCTCTTTCCATATGACTATTACAACTGATTATTGAATGCTTATTAAGTGAGGCATTATGAAATGTTTTATATGCATTATCTCATTTAATCTTACAATTAAATTCCCTGAGGCCACATGGCCGGTAAGTGGTGAGCCACCCCGCCACCCCTGGTGTTTCTGACACTAAAATCTATGCTCTTGATCATGACTACCTTTCATTTTACTGTTTAGCTCATGTCAATGAAAAAATATGTGAGCACCTTCTATATGTCAGGCATTGTGCTCAATGATTCCAAGGACGAAATGGATGATGTTTTAACTTTGATTCAGTCCAGTCCATAATTTCTCGTATTTAGTAAAGTAGAAAGAATAGACGATTTGATCTCAGAAAGATCCACCAGTCAAGGTTCAGGGCCTCTTTCATTCCTTCACTTAGTCATTTATTTATCCAACCAACAAAGAATATGTAATATAGAAGATAAGGCAGATAAATAAAAACAGTAATACTATAATCAACTTCATCCTGGAAATACATAGGAGATGCCACGGGAGTATGGTAGAGAGACTGATTTTCTCTTAGCTGGTGGGGGAAGCTAGTTTTAAGTTTTCTTGTCTATATAATGCAGATGAAAATAACTTTTGTCCCACCAGCCTCACGAGTTCTGTGTGAAAATAGAATGAGAAGATATTGCGTGGATGCTTTGGAAACTATTAACTATTATACAAACATTGGTTATCATTGCTGTTATTGCATAAGTTGTTTACCAAGTTTCATTTTCCTCAGGATTCATAGAGCACGAGAATCGTGATGTTGTCATTGCTTTAAAGACCAAACAGGCGGTCCGGAGAGTGTTTGCTAAAGCTCAGAAACGTCTCACCTTCCTTTGGTCAAGAGGCATTATGGATAGACATGAGGCCATCAGCATGAACAATGTAATAAGGCAATTTCCACATTGCTTGATTCCATCAGCCCAACACACCAGCCTGCACTGTTCCTTTCACAGGGGTGTGAGGGAGATTGATTGGACAAGGTGTTTAACTGCAGTTGTAACCTCCGCGATAGCCTGCAGCCTTTGCAATGCCAATGATAACCAAAGTCAGTGCTGTCTGCTAGGCTCAAAACTATGTAGCTGCAGGTTTAGTAAAGTTAGATTTAGGTTTATAAAGAAGTAGGATTGGGAAATTATTAAAAGAACAGAGTATCTTACAGGACCCACAGTAGTTATGTGGTCAGGCTTTAGGATGGGACTTGAACAAAGTTTTCCATTTCCTATGGACAAAGTGTCTGTTTCCTGTTAGGCTTGTTCTCAGTGGTATCTCTCTTCGGCTCTCTCACTTGACTCACTAGGTTTTACTTCTTTTCCATCTACTAGGAGAGTATATACCACCTAGTCCCACTGACGATGGAGGTGACAGTCGTATTTACATGGTTGGGGAGGGATCGACCTGTTTGTGTGTGTACGTGTGTGCGCACGCATGTGTATGTGGGGGGCATGATGGTGGGGATTTGAGCAGGGAAGTTCAGAGAGGAGATGAGCAGAGGAGACTGCTTAATCAGTTGGCCCACGAAAGGACTTTTGAGAAATTATAAACATACTTCAGAAAAATGGAGTGTCTGCCAAAGGGGGGAAAGCCACGTTTAATCCCATCACTCTACTATGCCCTCCATCTAGACTGTACAAACAAGAGTGTTCTTTCTATTCCCTGTGAAGATCTGCTTCCTAGCACATGTCAGAAAGATGGAAGCTCTGGTTCCACATTCTGTCTGTGTTGCCCAGTGACACACTGTTCCTGATGTCCCTGTAGCTCTGAGCCTGGGGCCACAGTACACTGTGCTTCTGTTTATTTTCTGGGCTTTGTCCCTCACTTCTGCCTTGGAAGACAAAGGGGACATGTGGGACAGAAGAGCTTTCTCTGGTGCTCTATCTCAGCACTAAATGGACAATATGAGCTCGCTTTAATCTCTGTCTGAGGGAACAGAAGAAAGGGCTGCTTTATAGGGTTTCTCAGTTATGCCTCTAAAACACTGTATTTTGTGTTCTATTTGTCTCACCATTTTGAGGTCTGTATTGACCTCAAAATTGACCTCAAAAAGACCATTGAATGCTTGGTGTCCATTTATTAAGATAAGTAAATAATAATCCTTCTGAATAGACAGACTTTTTTTTCCCCGTAGTTTTGTTTAGAAAAGTAATGGTTAAATCAATCATTGGTTCCTCATTAAATGACCAGTAATTACCTAGTTGTGAGGAAAAGAGTTATAATTCTCTATCCCAGGCTATAGACAGGAAAGTTTATTTAATTTAACAGAGAAAATATATAGAAAATAAACAGAAACACACTGAGTGCCTTGGACTCTTCAGATTGGAAGGCTTAAGTGACACAGAGCCCAAGGCCTTGTGCTCTCTTTTATTTTCAGTGAGCCGTTTATCCACCCAACCAGTAACAGACAGGTAACATGAATGGCAATACAAATAAGTAAAAGTAACTCTGCAGTGTAGTGAGTTCCACACGGGACACATGTAGGCAAAGCTAGGGAATAAGGGAAGGAAAAGAGTTTTCTCTTTCCTCATGAGAGAAGCTAGAGAAAGCTTCTCAGAGACCAGAGGCTGGAACTGTATCCTCCCAAATCAGAAGGATTTACAGACACAAATCATACACACATAAGAAAATTTGAGAGAACATGGCAATAGGTTGTATGATAATCAGCATAACATTCGGAAAACTGAAGCTTGAGCCAAGGTAGGAAGAATGTTAGCTGGATTGTAAAGGTAACAGGTTGGATCTAAGTAAATCAATCAATGAATATAGGGGCTGGGGATTTAGCTCAGCGGCACAGCGCCTGCCTGGCAAGCAGAAGGTCGTGAGTTCAATTCCCGGTACTGGAAAAAAAAAAAAAAATCAATGAATATAGAAAATGGAGGAGAACAGCAACAAAAGAGGATAATTTACACAGGATTTGAGAAGCTATAAGCCAAACTCAAGGTTAAATTTGCAAAATAGTAGTTTAATTAGATTTCTTTAACTTTTGCACAGTGTCTATTTTCTGCTGTAGGACCTGATCACCCTCATCTTGATCATCTGCTTTCAGGTATTTCTTAACAAAATAAAAGCCCTGAAGAATTTTCCAATGGTAGCCCCACCTCCTACTCCTGGCCAATACCTCTCTAACATCATTTGGCTGGAAAATAAAGATGTTCTCATTGAGTTCTTCAAGGTAAGGATTCTATTCTCTGTTCTGGCTCAGATGTGATACATACTCCCCCTGCCTATTTTTTCCACTACCTAATGCAAGACTGACAGAAAAGCACATTCAAAGCACAAATCCTGTACTGACCAATTCAGTGAAAGCCAAAATTGAGGCTCAGCAAAGCCCAAAAGAACAGTACAGGGCCTGGGGATGTAGCTCAGCGGCACAGCGCCTGCCTGGCAAGTGCAACGTCATGAGTTCGATTCCTGGTACTGAAAAAAAAAAAAAAAAAAAAAACCAAAAACAAACAAACAAGCAAAAAGAACAGTACATTTCTTTCTGAAACTAAATGGGAGATAGTTGTTCACAATAGCTTATCTGCTTAGAAAGCTATGCTTCTTGATTATCACCAAACCTATTCTATTTTATGTTGTGGAGTACTGGACTTCCAGATGCATACTCTGAAAGAAACATTTTCTTTTACAATGAAGGTCTTAAATTTAAATTACTAAACAGGTCAGACAGTTAATATAAAAGTAAAACCAGCTAGGGAACAGTGAGGATTGTGGTGTGTTCAAAAGTTCATGCTCTGTCTAAAGTTAGCTGACTTTTGCTATAGGAATCTGGCCCTTTACAATAAATATCTACCAAATATCCTCCTATGTATCAGAGACTGATGTAGGTTTACGGTGTGGCAGTAAAAGATGGAGTCCCTACTGGCATAGACCTTATTCTACATGGATAGAGATGGATGACAAACAAGCCAACACAAAAATGAACAGTGTATTGGGGTGATAAGTGCTATAGAAAAAATAAGATGAGAAAAATGAATATGACGAAGCAGCCATTTACGTAAGTGGTTAGAGAGGGGTGCTCTATTTTTTTGTTTCCCGGTACCAGGAATCGAACTCACGACCTTGCGCTTGCCAGGCAGGCGCTGTGCTGCTGAGCTAAATCCCCAGCCCCAGAGAGGGGTGCTCTAATAGGGTGACATTTGAAGATACTTGGAAGAAATAAGGAAGCAAGTCATGTGGATGCCTTGGAGAGGAGCATTCCAGGCAAAGGGAAGAGCCAGTGCACAGACCCCAAGGAAGAGGTGCCTGGTATGTTTAAGGAGTACCACAATGGTCCTTGTGACTGGACAGTGATGGAGGGAGATGGATTCAGCAGTTGCCAAAAACTTGAATATGTAACAGGTTGTAGGCTGCTGTATGGACTTTGGTGCTTACTCTGAGCTGAATGGAAAGTGTTTAGAAAGTTTTAAGCAGAGAAATGACATGGTGTTAGATTTAAGAATGACCACTCTGCTGTCCTGTTGAGAACAGTCTGTAAGAAGTCAAGTGCAAGCCAGGGAGAATAGGTGGGAGACAATTATAGTAAGGGATGGAAGTGATAATGGTGAGTTGGACTAGTAAAAGTAGTAATCAGACTAGATATGGTTTGAAGATAGATGGAGGAAGAGAGGGGAGAAGTGAAAGGAGAGAGAATAAGAAGGAGAAAGAGTAGGAACAGTACAAGGAAGAAGAGGAGGAAGAGGGAGAATAAAGAGGAAGAGGGACGGAGGGAGGGAGAGAGAAACTTCTAGGATTGTAATCTGAAAACAGAACAGAGTTTCAGTTTACTGAGATGGGAAAAAGAAGATTTATATAACAGGGGCCAAAAGTTTGATTCCAAAAGAGTTAAGTTTCAGAAAGGTTTTAGACATCCCAGTGCAGTTTTGAGTTATACATCCAAGTTGAAGCATAGGACTTGAATTCAGATGGGAGGCCAAGGTTGGAGTTTTCAGTAGAGAGGTAATATTTGATCTCATGATAGTTAATGAACTAACTTAAGAAGTAACTGTGGATAGAGGAGAGGCAACCGAAGAACGCATCCTGAAAAGCCCAATATTTAGAGGTGGGCAGTTGAGGAGGAATCAGTAGAAAGAACTGAGGAACAATCCTTAGTGGCATCTCCTTTTAAGGAAGAGAAAGTGTTCAGCTAAGTGAAATGAGGCTAAGAGAGCAAATAACGTGAAGACTGAAAATGGCAATTAGATTTAATAGTGTTGAGGTCAGATCGTTTTTTCTTTTCCCAAGAAAACTGTAATAAGAAGTTGTTCGGTGAAACTACCAAACTAAAACATTTGGCAACCAATTAATATTTTTAAAATATTGTGCAGGCCAAAAATACACACTTGAGGGTGGATGTGACCCATGGACCACAATTTTATGGCTTTAGTTTTGAACAACTACTGTGTTATAACTTTCTCATCAACTGGTTAAGATTTTTGGAATCAGGAAAACTCTACAACAATGTGTGATATTTGGTTTATCACAAGTTTAGTTGTGCAATACCTTGTGATATAGACAACAAAAAATGTAAGGTGTTTATTTTCCCATAGTAGGGATGTTTTCCTTGTTTTCTAGAAAGAAATAGCAGGGCTCTATGATGTTTTGAATATCTGATTTCTTTTGTATCTTTTTTCCTTGTGCCAGAAAATTTAAATTTTCTTTTGGATTCGATTTCAAATTTAGTTGAACTAAAACTAGTAAGTAGCAGAAACTTACTTAAACTGGTTTAAGCAAAGGGTAAGTTTACTGAAAAGGTACTGCAGTGGTATATACACGTGAAGAAAGAGTTGACAAAGTACCAGAGACTGGATGACTTCAAAACATCAGAAACACCAGAAATTTATTTCTTACAGTTCTGGAGGCTGGAAGGTTCGAGATGGAGGCACAGGCAAAGTTGGTATCTGGTGAAGGCCTGCATCTGGGTCCATAAATGATCAGCTAATTGTGTCCTCACATGGTGGAGGGGACAAGGGAACGCTCTGAATCTCTTTCATAAGGGCACTAATTTCATACCCCAGGGCTCCATCCTCATGATCTAACCACTTCCCAAAGATCCAGCTCTTAATACTAACACATTGAGGGTTAGGATTTCAAGTTGAATTCTAGACAGACACAAATGTTCAGTTTATAACACTAAGTGACCCTGAGTAAGGCGGAGCCAGGTCAGCTCCGAACATCAGTGAAAGGCATTTGTGGAGCTTTTCTCTACTGTGTGATTCAGTGCTAAGCTGCTCCGTCCAGATTCCAAGGCTCTTGATTAAGGTTCTTGAGGAAGAAATCCCACTGGCTTAGGCTGATTCAGCCCTCAGGTGTACAATTGTGGCTGTGGAGAAGAGGGGAAATGCTCACAGGCAGGGGCTGCTGGCGGTAGTTTGGGAAGTAGATCCCAAATAAATCAGTGGAGTACGCTTAGACAGGGAAGAAGTTGTCTAAGAGGCATTTATTACCATTTGAATTCTGGATATCTTTTAAATCCATTTAAAAAAGTCTGTATCTCTAGTTGTCTCTATCGCAAGGTATTGCACAACCAAATTTGTGATAAAGCAAAAAATGGACTTGATTCCCTATAAGTAATATTTTTCAGAAATAATTGACTCCCCAGCAGGAATCGGGGAAAATGGCAAAAAGAGTGAGAAAGCAACTCCATAAACTAATGATGCACAAACATCTGAAGTGAATGTGTAGCCAAGGTTCAGTCTTCTTGTTCTGTTTAGCGTGCCATGCCTAAGCGGGGCTGTTGGACTTTCTCTGCCTCTTAAAGATATGTCTTACTCTTTAGGTGGCCCTTTTCCTTACTATAGTGGTTCCTGATAGGCATTTAACTCAGACATCTTCAGGGTAAAATCTGTGCTGAGTTGGAAGTCCATGGGTATTGTTCTCACTAGGGCAAAACTAAAATCCACATAGTGAAACAGAAAAAATAATCTCTGATTGTAGATTATTCATGTCTTGGTCTCTATCACAGCTACAAAGGAACAAATATAGTAAAGCCAATTTCTTCTACTTCTTTCTTCTTTCATCCCCCACTGGTTGTTAATTAAAAAGGCAACATCTGTAAAAGGTGAAAGATTTATACGCTCTGAAGAGAAACTAGAGTATAAAAAGGCAACATCTGTAAAGATCGGTGGGGAGACAATGGTAGAAAAACAAGGCCTGAATTGAAGCAGAACAATTTGCTTCAGGTGAATTTTTTCTTTTTGAAAATGGCATCACTGCCCATGCTTATTTTAATGCTGTCAGACAATTCAGAACTATGTTAAGTGAAACATCAGAGCTATTCTCCTTTCAAAAGAGGAGAATAAATCAAATCCTGCCCTGAGATAACCTCTATGGATGATTTGGCACCTTTCAGAAATGCCATTCTGTCACCCTAGTTCTGTTAAAATGCTGCCAGTGGCTTCTTACTTGTTTTAAGAAAAGATGAACTCTTTTTTTTTTTTAAGTCCCCAAGAGCGTTCAAGACCTGGCCCTACCCGCCTCTCCAGCAGGGTCTCTGTCAGGGCTGCACTGTGACCCTCATGGGCCCTTATCAAATTTGCCTTAGTGGGACCTCTTCTTCCATCAAAATATATTTAAACATTGTACTTTATGTCTGTATTAGTTAGTTTAAAAATGAATACATTAAAGCATTTTTCTCAATTTAAAAGTTCTTTTATCCTTTTCCTCTTCTGATTTATCAAAGAAATTAGAACATTGCGTGAGTCTCTACAGTACAGCGGACCCCAGACCTTATGCCTACTGGGTAACTACTGATGCTTATGGTTTTTATGACTTCCTGCTTGAGGCATATTGAAAATTTTTTTTCAGTTCCCTCAACTGCAGATATTATGTTTGCTTCTGGGTCTTTGCGCATAGTGAATCTTCATATTATTTTGCTATTTGGTGTTCTTCTTCCTGGTCTCAGTTTAGTTATTCCTTTTTCTGTAAAGAGCTCATTGAACAACCAAGAGGTTCTGTGCTTTCTGCATACTCAGTAGTATCCTGTCTTGTCTTGTTTGTCACACTCATCGCACTTAGTTGTAAACATCTACACAATGTAAGTAAAAGATCCGGAGGCAGGAAATTTGTTTAGCTTGCCATTATAGTGCAAGCCCCTAATGATGGCTAAAAACTATTTCTCTTCATTAATTTAATCATTCATTCTATGTCATTTACTGTACTGTACTAGGTACTAATCACAAAATTTATGGTTTGTTTATCTCTTTATTTCTAAAGTTGTTGCGATATAGCTGCATATTGTACTTTATTAACAAACCAAGAATATAGTTTGTGTTTTTATGTTACTTGAAAACCAATTTTAGCTTTAAAATCTCATTTCTATTTAGGAAAGCAGAGTATGAATCTTCAGTGCTGACTCTCCCTTTCCCTTCTTTCTCTTTTCCTTTTCTCTCCTGCTCCATCCAGGAAAGAACCAAACTTGCCTACTTTAACTATGGCGATGTCGTTTGTAGAGAAGGTGAAATGCCGCTAGGAATCTACCTCATTATTTCTGGAATGGCGAGTGTAAGAAACTACTGATTCTTTTCCTAAAATGTGTATGTTGAAATAAGTCAGGCATGGTGGTACATGCCTGTAGTCCCAGAACTTGAGAGGCCAAGGCAGGAGGATGACCATGCATCTGAGGCCAGCCTAGGTACATAATAAATTCAAGACCAGACTGGATTGAAAAAAAGAAAAGAAAAAAAAAAGTGTCTTGAAATATAGAATTGTCAAATCAGGAGTAATTTATGAGCCAAATGAAACCATTCTGGTTGAGTTAGCATAAGGATCTTAACACCTGGATGTGCTTACTGTTTTATAAAGTGTTGCGATCATTACTTATTCTTCACAACAATCCTGCGGGGGAAGCCATATTTTTTAGGAGGTTCAGTCAAGGAAAATAATATTTAGAGTGATTTAAATTATGTACAGAAAGGACATAAGAGTTCAAGAATGAGGAAGGGGTGAGCTGCAAAATCAAGTCCTTAGAAAGATCAAGTAGCATAAAGAGCAAAAATACAACTTTTAATTAGACAAGTAGGAGGCTTTTGTTGATGAGAGAGAGAGAGAAGAATCTTCTGTATCTTCTAACTAGTACATTAGTAGCTGAATATAGAGATGAGCCCCAATCTTAGATTCTAGTTATGGTTTTATGGGACAACCCTTATAATAGAGAAAATAATATATTTGACTTTCTGGCTTTATTTATTTATTTTTTGAGACAGGGTCTCTATGCAGTTCAGGCTGACCTTGAACTTGCTTATGTAGCTCAGGCTGGCCTCAAACTCATAGCAATTCTACTGCCTCAGCCTCCTGAGTGCTGGAGTTACAGGCATGCACCACCATGCCCAGCCTCTTCCTGGCTTTAGAATGAGCTTTTCATATCAGGGAAATAAACTGTTATGGTAAAAATAATACCAACACGATGTAACACTAACTCAGCATCCGGCACTATTCTGAGCTCAGCAGTTTCATTCATTCATTTGTTCAACAAACATATACTTCATTACTACCATGGAGCAGATACTGTTCATTCTTGGCCCAGAATTCAGAAAATAAGCAAAAGTCTCTGCCATTTTAAAGCTTATTCTCTAGTGAAGGGATAAAAGGAGATGGAATGGTCAACAAAATAATTAAGTTGAATCTATACTAGTTGAACATCCCTTATCCAAAAAATGCTTGGAACCCAGAGTGTTTTGGATTTTAGTTTTCTTTCTTTTTTTTTTTTTTCAGATTTTGGGATATTTTCTGATACATAGAAGACAGATAGATAGGCAGATGGAGAGACAGATAGATAGATATTCTGGGGCTGGGACCCAAGTCAAAAATGAAATTTGTTTGCTTCATGTACGCCTTACACATATAGGCTGATGGTAATGTTATACTACATTTTCAGCGTGCCTGCATTTTGACTGAAACCAGTTAGAAGAGGTCAAGTGTGGAATTTTCTTTGCTGTAGTGTCATGTTGGCACTCGTTGTAGAGTTCAGATGTTTGGGTTAGGGATGCTCAAGCAATCAGATGCTAGAGGTGGTAAAAACACGAAGAGGTTAGTTGTATTTTTAAAAGGATACTAAGTATGGCAATCTGTTAGGATTTAATCTCACTTTTATATGAAAAAAAGATCTTCACCCTGAGGAGCTGGAATGTAAAAGGAACCATAGCTTTTATGAAGGCTGGTTCTTTCCTCACACCTGACGGAATTCACGAAGAATCTTTACCTTTCCCTGGAGTAGCTGTAAGAAATCGTGGGGGCTCCTGTCATTTGTTCCCAGAAGTTTTAATACCTCATTTCCCTTTACCCATTCTCCGCCGCACCCCCGGCAGCTGCATAGCACATCTCCTACCTTTGGCATAGACTGTATCCAGAGGCCGGACTTTGACGATGAAACCCTATTCACAGAATACTGCACTAGTGGTCAAGTCCTTGGAGAGCTGAGCTGCCTGCTCAGGGAGGAGATGAAATACACTGCCATCTGTGAAACTACGTTACAGGTAAGTAAGGCAGTAGTTCTTATCTGGTGTATTAGTTAATTTTTCCTCAAGTAATAAGGATGCCGGTATGTTTTCTTCCTTTGAATTCTGATAGTTTGTTTAATCATCCAGCCAGGGAGGCAGTGCAGAGTACCTGGGAAGGCAGCTTTCACATTTCACATGCAGGACTATGTTTAGCTTTACTATCTCCGGGCTACAGGACCGTGGTGAATTATTTTTACCTTTGGAGTCTTAATTTTCTTGTTTATTCAATAGAGAGAGTACCTACTTTTTTTCTTTCTTTCTTTTTTTTTTTTTTTCCGGTACCGGGAATCGAACTCATGACCTTCCGCTTGCCAGGCAGGTGCTGTGCCACTGAGCTAAATCCCCAACCCTGAGAATACCTACTTTTTGATGTTCTGTGTCAATTGCCTGGCATGTATAGATGCTCAGCAATGGGCCAGCATTCTGAAAGCAGTGTTTTAAAAGATATTAGCTTGTTTGTAAATTTTCTTCCTTTCATTTTTCACTTGGGAAGTAAGAAGTTCTCTGTTCATTGAATAAATGGTCTGACATTCTACTAGAGAATTCAAATAGAAATGAACCCAAGTTCCTACTACTTTGGGGGATGGTGGTATTAGCTACAACAATAGAACAGGATTCAGAAGCTTAGAGGGGGGCCAGGGATATAGCTCAGTGGCACAAGCACCTGCCTGGCAAGGACAAGGTCCTGAGTTTGATTTCCAGTACCATAACAAACAAAACAAAACAAAACAAAACCCAGAGGCTTAGAGGTATGTGGAGCAGAAGGGATTGTTGTTTAATCAACCTTGTGCCATTTCCCTTCTGGAAGAGGACTAAAGGAATGAATTTAGTCACAAGGCTGAATGGGTTCATTGAGAGTCACTGAACTTGAATTCTGAAATTGGTCATTTTCAGTTAAGTCTGCTGCTTGCATCCAGAAACAAGTACTATGACTAAAAAGTGCTACTGTGAATTCATCTACTGTGACAATAAAAATACATATGTTTGTAGCACTTGGTTCCTGAATTTTGGGCTCATGAGGGCCGTCCTTCAGCATATATATTGGTTGATATGAATGTTCCTGGACTATTAAGTCATAGTTTAATTGAACCGTAAATTTTATTATCTATACACAGCAAACAACGTTTCCACTGTATAATTACTTTTAAGTGGGAGAATATCAGTCATGCAAAAGCTAATAGTTTTTCTGAAGTGAAGGTTAAATATGCAGGCATCTTGTTTTATGATGGTCTTATAATTTAGTTCCAAATCCAGCTGGTTATGGCCTGGTGTCTTTTCATTTCAGGCCTTCTTTATCTCATCGGAGAATTTATATGAAGGCTTTGATATCTTCTGGCCTTCCCTGGAATATAAAATATGGCTTAATTTTGCTCTAAATACTGCTTATCAGTATTTTGAAACAAGTATTGCTGATGAGGTAAGTTACATGATTAAAGCAAATGAACTTTTAGTTGCTGTATTCTTTAGAAAATGTACTCCATATTTTCCATAAAGATAGAAAGGAAGGTTCTGTCTGGCTTTCTAAAATAAAATTGCTAGAATTTTATCCACTCTTTTTCCTGACTTACTACATGTTCTTAATCCTTTTATCACAGTTAATTTTCCCACGCTTCCTACATTCCTCCTTTAAGAAAAAAAAATAAAATATGTTAAATAGGAAGATAACCTCAAAGCCAAGCATACCATTAACCAGAACAAATAAATGAATGCTCAGTCTGGGTTTTAGTGTGGTCTGCTATACCTACCTTAACATAAATCTCTTGCCTTTTCAAAATCTTTGTTGAGATAACTAAGCCCTCTTCCATGCACCTTCTCTCCAAAGAGTAAGTGCTTCAAGTCTGTTCGTGGACTGGCAGAAGTTACAGTTCTGTATTTGTATCCTATCTAATAATTATTCTCACCTCAAATATAAATTGGAATCTGAGGAAGTGACAGACTTGAAATTTAACAATATTCACGAAACTAAGCAATTGGATATAAACACTGCATTAAAAAGTTAGCACAAGGCCAGACATGGTGGTGCATGCCTGTAATTCCAGCACTGGGGGGCTGAGGCAGGAGGATCGCTGTGAGTTTGAGGCCAGCCTGGGCTGCAAAGTGAGTTCAAGGCCAGCCTGAACTACATAGTGAAATCCTGTCTCAAAAAGGCAAAAAAAAAAGTTAGCACGTCATACAGGCCAATTGGCTTTATTTTTTTCTATGTGACAATAATAACTTCCAGAGAAATTTTAGTGGAAAGGTAATGAGATTGACATTGTTTTCTTTCCTGTTTGCCTTGGAGAGGAGACATAGGACCAGTAGAGCCAGATTTGACTCAACAACAAGGAGAATGTCCTTTATTTTTACATTCACAAACAACACAAATTCATCATATAAATGAGGAAACACAGATATAAAACATTAAAAACCAGTAATGACCTTATGCCCCGAATCTGATTCCCCAGACCCACTATTGAACACTTTGGTTTATTTTCTTTTAGTCTTTTCATGAAGGAACTAGCCAGTTAAGACTTTAGACTACTCCAGCACTAATAAAATTATACTCTTCCTGCCCCAAATCACAAACTCAAATATACTTGCAGTTTTAAAGACAAACAGCTTATTTTTCATATTTTCCTGATTGCAAACTTCTAAATAAAAAGTTTGCTAATTTTCTTGTGTTCTTGGTGGCCCAGCTGTGCCTGGTGCTTTCAGTAAGTGGGAGTTTGATTTGCTGGTCAGTGACTAATATCCAAGGGCTGGAGATGTTCAGATGAGGTTCATGGCCCTTGTCAGGCCCTGTCCAGCTCATTTCTACTGTAGCACTGACTGCTATGCTCCAGTGCAGCTAGTGCAGGTAAGACATTGAGTCTGAATGGTAGCAAATTAGCTAGTGCAGCTGTAAGGAAGTACCACATACTGGTCTAAGAGTACTAGAAATAGGAAATAGGAAATCAAGATTAGAGAGCTGTGAGGGAGACGTTGGTCCAGGGCTCTCTCCTTAGCTTGCAGAAGACTGCCTTCAAGTCTTCTCCCTGTATACAAATCTGTCTCCAGATTTTACCTTTTAATGAAAACATTAGTTATTCTGAATTAGGGGCTCCCTCTATTGCTGTATGGCTTCATCTTATCTAATTGCATCTGTATTGACTGTATTTCCAGACAAAGTAACATTCTGAGGCACTGAGGGTCAGGATTTCAACATGAGAATTTTGGTGGTAGGGGAGAATCGATCAGTCAATCAATCAATTTATCACAGCTCCCTTCCAGCTCTAAAGTCTGTGATTCAAATAAGCAAGTAAATAGATAGAGAAATGAATAAATAAATAAATAAGTAAAATCTGTTATTCTGAGCCTCCAATTATCATTCAGACTCAGTGTCTTGCTATAATTTTTGCTTTTTGTTATGGTTTGCTTAACTGTTAAGTGGGTTGTTTGTTTACTGCCAGGGAAAACTTCTGAATCTTTAAGCCTGGTTTGGTGTAAATAAGAATCCAACCAGGCAAAGCTGACCGCCCTGCTGCACTGATGGAACGGTCAGAAAGCAGTGCTTGGTAGCCACATCCACCACCCTAAAACCTGACTTTGGAAATTTGTTAGCGGTCGTGCCAACCTTTAAATAAATTATGTCTGTTGGTACTAGGGTCAGTATGACTTCTGACATCATCAAAGAATAAGGATAGATCACTGTTTTATTTTCTTCTCTATACCCTGTGTCAGTTTGTATGATCTACAGAAAGAAATGTAATTTTATTGTAGCACTTAGATTTTCAGAAGTGTGTGATGAACAAACATGCCTATGTGGAGAGCTTACCGATCTACACTGAAATGACTCTTAATAACGTGACCATGAAATTTGTCATTATTGTGTATGGCTATGTGATTAATAGTGCTACGGAGGAGCCATATCTTGCACCTTACATTATACCTAAAACCTGTAATCAGGTAAGAAGCATCATTTCTACAGGGTCATTTTCTTTTTGTGGTATCCTATAAGTGCCTTTAAAAGTTAAATGACAACAATTACTTGTGTATTACAAAATAGCTGGTAGAGAAAATTTTGATTGTTCCTAATATGAAGAAACGATAAATATTTGAGTTGCTGGATATGCCAGTGACCCTGCTCCGACTATTCACACACATCGCATACATATATGGAAATGTTCCACTGTACCTCACAAAAATGCAGAATGATTATGAAATAATTATGCAGAATGATTACGAAATAATTATGCAGAATGATATACAATGATTCCACTGTACCTCACAAAAATGCAGAATGATTACAGAATAATTACATGGCAATTAAAAATTGAAAGACATGTACAATTATAAAAGACTTTCAAAGAAAATAAATCCAATAAGTAAAATAGGAGCAAACAAACAAAACAAATGTCATTCAACCATCTCAGGAAGAAATCTAACCTGGAGAGACCTTGCAGTTCTTACCTGCCCTGAACAAAACAGTGAAAACATAACAGGGCCCTGTGTTAGCCTGGGTGCCCCTCACAAGAATGTGATGCAGAGGCAACGATCTGCCTGCTCACTACCTGCCAAACCTTTTGCCGTGGTGGGAGACCGTCTTCACAGAGGAAGGAGGAGGTACCGTGCATGTTTTCAAATTCACACCAAAACAGTGACGCCGGTGTGCTACTGCAGCTCTGGAAGTTTCTAAATTGTGATGAGAAATTTGTTGCTGCATCACTTGGTTGTCACACTAGGGGCAACAGGTGCACCTTGGTAGTAGTATGCGCTAGGTCCTGGGTGTCTTCATCCCACACCTCTGTAAGTAAGGGTGGGGGAAACATACACACCTAGGGCGGTGATAGTGAACCGTTTAGAGCTTTCAGTGATGCAAACAGCCTGCTGTGGCATGCGGGCCCTAGGTTCACTGCCACTGACTTAGCGCATAACAGGGTGTGGGGAAAGTAGAAGAAGCAAGGTCCCTAATGGGCCAAGCCACCTGCTTTTGGGCCTCTGGGGTGCTGGAAGGGTTAGGTTTAGGGTTAGGGGCCCATGATGGGTAGGCCCAAGAGGCTGTGAGAATATTGATGGCTTTTTGATTGGGTAATAAGTTTCTTGGGAGAGTCTGCTTTTTTCCTGTTTAAACTGTGTAAATGAAACTTTTATGCCCTAGAAAAGTTGGTGAGTGATTTCTCCCTTTCATAACGTTGTTACTTTGTACCTTTCAATAATTCAGAGGTGGGGTTGAGAGGCAAGGGTGCAAAAGGAGCAATATCAGCCATCTACTTTATTAAAGAGACCAAGGTGTGGGTCAGGCAAACCTGGGTTTAAATCCTGACCCCTGTGCCCTGTGACCCAGGCACTTGAGTGTGGATGGGCCACTGCTTAACCATTCTGATCTTTAGTAAGATGGGGACACTGGCAGCAGCCATGGTAGTGGGTTAGTTGTGAGGATTAAATGATATTCAGAAATGACAGCTGTAATTATTTCTTGTCTATTACTTGCATTTTGGGACACAGTTTTGTGGCTTGTGGAGCAAAAGCTCTAAGAAAGGAAGACAATTCCTGCCACCTTGAGAAGGCTGGGCCTTGAAACTTTGACCTTCAGTGTAGAAATGAAAGTAGCACATTGTTTTCTGGGGATTCTCTGCTTTCCAAGCTGGGAATTTTCAGTGCAGATCAAGTAAGGCATAGATATTCAACTCTATTGTCCACAAATACTGTATAGAAAGCCTGATTTGCTGGTTGAAGAAAGACACAGAGTTTAGGTTGGAGACCAGGCTTTAGGCTTTGGTTCTTTACAGTCTTTGGAAAGATTGGGAAGTAGCCAGTTTAGGGGTCAAATAATGCTCTTTTAACTAATTTTGGCTTTTTTTTCCTTCAGATTCAGGGAATGGTAGATATAAGCAAGCTGCTTATAATCCAAGCATCTGGGCTCGGCGCAACTGATCATAGCGGTGGCATGGGTAAGGGACAGCCTTTCAGTGGTAGGAAAGCCACTGAGAAGGGACTTCAGTGCATGTAAAATTCTCTTTATTCTGAGGAAGTGATTTGAGGAGGGTACTGCTTGGGTTTATCATTAGTCCCTGAAGGTGGGCCCACGCTGGTTGCCACCTTGCTTCTGCGAGGTTGTCAGAGACTTCCAGACGCTCAAATTCACACAGCTTCCTCCTCTTTTATATTCCTCTTCCATGTTTTTGACAGAGGAAAGCAGCTTCTGTACTGTACTCTGTCCCTGCCCTGGAGACACACAGAACTGCGGGGCCAGTGCGGGAACGGGGAGAGGACAGGCAGTCCCACAGAGGGCCCAGATATGGGGTGCTGGTTTGCTCCCAGAAGGGAACATAGAGCCCGACCCACACTCGCAGCATTCCAAGCTACAGCCACAGCCACAAGTCAAATGACTTGCGTTAAGTAACCGCCACCACTCATCTTTTATCAGCATCTGCCCTCCTGCATCATGTTGCGAAGCATTTCATTCACCGCTCAGTATCGTTACCTCACCAAGCTCAGTATCCACACTCTCCCAGCTGCCCTAGCTGGAGTACACAGAATTGTCATTGATTTGTAATTCTACTCTGCATCATCACAGTTCACAGACCTGGTGGTTTAGATATTGTGCAATTCTTAATGAATTGTTAATTTGGGAGGAGGATTTAACTGATTTCTAATTATATGCATAAGTGAGGTTTTGTTAAAATTCTATATCTCACCATTTCTCATTCGGTAAATCTTCAGTGTTGCAACTCCACTGTATGCCGCACACTATGCCCAGTGCTAGCTGGTGAGAGAGCCCAACTAGGCTTCTGCCCTCGCGAAGAGGAGACAGGCATTAAGTAATTTAGCTTTTTCCTTAGCGACAATACGGACATCAGATATCCTTATGGCTCACATTCTATCCACTGTTCTGGGGCCATACGCAGCACTACAATTTGGGGAAGTCTCTCTGCTTTTGGGTATTGTCCAAGCTGGCATCACTGCAATGACCATTCCCCCGCACACACAGTCTCTCAAGGTCTGCTGAATTACCTTTTCCAAACCACTTTGGATTTCGGGGGTCTGTGGCAAGTCTGGGGGTTTAGGGCCTTGGGGCACTCTGAGGGCTATTGAATCAGAGGCTGCAAGTGTGGCCGGGAAGCAGGGTACAGGTCCCTACTGGTCTTGGCACTTAGACCTTTCACTTTCATCAGGTCCTTGGAATTTTTTTTCAAACGTCAGTTTATTGGTATATTTTAGATCTACATAATGATCATATTTATCATAGGGAATTTGTACCTATACATGATATTCTTTGACTTGAAATTGTTTTTAGCTTAAGGGAAATAGGTCTCTGTATTCCCCATAGCTTTGTTTTATTTTATTATTTTTCCCCATAGCTTTAGATGCAAGTCACAAGTGATAAACCCAGACTGGATCTAGCCAGTATAGACTGAGTTTGGCTCCCCCATATATATATTTTAAATTTTAAACCGGTTGCCATGTGGAAACGGACAGAAGGTTTGCATTGTGAAAGTGCAGATTTTGGAGTTTTCCTGAGTGCTGAGAAGGTCTGCCAACACTCCGCTCCAGGGTTACCCGAAATTAGCGAAGTATAAGCTGGTTTCTGTGGAGGGCAGACGCTTCCCTGTTCGCCACAGTGCGCACCGCCCTCTCTTGCCTCATGCAGCGTATTTCATTGTTTATGCCTATTCTCACTTGGTTTTGTCAGCTCTTGTATTGGACTTTGGGAGCCTATTAGAGACTTCTAAAGAAAGAAAGTAAGGAACTCCCCCGAAAATTAGAAGGGAAACGGGAGCCTTATAAACAGATTGCTGTTTCAAAATATTCTCCTGCTGCCTTTACCCTTAAACTCCTAATTTTGTTTTTCTGTTACATTCATGTGTTTGCTTTACCTCAGTCAACCCTGGTTTGCGCACGGCCAAGACAGAACAATTGGGGAAGAAGAAAGATAAGGTAACAAATTTGACAATTGGAATAAATTTCTCTTCTTGTGAGCGTTAAACTACACAGCTAAAATAAATTGTGAGGCCAAGGAGTAAAATGCAGGTGGTAAGAAAAGACACTTCTCACTGCAACCCATTATTTGGACAAATGGAGACAGAGCTCATCTGGACTGTTTAGAAATTAGAGCTACAGGATATTTTTGAAGTGTATAACTTTGCCTTGCCTGACTTTCCCTTTTCATTCTCTTTCCTAGTATTCACTTTACAAAGTAAGGATCTTGGGGTTAGGAGTAAGGAGGGCCATAGAGCACTCATAGATGTAGATATCAGTGTCTAAGTGTCTACGCCTCTCCGTTTGGAGGTATGGACGTGATGCTGGAGGTGTGTGGAGTCATACTCTGCGCCTGGGCATCTTCCTAGGGAATTAGTTTTACTTGAAGATATTTTAACTGTTAGGTTATTTGAAACATTTAAATTAAAATAAACATTGCATCAATTATTAAGCTAAAGCAAGAGATTTTAGGACCTTTTTTTAAAAATGGAGAGCCATGCAGATTTTTACACAAACACCTTTTCCTGCTTTCCTTAGGTTATCATGGCTAATTTAGAGAAATTTGAGAAGTGTTGAGAGTCATGTGTAGAACGGAGGAGAGAAAGGGACTTACCTCACTGAATAGAGCAGAGGCAAGCCTGCTGGGGTGGCGGAGGCTGCCTACACTGCTCATGTCTCTAGGTGTCTCTGCGAGGTCTCCTAACAGATCTTGCTTGGGCCTGTGTGCATTTGTAGGTGGAGTGGAGGAGCAGGACAGGGCAATAGAGTGCTAGAAAAGTGCCGAAGGGGGTTAAGTAGCAGTGATGATGCTAAAGAGGAGCTTCAGGGAAGTCTGACACCCTCTCTTCTCCAATTTTAACAGTTAGATGCCAAGTCGCCCCAAATAAACGTGCCTCTAAGAGAAGGGATACTCTCTAAAAGTTTGCAGTGTTTTGTTAGGGGAAGAAAAGTTGCACTGATCAAGGTCATGGGCAATAGTTCCTTTTTTTTTTTTTTGTTTTTTGTTTTGTTTTTTATTTTAGAAATAAAAGGAGGAAAATACTAACAGACC
>NW_004955406.1:13717725-13736317 GCF_000276665.1 Chinchilla lanigera | reverse complement strand
TTTCAGCTGGGAATCATGGTGGTATGCGTCCAGTGCAAACTTGGACCCAGGAGCTCTGCCGCTCCAGGAGAACTCGCTGTCTCAATAGTTCCTTTAAACAAAGCAACTTAGTCCTTTTGGGGTAGTTTTCCCAGGGCCATCCTCTCTTTCCTCTCTTTTTAATTTTAAAGAGAATAATACAAAAATAACAAAATAACAACAGCATGGGGAGCATATTTCACAAGTAAGAAACTTAATTGAGAGTCAAGTAATTGAGCTTCTCATTTTTTTTTTTGGTTTTTCTCCGGTACCGGGAACCGAACTCACGACCTTGCGCATTCCAGGCAGGCGCTTTTGCCGCTGAGCTAAATCCCCAGCCCCAAGCTTCTCATTTTTGCTGACTTTTTCAGGCTTTGTTGGTGTCACCATCATCATCATCACTGTTATCATTTGCTGTACTGGGGATAAAATACAGAGCCTCATTCATGCTAGGCAAGAGCCCTAACATGGAGTTACATTCTAATTCCAGAGATTCTATTATTTTTTATTTTTAATCAGATTTTATTTATTTATTCATTTCAATCAAATTTTATTGGTACATTTTAGATATCCATAATGATCACATTCATCATAGAGAATTTGTACCTGTATATGATATAACTTATTTCTTTTTTCTCCACTCCCCTCCCTTCCCTTCAATCCCTCCTCCTCTCCCCATTTATAAAACTTTGCTTCCATGTTTCCTTCCCTTCTCATTTTGTTTTACTTTTTCCTTCTTTCCTTTCCCCCTCACCTCTCCCTTGTTCCCCTCCTCATTTGAATATTTTCTTCCTATTTCACAATACCTATTACACATTTCAGTCCTTATTTACACTTTCTGTTTCTCCCACCAGAGGAACAATGCAGTATTTACATGTGTATGCCTGATTTGTTTCACTTAAGAGTATGGACTCAAGGTGCATCCATTTTCCTAGAAATGTCTTAAGTGTACCCTTTGTTATGAGATCCCATAATTAAAAAAAATTCTCATGTGTCTAATTCATGAAAAAACTGTTGTACAGTTACTGTACAACAACCACAAAGTTGACTTTGACTTTCAAAGTTGACTTTAACTTTCATAGCACTTCTCTTTTCCTTAAGCACCCTTTTTTTTTTTGGGAGACAGGGTCTCACTAGGTATCCCAGGCTGGTCTTGAACTCACAGTGATCCTCCTGCCTTAGATTAGAGACAGGGGCCACCATGCCCAGCTACCTTAAACACATCTTTGATAGACTAATTGAATTGATGTAGTATCTCTTTATAGTACAGAGATACATATGTAATTACTTATGATGTATCACTTAAAGCCTTTAATATATAAGATCTTTTAAGGAGGAATGTTTCTGATTATAAAATAGGAACTGTTCAGTACATTTTGTTTTTTTTAACAGCTAAGAAGTTTTTCCTAAAATGCTCATATTTTAATGTTTTTCTTTTGACTTCCTTTTATAGTTCAGAACTGGACATCACTTCAGAAAACCACATTAATGATACAAATATGATGTGTGGAGTCAGATTAAAGACTGAACTAACACCCTGGCTTGAATGCTGAAGGATTACCTGGCAAAGAGTTATTTAGAAACTGTGGAAACTAGTTTACTGCTGCATTTATTTTATAGACAATTGACAGAATGGTGTATAAACTCTCATTTTAAATATGTGCAGTGTAGTTGAGACATTCAAAATTCTTCAGAAGAGATGCTCTAAAATTTATAAGCTACAAAAGGGGCAGGTAAATTACTAAATTAATAAATTACTAAATGTGTTGCTTTATTAATGTACTACTGTAGCATAAGATCTATAATTTTTGAGGAATTGCTATACTTAACACCTCCCTGATGTTTTTTAGAGTATAGTTATTCTTCCCTCCAAAGTTTAGTCAATACTGAAAAGTGGAACTATGTTCTACAGTCTTGGTTACTAAAAGCAAAGCTTACGAGAAATGAACATTCTTGCACTGCATAGTATTCTTTGATGTCACTTTTCAATTTATTTTAGAGGTCAAATAAAATTGAGTGCTATGGCTGATATTAATCTTTTTTTAAGCATATATTGTTCTTTTTTCATCCCTACAAGACTTTGAAAAAAATACATGATACTTTATGGAAAATCCAGTGTAGTGGGTTAGAACAGAAGGAGATACAAGAGAAGTAGACAAACTCTCAAAGCATGTAGAAACCTTCTCAGTCACGCAAATGCATGGAAAGTAAAGAATACACTCTTCATGGGTTACAGAAGAATCAAGGAAGGTCTAAGACACTTTCTAGAACTAAATGACAATGCCAGTATGACATGCAAGGACTTATGGGACACAATGAAAGCAGCTCTAAGAGGGAAGTTCATAGCTGTGAACGCACACATTGCAAAAACAGATGAGCCCAAATAAAAAACCCTAAGGATGCACTTCAAGGTTCTAGAAAAACAAGAATGGCCCAAACCCAAAGCAAGTACAAAGAGGAAAATTATAAAGATCACAGCAGAAATTGATGAAATTGAGACCAAAAGACAAAACAAAACTCCCTAGTGCTGATCGGAAACCTGTAGTGGGGACAATAGGGAATAAAGAAAGACAGACAAATTTCAGGACACAGGAGGAGACCCCTCTAGGGGACCGGTTGGGCTATGTCCATGGTTGGCTCGAGTTTTTGGCTAGCAGGAAGCTCAGGGTAGCACACATTTCATGAAACAGTAACTACAGAAGATGGGGGGATAAGGATTAAATTAATGAGGATCCAGATTTCCTCTAATCCCAAATGCCTGTATTTTGACAGCTGTCCTCAGCAGTTGCTATCTGGCCTCAGGAGTGGGGTTATTAGCATTCGGCGCATAGCGAGGGGCACAGGGCCTTCCCTACACCTCCCTGTTCCTGAAGCAAGGTCACATTGACCTCTGGGCTATGGTGGGGGACTTAAATCATGTAGTGGAACCCCCAGAATCTATCACATAGCCCGATCCCCAACATAAAATAACCCAAAAATTAGTCTGAGAGTTAGTTTTTTAAAGAATAAACAACATAGACAAATACTTAGCCAATCTAACCAAAAGAAAAAAAAGAGACAGAGAAAACCCCAAGTTACTGAAGTTAGAAACGCAAAAGGTGAAATCACAATGGACACCGTGGAAATAAAAACATTATTAACAATTGCTTTGCAAACCTTATGCCAATAAATTGGAGAATTAAGAAGAAATAGATCCTAGATACATATAAATTACCAACAATGAACGAAGAGATTTTAAAAACCTTAAATAATCCAATAATAGGCAATGAAATTGAAGCAGTAATAAATAATCCACCAACTAAGAAAAGTCCTGGTTTTGATGTGTTCACTGCTGAAATCTACAAAAACTGGAGTGAAACTCTAACACCAATATTCAAGCTTTTTTTAATGAAATCAAAAGGGAACGAGTACTCCCAAAGTCATTCCTGGAAGGTACCATTACCCTGATTCCAAAACCAGGCAAGGATCCAATCAAAAAAGAGAACTATAAGTCAGTCTTTAATGACTACAGATGCAAAAATCCTCACCAAGATATCGGTAAACAGAATGCAATGAATTATCCAAAAGATCATGCAAAAATGGTTCAACATATGCAAATCCATACATGTAATAAATCATATAAATAGAAGCAAGGATGGAAATCACATGATCATCTCAATAGATGCAGAAAAAGCCTCAGACAAAATCCCACATCTTTTCATGATAAAAACACTGAAGAAAATAGGTACAGAAGGGCCTTATTTCAATCTGATAAAAACTATGTATAACAAACCTACTGCCAACATATTAAATGAGGAAAAAAACAACTGAACTCTTTCCCTCTAAAATCAGTAACTCACAACATTAGCAAGAGCACTTAGGCAAGAAAAAAAAGATATGCATGGGAAAGGAAGAAGTCACATTATCATTACTAGCAGACCACATGATCTCTATATAGACGATCCCCCAAAATTCGCTATGTACTAAATTAAAATCAAAATGGATCAAACTAAATTTCAAACCAGAAACACTTAACCTGCAGGAAGACAAGACAGGTAAACTCTTGAAGCCATAGCATAGACAAGGACTTTTTTAACAGAACCCCAGTAGCCCTGGAAATAGCTCCGAGAATCAACAAACAGGATCATATTAAATTAAAAAGCTTTTCTACCACAGGAGAAACAACTAACAGAGTGAAGAGACAACCTACAGATGGAAAACGAATTTTGCCAGGTGTTTGTCAGACAGAAGACTCATACCTAGAATATATAAAGAATTCAAACAAATTAGACCCCCCCAAATGAAAGACCCACCGAAAAATGGGCAAGCAAAATAGTACACACTTCATGGAGGAAGTAGAAATAGCCAATAAATACATGAAGAAATGCTCAACATCACTGGACATTAGAGAGATGCAAATGAAAACAACTCTGAGATTCTGTCTTACTCCAGAAAGAATGGCCACCATTAAGAACTCAAATAATGCTGGTGAGGCTGCAAGGTAAAAAGGAACTCTTCTACACTGTTGGTGAGAGTGTAAGCTAGTACAACCACATGTACATCAGTATGGAGATTCCTCAAAAAACTAAAACTAGACCCAGCTGGGCATGGTGGTACGTACTTGTAATCCCAGGACTCAGGAGGCTGAGGGAGGAGAATCACCTGATTTCGAGGGCAGCCTGGGCTACATAGTGAGTTCAAAGCCAGCCTGAACTACATGAGGAGGCCTTATCTCAAAAACAAAACAAAACAAAAACTAGAAATTCCATTTGATCCATCTATTCCCCCCCCCCCTGGCTCTAGATAGCTTCCTGAAAGGGTTAATGCCATAATATTACAGAGACACATGCACACCCATGTTCATAGCTGTGCACTTCCTAATAGCTACATCTTGGAAGTGGCCCATATGTCCATCAGCAGGTTAATGGATAATGAAAGTGTGGAATTTACACACCATGGAGTACTATTCTGCCATAAATAAAAATAAAGTTGAGTCATTTGTAGGAAAACAGATGCACCTGGATGTTAAATGAAATAAATCAGACACACAAGCTTAAATATCACATGGTGTCTTATATGACAACCCAGAGTAAATATAATAGCAAAATAAAAGATAACAGGAAGTAGGGAGAGAGATTTTTTCTCAAAGGGGAAGGGGATTTAGAGATGGAGGGAGGGGTAAAGAGGCAAGGGATAAAGGTTGGAAAAATGGAATTGGGATGTGTTATTTGTGGGTGTACCAGCTCCACACAAGGAATGCAAATATTATGTGCTACAAACACGTCCAAAAGGGGACGGGGATCAAGGGCTGGGTGGGAGGGAAGGGAGGGGGATGTAAAAAGGAATTAAGATGTGTTATGTACATGAACCAGCTCCACACAGGAATGTAAATATTAGGTACTGCAGACGTGGACCAATAAACTAACAAAAAAAAAGAACCTTCTCTGGGCAGTATCTTTAAGTGTCTTTTCAGTGTGCGTGCGTCAGGAGATACCGGGTGTGGCTGCATATTACATTATTCCTCCGATGTTACATTCTCGAACAGGATGTCTGGAAATAGCCGGACAGTACTCATGGAGCTGCTTGGGACAGCAGTATAGGGTGCGCTCCTTCCAGCTGCCCTCTTCCTCCTTGCCCTTTGAGAGGCTTTGCCTCTTGGGTCAGGGATGGACCCACTGCCTAGACCAGAGGTGTCCTGACTACCTTAAGACTCATCTCGAGATGAGCTGGCATCTCACCTTGCTACCTTGAATACAAGCCGGGTGTTCTTCATCAGGCCTAAGAGGGACGTGGATATTTGTGAGCAAAGGCAGTGCTCACTGTGCTCTGTATTGCTGGCACCTGGGTTGTTAGAAACAGACTTGGTGCTACATGTGATATCAAGCTCTTGGGCATCCCTGGACACCTTTTAATGCACTCCTTGGGTGATTTAGCGCATGCAAAAGCTTGAGGTGCACAAGTGTAAGTAGCATAGATGTAGTAGAAAACATGTCTGCTGTACAGTTTTTCTAAGGAGGCATATTACTGTTTATTTGAAACTAGAAGAAACTTTATTCTATGCATGTCAGTTAGGATGCTTTGCGCTGGAGACACCAGAAAATCCAACTCCAAAAGGCTTAAGGACTAAGGAAGTTATCATACATCCTTTGAGAGGTAGGATAGCTTTGCAGCTGACAGGCTCAGTACAAATTTCCAAAGACCAGATTTCTTCTCTTCACTCTGCTATTCACCTTTTCAACCCCATTCTGGGGTTGGTTCCCGTACTTCAAGATTCAGATGGCCACTAACGCAATTAACGCTTCATTTTCTTGCTCAAATCCAGTAGGAGACAAAAGCAAAAAGGAAAAGCCTTAAATTATTCCCCAGAAAAGAATTCTAGATATTTCTAAAAATCGTGTATTTGTCTCACGGGCCTGAAGTGAATCACATGCTCACTTCTGAACCAGTCAGTGACAAGAGGGTGGCAATGACCTGTGAACCAGCTAATACGCCCTTTAACCTAGAACCAAAGTTGTACTTCCTGTTTGCATAGCTTCAGAGCAGCAGGGTCAATGGATGTTGGAGTAGATAAACCACTGTGACAATTCACTCCATGCAGGAATTGGCATTGTGACTTGGTCTTTTAGACAAGGACATTCTTGCTGAACTTCTGACTGCCATGATAGTTATATGTCAATTCAATGAGTAAAATCTTTGGTTGTATGAGTGACATTTATTCTATGAAAAGTGAAGGCAACAGTTCTCAAGGGAACTCTCTGCCCAATGATGTATATAAGAATGTACTCAGGGTTACTTCTATCTTAAAAAAAAATCTCACTATGGAATACTTTATTTGGAAAGGGATACTTGCAGTCTTACGGTATCAATGCTATTTAATAATAGCATTAGAATTGAATTTGAGGATACATGATCCATTTTCCTTGAGTTCTTTAACATTTTCACAGTGACAGCATCATGTGTGTAGAATAGAGCCAAACAAAACACCATCACTTGCGAGCTTCAGTGCATGGTGTGAGGCAGTAAGTTTACAAGGCAGGGGAAAAAAGGTGAGAAGCTGACTTTGAATTTGCTAACTCAATGGGAAATGTTCCATCAGTGAATAAGACACAAGTAATGAACACTGGAGACTGAAGGTTTGCATTGTCAATGAAAGAAAACTGAAATTACTCTTCTTGAGAACCAGGACTACAGGACAAAAGGGAAGAGAGCAGAGAGCAACCTAACTGCCAGGGAACTGACAGGAGATAGCAGTGAGGGAATAGTCAGAAGACACCAGGGAACAAATGCTAAGTTCCTGAGGAATGAAACATACTGAGTTGGGAAATCATGACACTAGGTGGCCAGTCCTTCTCAACCTTTCAGACCAGCACTTCCAACATTATGTAACCTGAGACTTTTACCTCCCTTATCAATGTTCTTAGCATCGCCCAAACTTTACACCTACAGAAATCAAGGAAATGAAAGATTAATGACTTGTTATGCACATAACAAATGTTCATGCTTTACATTATCCTATTCAATAAAAATACTGTCATGTAAGAACATAAGAATACAGCTATCTACAAGCTTGGGAGCAGGCCCTCACCAGACAAGGGATCTGCCACTGCTTTCATCTTAGACTTCTCAGCTTGTGGACAGTGAGAAATGATTACTGTTTAAACCACCTGGTCTGTGGTTCTGCGTTGGAAGAACCTACAGACTCAGAAGTGGGATACCTCTTTGTTAACCTAAGACTTATTAACATGGTATAACACCAGTCTGGGGGACCGAGTTCAGAGCAAGTACAGATGTATCATTATCCCCAAAATCTGTATCTTTTAAGTCCAGCTACCTCATGAAGGCATTAAGCTTGGTTTTGATTTTTGTAGCAGAAACCACAACCCCATAGGGTTCTACGAGCCAAGCAAATAACACGAAGGGGCAAAGTGGGGAGTGGGCCGAGACGTGTGGAAATCATTACGTTCTTTAGCTTCTCCTCCATTCTCATTGTATCTATCTATCTTTGGAGAAACTGCTTATGCCAATGCTAGCAAGAAGGAAGCCACTGTCCCTTAGGACACAAGTTTAAATTAGTATTTTAAAATATAATAAAAGAATTCTTTGATCCAGTTTCAACAAAGGATTTTATTTACTGATCCCCTAAAAGCAAAATCCAGAAAATAGCAACCCATTGCAAGAATAGAACTGTAACACAGTCTCAGTCCTCCTCTTCTCTTCATGAGGTCTGGCCTCCCATGTACGCATCTTCAGAGCAGGCTGACATGGCAATACTTGGTGAAAGGCACAGGGCACCTACACTCAGGCCCTCAGGTGCAGCTCCCTGGCAGGAAAGGAAGCCTTTCCCCCTTTCACAGAAATTTATCACAAAAAATTTTTTTATAGCAAAATATACTCCCCCCCCCCACCACCACTTTAGTTACCTACTAGAAAGGTACAGGATTGAGAAGTTCTCCTTTCCAGCTGTGACTAAGACTGATTGTTAAGGAGTATCTGAGTTGCTGGGCCACATACTTAGATATTTACAGAGGAAGGTGAATTTCCAGTTCTGTTATTCTCCAAAATGGGAACAGAAAAGAGGATTTGATTAAGACAGCTACAAAAACTGATAGTCATTCTGCGATGGAGAAAGGTAAACTTCCTCAACCACCAACAAATACTACCTTGTTGATCATAAACCCTGCAGGGACCCAACGAGAGCTGAGTCACAAATACAGAATAAATTCCAAGAAGAGCCAGCCAGCAGCAGAGTGCTGGGATGTGTGAACAGGACAGAGTGCTGGTGAAGGCACATAGCAAAGAATCCCATGAAAATTTTAGTGCTACTTCCGTTTAATAAGCCAGTAGTACAGCAACCTAAAGACCTTGGCTGTTATCACACCGGGACATTCTTATGCAACTGCTGCAGGCACACGTGACTGGCAGCGGGCACCCTTTGGCTCACTGAGGGAGGAGCTACAGCCTCAGCTTCTCAGATCTAAGGCTGGGGAGTGTAGCGGAGGTATTTCTTGCCAGATGGGAGTTCTTTGGTGAAGACTCCTTTAGGGAAAAGTTTTTTAGCTTCTTCTTCAGGGATAGTTGGAAGGACCATAACACTGTCTCCATCCTATTGAAAGACATTGAAAATGGTGAAATTCAGTCTTACAGCCATGCTAAAAGGTATTCCAAGAATTAGCTTTGGAAAAGTAGTACAGGTATTAATGAAAATAATTAAGTATCCTTTAATTCTTTCCCCTCTGAGGAATTTTGTTTTCATAGGTTTATCTTTGCCACTTTTCTGAGGATGGCCATTCCCCATCGTAACAAAAGACAGTCTTGTTTTAAGCCCATGACTTACTACCACACTTCTAAGTGTAATGTGAAGTCTGTCCATGGACTGAGCCTGGCCTCCTCTCATCTCTGGTTCTTCCACGCATCTTCCACAGGTTCTGGCTTCCTTCTAGTCCTCTCTGCAGGTAAGCTCTTCCTGCTGCCACTGCTTGTCCCTCTCTACTGTGCACGATTCGGTTACTCACTTTCCTCCCGTCCTTTCCAAAAGTCCCTTCCCAAAGGTGCTCCTTGACAGTCAAACATAAACCATTACCTGCTTATTTTCTGTGGCATCTCTGTCACCGTTCAACAGACTATACACTTACACACTGTTCCGGTCTGCCCACGGGAATGTAGGTGCAAGGGCAGGAACTTCACTGCTAGCTCCCTAGTGCTCACTGCCAGGGCTCAGTAAGTTTGTGTTCCATTAATGGATACAGAATTTAGATGATTTTCTTGTCAGAAAAACCTACCCACTGACCCACCCACCCACCAGTCAATCAACAAACCCATCCACCCATCACCACAGGTAAGCATATTTTTAAAAATGTAGCAACATTAGGATACTCTTTGGTATATTATCTTTGTCCTACATATTTCAAAAGATTTTAAGAGATCTCAAGTTTATGAACAAATTTTACAGACTTCTACATGTTTAAAAGACTGAAGCTTAAGAGGAATATAATGTTTCATAACATTAACACACCAACAGTTTTATATCTGTGACTTAAAAAAATAAGCAATCAAGGTTTTGCTATAAAGATTTTGCCATCAGGGAATGGTTAGATAAAAATGTTTTCAAAAATCTTGTATAGGTTGAATATGCTTTAACTTGAAATGCTTAGGGATGGAAGTATTTCAGATTAAGAATATTTGTATAGACTTTATTAATTTAGTAACCCCAACCCAAAAACTTGAATTCTCAAAAGCCATCACACCCTCAAGAAATGTCAAGACTTGAGAGCATTTTGGACTTTAGGATTAGGACTGTTCAACTTAGACAGATCTCTTAGGAAACCTTAAACTTAGCCATGATGAAAAATCCTCCCCACTTGGACGCCACAAACTTAGTTCCAAGAGGGAACCACTTAGACAGGGGTCCTTTAGGCCTTCTAGACAAGCTGAGTATCTGCCCTTTTATCTTTACCTTCCAGTCAACAGGGGTGGCGACCCTCTTTTCCGCTGTCAGCTGGAGAGAGATAACCACTCTGAGAATCTCATCAAAGTTTCTGCCAGTGGTAGCTGGATAGAGGATGGATAGCTTCAGTTTCTTGTCAGGACCAAAAACAAATACCTGCAAAGCATAGAGAGGCATAAATAGGAGAGTTCCTTCCAGTGCTTTTGAAACTAAAGCTACTCAGAAAGTTCTGCAGTCATTAAAAACATGCAGGGGTATAAAAATAAAACCAGAAACAAATCATTGACAAGGATGTATCAAACTGCTCACTGGGGTGGCTGGAGTATAATTTTCTTTCTTGTTACTTTCAAAACTTAGAAATTATATTTG
This sequence comes from Chinchilla lanigera, assembly GCF_000276665.1. NCBI lineage: Eukaryota > Metazoa > Chordata > Mammalia > Rodentia > Chinchillidae > Chinchilla > Chinchilla lanigera. The sequence goes on along the minus strand of NW_004955406.1, from coordinate 13,725,507 downwards.
GCCCTGGCTGCCCCAGTAAGAAAAAAGGATATGTAAGTTTAACCTAGGAAAGGCTCCACAAAGGTACTATGTCAACTAGGGATGATTATCATAAAAATAATAGTAACTGGAGTTAAGATGCTGGGCCTCAAATAGCTGTACATTTATGCAGATGGGGGACTGAGTTTATTCTTTACTGGACAGAAGACAAAAGAAATAAGAATGAAAAAAGTGAGTTGACATCTGAAGCAGGATATGGCTCACCGCTTTAAAGACAGATCTCTCAGAGGAGCTATAGAAAAGGTTTATTAATTCTATACAGCATCTTAGGATAAACAACATTGTTCTGTAGGTTTCAGACAGCAATGAATTAACTAGTTTAAAAACTTAGCTGACTATTCCTGTCCCTTTGCATTAGCATTACGGATAATCAGTACAGTTAACTGTACTGTCAGCAGTACAGTTATTTAATAACGTAGATATTCCCCGATTTTCTCTAGTCAGGCCGAGTAATTACGTAAAGCCTGATCGGCCCTGCTAACCGTGAAGCGGACTGAGACTCACCACACGCGCTGTCACGGGCATGCCCTTCTCATCCTTTTCTGCTGGGTCCAGCATGCCCAAGAGGATGGCAAGGTCCCGATTCTTATCATCAATAATGGGAAAAGGTAACTTTTCTGTGGGCTCATCACCATTGTAAGCATTGATATCCTGAAAGGCAAGAAAAAGGAGAAAGAATTCTAAACCTGACATTCTCTCGATTTCATCAGATAACAGCCATCACTCCAAAGACAGGGAGGAAACTCATCATCACAGAAATTTCTCTGAGCAAATGAATGAAGCCGGGTGTGTGGCACATGCCTGTAAACCCAACACTTGGGAGGCTGAGGCAGGAGGATTGCCATGAATTCAAGGCCAGCCTGGGCTACAGGCTGAAATACATAGCGAGACCCTGTCTCAAAAAACCCAAAACCAACCAACCAACCAAAATCAAAACACTTCTCCCAATTATTTAGTGGTAGAAGTAACAGCAGAGTACAGTACTCACAGACCAAAACCCTTTGCACTCAATTTTCTTAAATTCAACATGCATTTACTGCTTTGAGAAAGCATAGTAAGCTCTTTAAAAGTTGATTAATACAAAGTTACTATGATTCCAATACCAGATAACTCTGGATACTCAAATCCTATTAAAAACATCAGAAACAATACATTTACTATGTCCAGACATCTAGAAATAATGCGTCACATAAAGAAAATTCTGTAGATTTGGCCCATGCTTGAAAAGCACCCTGAGTTAGATGCTAGACTAAAGACTGATACTGAGAAACGAGAGGTGTGTGTGTGTGTGTGTGTGTGAGAGAGAGAGACACACACACACACAGAGACAGAGAGAGAGAAAACTTAAAGCAAACACAAGAATGGAGACTTGAATGTATTCATTAAAGGACAAATCAAAAGTAAATGGGTGAAAAGCATTTCAAGTCTGAACTAAAAGGAAATGATATACTTCCCTCCTCCCCTAATAAAACTTGATTCTGTCATTCAACTATTCTTTTGCAATCCTCCTGCCTCAGCCTCCCAAGTGCCGGGATTATAGGCATGTGCCACCATGCCCACCAAGTCTAGTTTCATTATTTGATCAAGCACTGACATAACTGTTATATTAAGCATATGTGGAATACAGGTATGTAGGCAGACATGGCTCTGACAGCAAAGGAACTTCTAATTTGGCTAAGTAATTCCTACATGAAGTAGTATAGCAGATACGAGACTACAACTAAGTGATGCTACAAGTGCAGCGATACACTAACATCTCCATATATAGGACTGCGGAGTTGGGATCTCCCCCTGGGAAATGGAAGGCACTCTGTGGAGAACACCACCAATGAAACATTAGGTAGGATCATGCATAAACTATTAGACAGGAGTGAGCAGGAGTGAGCAACGTAAGTGTGGTAGTTTGAGGAAGTAACGAGAAAGATTTAAAACTGGATTTGAGGAAAGGTCTATTTATTATTCATGTGGAACCTTGAAAGTAAAAGAAGGGGGGTTAATGGCATAGGAGACACGACACCTTTTTACATTTCTCAACAAAGACGAGATAAACGTGTCATTAATGAACTCTGAATGGCTAGGAGTTTTTAACATATTCATCAATTTTGTCATTTGATTCATCTTTTTTGTTTGGTACCGGGGAATTGAACTCAGGAGCTTGTGCTTGCCAGGCAGGCATTTGTGTTGCGGAGCTGTATCCCCAGCCCAAGTTTGTCATTCAAACTTTCCTTTATTAGTCACTGGGCTGCCTACCAAGTTATCACAAGAAAATAGTAACTGACATGGTTTCACGGTAGAGGCACCCTGAAGTTTCCTCAATAACTAGAGGTTAAGATCAAGCGCAAAGATATACCTGGGGAGCAGGTTTTCAAAACAAGCCTGGATATACTCTGCAGGCAGAGTTTAGCAGTTTGTGGATGAATCAGACGTGATGTGAGAAAAAGGAGTTAAGAATGAATGGCTTCTGGACTTCTGCTCTGAGCAACTACAAAAGAAACCCAGTTGCCATGAGCAGACATGAGTAAGATGAAGAGTTGGGCCCAGACTGAGACCGACTAAGTTTGAGAAGATTGGCCATGCAGGGCAGGTGCTGTGCACACAGTGGTTTTTCCCTGCTGGAGACCAGTACTATCTGGCCCAGAGATGGAAATCTGAGAATCAGAGCACACAGTATTATTTAAAGATATATGAGGGGATGAGCTTACCAAGAGAAAGAACAGAGATGGAAAAGTGGTCCAAGAACTAGTTCATGGCAATTTCAGCATAAATTAGGAACTGAGAGATGATGACCAAAAACCAGTCTAAGCGTGAACATCAACAGCGAGGATGTGGCACCCAGGAAGCCGGAGGTGGGACACATTTCAGGGTACAGAGTGATGACTGGGGCTGAACGCTGCAGGCAGGTTAAGAAAAATAGGGGTTGACATCTGATCACTAGACTTAGCAATTCAGAGGTTACTATGAGGTCCCAGCCAGATTTTCAAGTAACTAGTGAATTGTGAACCTGAGGTTCCCTATCCTTTATCTAACATAATCAGGCTATTCTATAATTCCTATATAGATCAGACTCAAAGCACATACCATTCAATACTTCTGATGACATAGAGGAAAAAAAGAACCCCAACCCAACAACACATAACTTCCAAGGCCTTTGGTCACCAAGAAGTGGCTGGGTTTTTCCCCCCAACTACCAATCAATCAACCAACCAATTCTTCACTGGACACCAGCCCTCTTAATTCAACTCAGTGTGGACCCTCTCTAGCTAGACAGAGTGTCAGATAGATACCACAGGCTGAGGAGGACTCAGCCCCACAAGACTGTCTCCCTACTTCCAATGCCAACTGCAAGCTCCGGTTGCTTTATTTGTGCATCTGACGGATGGGCTGTAAACTGGAGTTCCTATGACCCACTCCTTGGTGTTGCTTATTTGCTAGGGTAGCTCACAGAACTCAAGGAAAGACTTCTGTTTAATAGATGAAAAGATGCCCAGGGTGAGGTTTGGAGCTTCCACCCCTTTCCAGGCATACCACCCTCCGGTGGTGTCCATGTGTTTAGCCATACAGAAGCACCTGAAGTTTCTGGGTTCTGACGCAAGCTTCATTACAAAGGGATGAATGGTTAACTCATCGGTCCTTTGGGGATCGGCTCAATCTTAGGCTCCTCTTTTTCTCCCCAGAGCCTGGGTTTGCTGCTGAAAGTTCCAACCTTTCACTCTTGCTTCATTCTGTTGGAAGACCAGACTGAAAGCCTCTGAGGCTACCCAAGGCATGCCAGCTGCTGGTCCGCTCATTAGCATAGAAGATGACACTGCTTACTCTGAAGATTTCAAGGATATTAGGAGTTGTAAGGGAGGAAAGAGGAAAGAAGAAACAAAAACGTATTTCACATATCACAGAAGTCTACCTTGCTCCAGGCAAAATGGTCTTCCACACTGTCTATGGAAAGGGCAATCAACTTGACATTCCTCTTGGCAAACTCCGGTGCCAGCTTCGCTGCTCTGCCAAGCTCTGTGGTGCACACGGGGGTGAAGTCCCGCGGGTGGGAGAAGAGGATGCCCCATCTGCAACAAGGAAAAGAAGGTCACAACTGAATGCACAGTTACATTATACAGAACCAAAAGCCACATCTGCATCTAAAACAGGCTTTTGTTTTTAGATAAATGCTTGTAAACTTTTAAACTCTTCAGTAGAGAAGTCCAATTCTTTTACTTTTTTTTGGTTTTTCTCTGGTACCAGGAACTGAACTCACAACCTTGTGCTTGCCAGGCAGGCGCTTTGCCGCTCAGCTAAATCCCCAGCCCCTCAATTCTTTTAATCTTCTCTCCAGAAACACCTATTTTGACAGCTCAGTTAAGCAAAGACGCAAAATTCAAAATAAGTATTTAAAAAGACTCATTTTAGGGTGCTGCCTTCTTTAATAGCTACGGAACCACACTGACTCCTTTTCTGCTAATAAAATCTGCTACTCAAGCCAAGTAGCCTGAAATAATTTTTTATTTCTTCCTCTTTTAGAACCCATTTTTTTCTAGCACAGCTCTTAATGTTCAGCTCCCAAAATGCCCTGAATCCAAGCAGATGCCTCATTTTAAGAATAAACAGGTTATGTAACCTAAAGCAAACACGTTTCTAGCCTAAATGAGTAGCATTAAGGCTGGCACTTGGCTTCTTTGAAATGAGGGGATATAAAATCTTTGTATTTGGTCACAAACCTGGGACAAATGGGACAACACAACAATACTTTTCCAGTTTTATCTATCTCTTCACTTGCAGTTTTTTTCTTCTGTTTTAGACCAAGCAGGTAGGAAAAGCTGAAGGCATACCATACAGATTTCTACAGCTTCTGTAATTCTCAGGTAAACACAAATACCTACATTATCATTGTCTACGGTTAAACATGTATAGATTTTAGGCGCACTTCAAGCTCAGTCACCAAGAAACATTGCAAGAAACTTTGGAGTACCACTTTCTTTTCGTTGTTAACAGGAACTATTGTAGAAGAAAGTTTGACATTCAGTTCTCTGTCCTCCCATTGGCTTAAGCCATCAAGTGTCAAGATTTTAGACCAGATCCCCAATTGTGATCTAGATGCTAAGCTGATCTAAAATTTGGCAAGTTTCACTTAGCAGAAAGAACAAAGCTCACAAGGGCACCACCTTCCCACCCAGATCTTCTCATATACATCTACCATTCAACTCCCAAGCTTTAGTAAAGGAAAAGACCTTACAAAAAAGATGAAAGGTCCTGTGGTGAAGAAACAAATATTATTATTGTTTTTTTTTTGGGGGGGGGTGTGCTGTTTTCCTACTGGGAATTGAGCTCAGGACCTTGAGCTTGCCAGGCAGGCCCTTGTGCTGCTGAGCTATATCCCCGGCCCTAAAGAAACAAATAAAGGTATGCGGTATGTCTGTATTTAATAAAGGGCAGTAAGAGGGACATACATATTTGGAAATACGTAATCTCGCTATGAGTAAAATTTTGAGCTTAGATTTTTCAGAAATGACCTATTTAAGGGTCACAAGAGACTTAAAGTCCCCAGGATGGGAGGGCATGGGTGGAACTGGCCATTTCTCTATTGACAAAGGGGCATGAATTAGAAAGACTTTCCTTTGTGAATCAGTACAGGCTGTTTTGCTGAATCATGCTGGGGAACTGGTTTTAAGCCATTTCACATCCTGTCCTCCCTCAGAAGCCAAACTCCAGTTTACCACAGGGCTAGAGCTAGAAACAGAATAAATTCCAAGAATGTTTTCTTACCTTGGCTTACCTTCCCCACTATCAACAGACCACTGCTCTTCAGTGTAGTTCAATTACATTATTCCATTTCCTTCCTCATTTTCAAAAGTAAAAGGTTTCCTCCTTTTAAAGAGAATCGTTTCCTTTTACTGAGCCCAGAAAACCTCTGGGCAAGGAGTTCTGCTTACTGAAAATTTACTGTGAAGAAGCTGTTACCACACATATAAACAGTGACAAGCCTCAATAAACTCACCAAATGCAGAACCCAAATCCTTTTAGTTGAAGAACTCAATCATCAGAAGTGGGGCAGATTAATGTTTTAAATGATAGCATTTTAATTTTTTTCCTCCAGAAGATAACCTTGACCAGCAATTGACAGTCTACCCTGAAACTGTATAAAGAATGGAGTTTGGAAAGACTAGCCAAAAATTCACGTTACAGTGACACAAAGGGTTGAAAGTCGTTTCCAGACAGGGCAGGGAATACCTAGGTAAACTTGTACATAGAAACAGATATTTTTCTCATCCTCTTACTGGGGGCTCCCTGAGAAGGTGCCACTTTTAATCAAGGTTAGACAGATCCAGAGGTCAATAAACAAACACAAAGAACCAAAAAGTAGCGCTTATAATTGTTACACAGTGACAGCGCTTATAATTATTGCTACAGTAAATATGCTTGATGGTTATATACTGATCTCTAATTCACACAAAAGAGCCCTGGTAAGATTCTGTTGCCTGTAGGTGAGGGCTGTAGACAGAAGTGGGTAGGAACACACTGCGAAAATCCTACGGCGTTTTGGAGAAACATAAATATCTAGATCCTATTTTTTTTCTTTTTTGGTAGTAGGACTCGAACTCGGGACCTTGTGCTTGCTAGGAAGGCGCTGTGCCACTAAGCTATATCCCCGGCCCAACATCTAAATTCTGAATATGAGACTAGCCATAATCTGTATTTCAAAAGTCTTCTCCTTGCAAGGTCTGAGAGTTCCATTCATCACCCTTCTTCTAGCCTACTCCTTTTGCAAAGCTTAATTTTCCCTTAATCAGTAGCAGGGAAACGGATTTAAAAAGGCTGAGTAGGCCTCACATGTAAGAATCTCTCCCAGATTTTTTTATACAGCCCTGTCCAATCACTGATTAATTTCATAGGCTTCTCTCTCAGTCTCTATGAATGTATGCGTGGATCCTGGATATAAAAAGGGTATTTTCCAGCCTGGGGCCTGGAGCTCCAGAATCATGTAATTCAATATGTCTGGTACGCTTCTGATTAAAACTAAGCAACTTACAGTTTGCTTATTCAGGAGCTATACAAAAAGGGTGACACCTATTTACTTCTGGTTATGTAAGACTGTCATGGGTCACCAATCTGACTATCGACTGCAAGCCCTCGTGCTGGATGCAATGCAGGAGGGGGAGGGGACCGCTGGCAAACAAAAGGGTCTCAAAGTGGGGAGGCACAAGTCCTCCCGGCGCCTGGGCCGGCCCGCACCGCAAGACAAGTCCCTGCAGGGGAATGTCCTTTCTCTCAAATGATCGCAAGTTCCGGAACGAAGGACGCGCTCAACACAGAATGTTCTTGGTTCCCCTGAAAGCTGTTACATCAAATCTTATCTTGGCCTTTGGAGGACGCTCTGGACAAAAAGTCTTTCGGCCACTTACTTGGCAGCTGGCGCTTTTAAATATTACATTTTGTGTCCAGGAGTCTGCAAATACCGCTGCAACAGGCAGAAACCTCAGATAACACGCTGGGGGCTTCCCTAACCTGCCCTCCTCCAACTCTGGCCTTAGGCACGCGGCTCCTCCGGGGAGCAAACTCCGGAACGGAGGGAGGGCGGCGCGACCCCGGCCCGAGCACGGCAAGTGACCGCCGATCCCCCCCAGCGCCTGCCACGCCGCACCGGGCCTCGGCCGGACCGCACCGCTCGGACAGCTGGCCAAACCCAGGGTAACGGACAGCACACCTCCGCTCCGCACGTTCCGGGCCGGCGACGCCGGGGACCCAGAGGCGGCGCGG
>NW_004955406.1:13686011-13717625 GCF_000276665.1 Chinchilla lanigera | reverse complement strand
GCGGCGCGGAGGGCGCCGAGGGCGCGGGGACGGGAAGGAGAACTGGGAGGCGCCGCGGGGTCCTGGCGCGCGTAGGCCAGGCCGGGGCGGCGCGGGGGCCACTTACGAGTCTCCCAGAAAGTCGTGGAAACGGATGCGGCCGATGGTGGTGTTGGCCTCGAAGTTGGGAGCCTCGTCGCCGAGAAGGAGCCCTCCGGGCATGGCGGCAGCGGGGACGCGCGGACGGGGACGAGGCGCGGACGGGGACGAGGCGCGGACGGGGACGAGGCGCGGACGGGGACGAGGCGCAGCCGCAGCAGCAACTAAGCCAGTGGGCCCGCGCGGAGAGACTTTGGGCCCGGCGCGCGGCGGAGGGCAGGCCCCGGGGGCGGAGCCGGGGCGGGGCCCGTCCGGAGAGGCGGGGAAAGGGGCGTGGACTCGGGGAAATGGGCGGGGCTCAAACTGACCCGCCCGAGCTCTGCCGAGAAGGTTGCCTCCGCTCCCACCTAGTGGGCACTGAGGCCCATTTTTTCAGCACGTGACGCGGGGCTTAGTGCTGTCGCCCCCTAGAGGCCTGGGGGACTCTGACGATCAAACCTTGTGCTTTGGGATGGTGGGATTTTGGGGTGAAAGGAAGCGAAGCACAAGGGGGTCTCGAAGCGGAGAATCGCCGGGCCGATAAGCCCCGCGGCTTGGCACTGCCGCCCTGGGCGCCGCCCTGTCCCGCGCAGACCCTGCGTACGCCTGTCGGGGGCCTACGCCGACCAAGTGGGGGGTCGGTGTCCCCTCCACTCGCTCCCTTTTTTGGTGCGAGCGTGTGTGTGTCCACTGCCCCAGCCAGCCTAGCCCGATGAGTCTTGTCTGTCAGGATGTGGCAAGCCCCAGACTTGTAGAGGACCGTCCGTGACGGGAAGTGGCTTTCTTATTGCAGCAGAAATTCCCGTGCGGATGTCATTGCCTGGGTAATGTAACCAGCTTCTTTAGCCACCCTCCGCTATAGAATATTCAACGCAATTATCCTGAAATTTGAATATAAAATTTAAGACAGAACTTGTTGAGACCTACTGTGTGCAAATCAACTCTCACCCCAGGAGGCCAGATGTTTAGATCCATTGATTTTCTTTCTGTGCGCCAAGCGTGACGTAGATGATATTCTTGTTCTAGCGCTTTCTACTGACAGGTGACAGATGACAATCTGGACACAGTTAAGCATATATTCATAAGTCCTATTCAGGCTATGTTTTAGAGAGGATGACTGGGGGCTGCTTTGGATTGTGTGGTCTGGACTGGGAAAGCCTCCAGGATAACAGAGGCAAACTACGCAGTACATGGTCTCTGCTCCGAAAATGGTAACTTATTCCGATGATGATAATGGCTCATGCAACAATGCTTACTCTGTCTACTCTGTGCTAGGCCCTGTGCCGTGCAATTGTGATACAATGCAATTATGATACAGCGTAGGGTAGCTGCTGAGGGGGAGGTGCAGTGGTGGCAGTTCAGAGAGGCTCCCAGGGAAGAGGCTCCCGGGAAGAAGCTGCATGGTGGTGTTGACAGGAGTAACTCTCGTAGCTTGATCTGAGTTTCCGTCATCGTGGTGTGCTCCGTGTGTATGTGTGTGTTCACGCAGTCGTGTGTACTCAGCCACGTCTCCTCTGAATGAGAGGGGGCCATAAGGTAACCGGTAACAGCTTTAGCCATTTGGAAAACTCGTCAAAACTAATATAATTTAAGCCCTAATTTGACTCCAAGCTGTGGTTTTGAAAGTACTGTAATTCCTAAGGGGAGAAGGAACTGGGAAAGGGTAGTCTGACTTTAAGAGGCTATTAACCATACATTGGGGCCTGGGAATGTAGCTCAGTGGCATAGCGCCAGCTTGGCAAGCACAACAAGGTCCTGAGTTCAATTCCCTACACCAAAAACAAAAACAAAAAAACCATACATTGTATAGATGGGTCAGAAAAGAGGACACAAGATAAATATGAAAACAGATGATTGTTTTCTAACAAAGACGTAATCTTACCAACTGTTTGTTGTAAAGCAAGTAAATATAAGATAAATGCCTATAATTTACAGTGTCAGAAGCTTCACACAGGCCAAGCTCTTGCATTCTGTGACCTTGTTTGAGTTCGCCTTTGCAACATTTTAAATTCTCTTAAATTAGTGGCTAACATTTCAGCAACATATTTTTTTCCACAAAAAACTTGGATCTCTTTGTCTCCGTCTCTGTCTCTCTTTTGGTTTTTTTTGATGGTCTCATTATGTAGTGCAGGCTGGCCTTGAATTTGCTATGTAGCCCAGACTGGCCTTGGACTCACAGTGATCATCCTGCCTCAGCCTACCAAGTGCTAGGATTACAGGCATGCACCACCATGCCCCGGATTTCTGTCTCTTGAAAAGTCAGATCTAGCAACCAGGCCCACATTCCACTTGGCAAACGGTAGCTGGAGGTTAGCCATAGATTCTGCATTTCCTATCATTCCGAAGGACTGGTACCACCTACTGACAGCGTAGAATTAGGAGGAAAATGAAATAGGTCTTGCATCTGTATCTCTGTCAAAATTCTAAAAATGAAAGAGGGTCACCTGTTTCAAGGAAAAACCGAGTACATCACATTTCCTTGTAGAAGTGAAGAATATTCCCATGTCCTTCACATGTGAGCAAAGTGCAACAATACTTGTAGGTACTTGAGTTTAACCACCGACCCATAACCGTGGTGGGTGCTCTGTGGACCGAGCCCCATTCCAGAGGGGGAATATTTAACACTATTTTCCCAAGGACCAGTGAGAAAGGAAAATGGACACAGCGGGTATGCTAGAGAGGGCCAGAATGTGGAAAAGAGAGAGCTAGGCTAAGAAAAGAGGTGCAAAGGGAAGAGGGGATAAAGACTGTGAAAAACTATATGTATCATATTTTGTATATATAATAATTATATATAATATACAGTATGTTATAGTATATATATTATATATAAAATAATTTCAAGCAGCTTAAATGGTTGGAGAGAACATTGAAGTCCTTAGCATTTTCTCTGGAGGGACAAGAAGCAGGGATTGCAGAGATTTTCAGAGGGCTATAAATGTTTGCTGGTTCATGTGGTCTTTTCTATCCTTACTGCTTTGAAGAGACTGAAGAAAAGGGGAAGGGATTGGCAATGACCATTTGGAAGAACAACAGCTCTGTATGACGAATATGACCCTCCCTTGATTGTGAACCCCAAAGGTTTGGCTGGATCTTACTGATAAATATTTGTGAACTGTTAAATGTAGTGTGCATGAGGACTAGATTGCACAAATTATTAGAGAAGCATTTGGCTGCCTTCCTGTAGCCACAACAGAAAAATTTTTTGAAACCCTGCAGCTGGGAGTAAAATTGTAGCTAGATAAAAATTCTGCATGTGATAGGAGACATATGAAACTCAAAATTAAAAATTAGGATGAGGGGATTATATATTTTAGAAAATTTTGTATACTTTCTCATTAGACTTGATTGTCTTTTCTCTCCTGTTTCTCTTTCTCTCTGTCTGTCTGTCTGTCTGTCTGTCTCTCTCTCTCTCACACACACACACACACACACACACACACACACACACACTGTAGTTAGGGCACATGGAACTGTCCAAGGACATTAAGGCGGTACTGTTGACCTGTTGAGTGAGTGGACCTGTATCTCCACCGCTGTTCTTTCTCATGGCTAGTGTGGTCAATCTTCCTATTATATCTACAATGGGACTTCAGCAGTGCATACAGTAATCAAAGCAGGAAATGTATGCGTAAAAGTGAAAGAAAACAGAATGAATAACTCTTTGACAGGCTTTGGAGTTGCAAACTGACATTTCTTTTACCAAATAATTCACACTGGGAGTTTCCTGCCTATTTATTTCACAATGACTTTTTTTTAGGACAAAGCTTTGTTCATAAAAGGTGAAAAGATTCAATTTAAAAGCATAATACTTGAATAACTAAAGACCAAAAACCGAGTTGAAATTGCTGGAGAGATGATGAGCTAAGTGAGCCAGTTCTCCCATTTGCTCTTAGATAACCCAAAGAGGCCCATGCCACAAAGGAAAGAATTTGCAATTGTTACACAATGGACAATGAATTTAAAATTGTGAAGTTTCAAATCTCTGTATCTGCAGAGACTGTCAGAGAGGAAAGAGAGGAAGGGGAAAGAGGAAGAGAAAAGAGAAAAAGCAGACAGCAAAGAAGTCACAAGAGCTGGGGAAAGAGAGGGAAGGGAAGGACAATGCAGAAGAGAATATGTTTTGGCCAGGAACCCTATCAAAGGCCTGTCTTGCCTAGGCTCCTTCCTAAGGACAGCCGTCCACATGGCCCTGCCATCCCTGGGCATCAGTGATTGCATAGGACTGGCTGTCCGACTCAAAGACAATCAGCGTGCAAAGTGCCTAATACACTATGAGGGGGCCTGGCACAAGTGCTTGATATTTGGATCCTGTCTTGGTGACTGGACTTCAAGAGAATTCAGTTAGCAGTTCATAGTCAGCTTAGAAGCTGAAAGATGGTCAGATAAGAGAATAAGCACAAGTCCTAAGACAGCAAGGAGAACAGAGTGGGGAGTGGCAGGAACTCTAGATGCAGAGCAGCAGGTGACTGATGCTGAAGAACGCAAGATTACCTACCTAGACATTATAGCAGCACCGGACACTAACAACTTGATAGCTTGCAAACCCGAACTCAGAGGGCTTGTGTTGGGGTGAACCAAAGGAACGCAAGGGGGAAATGTGTGCAGGCAATAAAACTATTCATTGCCTAAGAATTCAAAGATGGTAATAATATCAGTCTGCTTGTTATTATCACCAGGACCTGGCACTTCTCAGTGATGATGTGATTAGATATTCCTGCATATTCTTGCAGGTCTGAGCTCTACACCAGTGATGGCAAACCTTTGAGAGCTTTCAATGATACAAACATCCCGCTGTGGCACGCATGCTGTAGGCTCACCAGCATGGCAGAATCGCTGCCTTTGCTGATAAGCTTTAATAGTGCATATGTCAATTCCAGATTAGGACATTTAAATTGATTATTTTTTTAACAAGTTAAATATTCTGCATAGAAATTAATTTGGAGGATTTCCTGTTGTATTCTCAGTCATGTAAATATGCAACATCATTCATGCTCAGAGTAATTTGAATATGGTTCTAACTGTCTTTCAGTGTAGTTTCTGTCTGCCACAGCTGAAGCAGTACTTCATGCATTTAAACAATAGACTGGAAATAAACAATCGGTCAGTGTTTGTAAAATTAAAGAAATGGCCCTTAAGTTATTTCATTCTGAGTGAGCACTGACAATTGTGTTTTTAAAACTACATTGTTAGAAGAAAATAAAGCAGATATAAATGAATGTAAAGATGTCCATGTTCATAGATTGGAAGACAATATTATTAGGTCAATACTATTCAGTCTGAAGATTTAATATAATTCCTGTCAAAATCTGGCCAGGTATGGTGGTGTACACCTGTAATCTCAGCTATTGAGGAAGCTAAGGCAGGAAGATTGAACATTCAAGGCCAGCCCAGACAACTTAGTGAGACCTTGTCTCAAAACAAAATTGAAAAGAGGCTAGGGATATAGCTTGGTGGTAGAGTGCTTGGTTAGTATGCACAGGACTCTGTATTCAACCCCTAGAACCTGAAGAAATAAAAGCCAAGCTGGGTGTGATGGTCCACACCTGTAATTCCAGCACTCTGGGAAGCTGGGGTAGGAGGATCTCAGATGTGAGCCCATCCCAAGCCATTTTGTAACTTAGTAAGACTCTGTCTCAAAATAAAACATAAAAATGAGGGACTAGAGAATGCAGCTTAGTGCAAAGGCCCTGAGTTCAATCCTTAGTACCAGAACGCAAACAAAATAAAAAACCAACAACACAACACAAAACAAAACAAACTTCAAGCGCCCTTTTCTCAAAAAATACAAAAATCTATCCTAATATTTGTATAGAATACTAATAACCATGAATAGCTAAAACAATCTTGAAAAAGGAGAATAACATTTGAGGCTTTATACTTTCTGATTTTAAAACATATTATAAAACTACCATAATGAAAATAGTATATTATCAGAAAGACTGATCTGTAGCCCAGTGGAAGAGACATCCCATAAGTAAAGCATCACAAATGGGATCAAATGATCTTTGATAAGTGTACAAGATCACACAATGGGAACAACACAATGTCTTCAGCAGACGGTGCTGTGAAAACTGGTTATCAATATACACAAAAATGAAATTAGACTCATATGTAAAAAGTAAATTCAAAATAGATTAAGGAACTAAATATAAAAAAATTAAAAGTATGGAAATTCCTCAGGGAAAGCATAGAGGAAAAGCTTTATGACAAGATTTGGTAATGATTTCTTGGATATGACACCAAATGCCTAGATGATAAGAGCAAAAATAGACAAAATGAGACTATATCAAATTTAACAACTTTTAGGTTTCAAAGAACACAATCAACACAATGAAATTAGAATGGGAGAAATATTTGTAAAGCACATATCTGACAAGGGATTAATATCCAAAAAGAACAACTCTAACTCAACAACAAAGCTGCAAATAATCCACTTAAAAATGGACATTTCTCCAGTGTGATATGTAAATGACCAATAAGCATGTGAAAAATGCTTAGCATAGGTAATCAGCACAGAAGTGTGAATTAAGGTACAATGTGATATCACCTCACACTTCTTAGAATGGCTACTGTCAAAATAACAAGTGTTGGTGAGGTTGTGGAGAAATTGAAACCTTGTGCATTGTTGGGAATATAAAATGTTGCTGCCGCTCTAGTTCATTAAGCAATCAAAACTTGAATTGCTATATGATCCAGCAATTTCACCTCCGAATATAGACCCAAAAAATCTGGAAGCAGGATCTTGAAGAGATATTTACATGAGGTATGATCATTGCAGGGTTATTCACAGTAGCTAAGAAATGGCAGCAATCTAAGGTCCCCTAGTGGATGCATGGGTTACCAAAGTATGTTATATACATGGGATGAGCACATTTTTCAGCTAGAAAAGAAGGAAATTCTGATACATACTACAGTACAGATGAACTTTAAGTATATCATGCTAAGGTTTAAAGTTTTTAATATTATTCTGAAAATGTAAAATGATAAAACAGTACAACAGTTTTTTTTTGGGGAATTTGTAAGTGCAAATTTAGTTCAGATATGAAATATTTTATTAGATTTGTTTATCTTTAATGCTGATATTCTTTCTTTGGAGTTGTTAGTTATAGCTATACTTTTTTAGTATATGTGCTGCCAAAGCGAGCACCAGCTTTACTTTTTTAATTAAAATTTTTTTTTTTTTTGAGACAGGGTCTTGCTATGCAGTTCAGGCTAGCCTTGAACTTACACAATCCTCCTGCCTCAGCCTCCCAAGTACTGGGATTACAAGTGTGTGCCACCATGCTTGGCTTAGTTATGGCTTTAGAACTAAAGGAAAAAAATATAATTTTACTAACAAGTATAAAGTTAAAACTACTAGGTAGATATAGAAAGTGTTGAATAAATAGTTGCTGTCTTTTTCTTTCTTATACTGTAAGGTTCATTTTGTTTTGTATTTAAATATTTAAAAACTGGCTGATTATATATATACAATGTTCAATAGAAATTTCAGGATGTTTTTCTGGCTGTTATTATTTTGTGATCATTGTTGAAAATTATGTCATATAGAAGAGGTGGAAGAAAAATGAGGCATGTAACAAGGTCCAGTGAGCACAAGTAGATATATCTTCTTTAGCTCTCAAATCTAACCAACTTTCTTTTGAATAATAAATTAGGCCTACCCAAGAGTGGTCTTCCAACTTGTGTAACAGCCCAAATGAGCAAATCTGGTGCTAATCATAATCTTTTTTTTTTTTTTTCCCTAAGGAATAGGGGGAGGGAACATGGCTTCCTCTTTCTTTATTGGATGCTTTATAGATGTCATGAAGGTCTGAGAGTTACACGGCTAAATAATTATTTAAAAACTGACCAGGCCCAAGGCCTAGTCTACAGCTCCAAACCAGCAGCAGAAAGGAATGGGAGAGGTGGCTGGGGGTTTTCCTCCAATATCACCAAACTCAGAACACTAGTTCTGGCCACATTGAGGCTGTGGACCTTTGGGCAAGTCTCTTGCTGTCTCTCACTGTGTCTCTCTTGGGGCCAGGAGAGCAGTGAGGGATGGAGGGGGCAGCCAACTAAGCCTGGCGGACAGATGGAACCGGAAGGAGGTGGAGGCAGACAGGCACTGCCTGGCAGGGGCTAAGAGTGTGGCGAGGTAGGCTGAGGCAGGGAGGGGTTGAGGCAGCAGTGTAGCAATGCCGGGATGCAGCCCCTGGGCCCTGTCCTGAGCGGCTGGCCAGGTGGCAGCTGACAATCTGAAGGTGCTTCTCCTGACCCAGCCCTGCCAAGGGCTCACACGTTGTGGGTCATCTTTGTGAACTGGGGCTCCTTGTCTACCAGCTTGGACTTGAGGTGCTCCTTGTAGGCCAGGATGTCTCTGGGCCACTTGGTGATTGTCTGCTTCTCACAGACCCAGATTTCCTGTGCCACCCGCTAAATGAGTCTGAAGTCATGGCTCTGCAGCATCCTGCCAGCCTCAAACTCATTGGTGGCGTCTGCCAGCGTGTCGATGGTCTCGATGTCCAGGTGGTTGGTGTGGCTCGTTGAGGAAGAACACGTGAGCATTCTGCCAGACCAGCCAGGCCAGACACACTGGATACTTCTGCCCGTCCGACAGGTTCTGGCTTGGGCTCACCTGCTGTTTCCCAGTGAGGCCGTACCGCTCAGTGGTTTTTTCTCAGGGTAGATTTTTCTCAGTCACTTCATCATATACTCCAAAGGCGAGAGATCCAAATCCAGCTGCTCCTGTAAATGCTGATGGTATTGGCCTATCTTGACATGAGAGTGGTTTCAGATCATCTGGTCTATGGGTAGTAGCTCTCCAATTAGCAGCTTCAAAAGAGTGGATCGCCTCCTCCATTCGGCCCCACTAGAGCCACTCTTGTGTCGAGGTCAACACTGAATTCTAGATTATTGTAGATTTTGTGTACTTAAAACTCACGTTCTGCAGCCTAATCACAGGTGGAGGGATCTTGCCACTGGGGGGAAATAAAATGACCGCATCTTGTCGCTCACAACCCTCCCTGTCAGTCTTGAGGCCATCATTTTCTGTAGCATCTTCTCCTTCCTCTGGGCCTGCTGGGCCAGCTTGGCACTGCCGTGACCAAACCTAGCACTGTGGTTCTTCATGTGTGTGATCTGATCCTGCTCCCAGGGAAACCTCTTCATCTGATTCTCCTCCAGCTCCAGCCATGTCTTCACATATTGGTTATGGTTCTCCGTATAATACTTCAGTTTTTTGTTGTGCCTTTGGATAATATTGGTGCAGACCACTCAAGAAATCTTGGGAGTGGGATGCAAGGACCAAAATATACTTAAAAGTCTTCAGTTCGTCTTCCAATCGCACACAAGCATCTAGGTCCAGGTGGTTGGTGGCTGGAGCAGCATGAAGGGCCGAATGAAGAGGGCTCTGGCAAGGGCAACCTTCATCCTCCAGCCCCTGGCTGAAGTCTTTTAGCTTCTTGCACTGCACTGCAGGGGTGAAACCAAGTCCATGCAAGATCCGCGAGGCTCTCATCTCTGCTTGTCAGCATCCAGCTCCTCCAGGTGCTCATAGAGCTCCACGAGCTTCTCAGACTCCGAGTCCTCATGAGCCAGGTGCTCAGCTTCCCTCTCCAGCCTGACCCGCTCTGTGTCCACTTCCATCACACATTGCAAGGGGGTCTTGTCGTTAGGGAGCATTTCGTCAGTCAGGCAGTAGATGTCGATGTACTTGGGGATGGGCACTTCCTGCTTCCTGATAGCAGAGAGCAGCACGGACTTTCCAATTCCATTTAAGCCGATGAGGCCATACTGGCGGCCTGAGTTTAATTCCAGGTTGGTGTCACTGAGTAGCTCCTGACCATGGAAAGTGAGCGAGAGGTTGATGATGTGGACGTCAGGACTACAGGGGTGAGAGGCCAGGACACCAGTCACAGCGCAAGCAGTGGCTTTCTTCATCTCAAAATCCCTCCAGCTCTTTGGTCAGCAAATCTACTTCTGTGGTCTCTATACCACTGGATTCTTGGTTCTCCTCCTCTGCCACGTGTGGTTCTGTGACAGCATCTCCATTTTCTTCGTGACCCTTTAAGGGCCGCTGTTGAGCTTTGGCAGCTTCCTTTTTCTTGGCTGCCTTCTTCTTGGCCAGGTCAGAGGGCATGGCGCTGAACCACAGGGCACTCACCGTTATTGCAGGGAGTCTGGCCTTGCCGCTGTCCCTCTGTCCATCCTCTACTTTGACCAGCCAGTTTGAACATGCTGAGCATCAGTCCGATGCCTAGCGTTAAGGTAAGGGTGGATGTTACATTCTTAGTTTTGGTTTTTTTTTTGGTTTTGGTTTTTCTCCGGTACCGGGAACCGAACTCACGACCTTGCGCTTGCCAGGCAGGCGCTTTTGCCGCTGAGCTAGATCCCCAGCCCCGGATGTTACATTCTTAATGGCAAGATTGGAAAACAGTCCTAAAAGTCCCAATAATTTCTTCTCACCAAGTAGGCAATACATATGCAGTGTGATTAAAAAATAGGGTGAATGTTTAAATTTTGTATATTTTGATCACTCCTTGTATATGATCAGAAATTGAAAGTATATTTGTTAAATGTACTAGAATATTTATAGGAGTAATATTCATAATTAAAATTAAAAGCACTCAGTCATATTTAAAAGGACATGTAGTATAGCTGCGGGATGAACTATTAAACAGGAAGTAGAACGAAGCATCTGCAGCTGCATACAACAATGTGGACACATCTCGCAAACGTAATGCTAGGTCAAAAGAGTGAGACAGAGAAGAGAGCAGACTGTTTGATCTCTCGCACATAAGGTACAGAAGGAGCCAACCTCAGTCAGTGCTGAGAAGTGACTGCTGGGGTGTGAGGGGGACGGGAGGGCTGGTGAAGGGAAGTGTCCTGGATTTCAGGTGCTTCACAGTCCCCTGTGGCGAGTAGCTGCCGCACTGGGCAGCTCAGTTTTATTACTTTTTCATGTTTAAAAGTTCTGCCTGGACCCGTCATTTCCTCCTGTTACCCCTCACTTCTCCACTCATCTCTCTCCTCTTCCGCACATCGAAACTCATCTTTTTAAATCCAGTGGAAGCTGTTCTTCTCTTTCGGTGCGTTGGACAGCTGACTTTATTTATTTATTTTGTAAACACTTCTTTCTCTGCTTCTGTGTAAACCCAAACTCTCCTGAGTTTTTTCTCCTTTGTCATTGATTAGTCTTGTGGTTTCATCCCTCCTCTTCCAAGTGTTGGTTTTTCTCAGGGTACATTTCTATCTAGAAGTTTCTCTGTAGGCAATATCACTGTAAGAGTCACTATGTGCTGTACACAGGGAATATGGGCTAAAACTCCCATCCTGCCATCCTCAAGGGCTCTTTTTCAGAACCATGGTTTCATAAATTAAATTTTAGAAGTCATATTAAGGCTCTTAATTAGAAGAATTCTTTCTAAAGAAAGGATTCCATGGTGATTCTTGTCCAATTCTGGACTTGCCAGCCTTGTCTCTTTGCTTTGCCACTTGCAAAATAAAAATACTTCTAGCTTTCTTACCATATGAGTGATACTTTACTGGCATACAAATTTTAGGTGAAAGAAATGAGGCATTTGATACACACAATCTTCTTGATCTCTGAAATTTTTCCTCTTCATCTTTCTGAGATCTGAGTTTTTGCAAATGGCTTTGGATTAGGCTGTTGAAAGAGAAGATCTCTATGTTCTGAGGAGAAGGTGTATGGGTTTGTGTTAGTTCTTAGCAACTGAGCTCAAGTGTCTGTAAACTAAATTCTTTCCTTTTGCAGAGGGCTGAACAACCAAGGCTAAGCAAACAGAGTATTTCTCTGAATCATCCAATCAGTGGCACTCCTTCACAAAAGTCCCTGGTCAGGTAGGCTTATTTCACAATTAACAATCAAAACCCCTTGTGCAATTTTGACTGGTGAAAGCTCAGACTTTAATCTTTTATTGTTGGTTAATATTTTCATATGCCTCCTTAAGTATGTAGTAAGTTCTTGTCAATAACTACTCAACTTTCATTCTATCTCAGGGTAGCTGGGAGCCAAACTAGGGATTCTGAAAAACAAATCACGGTTGCAGGTCTAGTGGCCGTTTGGTAGTTTGGCCCAGTCTTTGAGAGTAAGACCCTAGTCAGAAAAGGAGTTGGTGTAGGATAGGTGGTTCTTCACAGAGAAGCATTTCTAGCAGAGGATAAGCAGTTGAATGTATGTATACCTTTTGGGGGAGCTGAGAAGAAATGTCATTGGTATTGCTATTTTGTATATAGGTAGATTTATTAAATATTTAAACAGACTGATTCATTTAATATTCAATACTACTTGCTAAGTTAAATTATTCATATACCTTTTCTCAACTCCCTCATCCTTTCACTCAACAAGCATTTCACTCTTTGTATACAAAACATTGATACAAGGCCTCAACAAGCTTATAATAAAATGCCCTCTTCCCTAAACTCTTCTCTATTTTTTCATCCTTTACCATTCTTGTTTCCCCAAACATTTTTCTTTCCCATCCTTTTTTTCTTACAGTGTTAGAGTATATAATAAAAAATTATCTTTCTACTAAGGTCCAGCTAACTCAAGTCAGGAGCTGCACTCTTGATCTTTGACACTAACAGTTCTTGTGCATGAGAAGATTGGAGGCATGAGGGTAGTACAAGGAATGCTAGATTTCCTACCCAGGCTAATTTCAGAATGTTGGACTGAAAGCTCTAATTATCTGTTCTTTCAAAGTCTACCTGTATGTATCTTTCAGCCTGCATGCAACCTTTACTTCTCTTTGAAACAATTTTAGCTTTAGGTAATTCTCTCTGCCCAACTGTTTTGCCCATATGGAATCTGAAAATTTTAATTACACAAAGGTGTGCACCAAAAAGAAAAGAGTTTGGAATACGGTAAAGACAGCTTCTGAAAACACAAAGGCTTGTGCTTATGATGAATCTAGAAGAGCCTCTTGAACATTGGGGGACTTGGGCTTTGTACTTTCTCACAGCTGCTCAGCACATAATTTTTTGTTTTTACCTGCTGAAGTGATCCCTTGTGTTTATTTAATAAATATTTACTGATAGCAACGAATGAAAACTAAGAAGCTAAGCTAGATAGCTTAGTGGTTAGGTGGACATATTCTGCAAGAACAAACAAATAATATTGACTTTTTCATTCCCTTTTTAAACTGAGGTCTGTTTTTGTGCTTCAGCCTTGGATCCTAAAGTGGAGCCAGGAACTGGTTGGGAGGAGAAAACAACCACTGAACACAAGGCCAGCGATGAGTGCTAATCGGATGCACCTTGGGCTGTTTCATTACAGCTGCTTATGAGCTTACAAGCTTTGGCTTCTATTGGCCCATTCTCTGCAGAGCAAGTAGTAACATCCTAGTAGTCAAGGAACGAAGAGGTAGTTCTGGGGACAGGGCTCAGTGCCTGAGTTATACTCGGAGACCTGCTGCCCATTTCAGGATACTGGAACACACTGAAATCTGACCCTACCTAATTATGGGGTTAGTGGCAGTAAGGAGTGTTTGGGGTAGGTTTTGAGGAGAGTGGGCATCCTCTGTTTCATGAGGAACATGTTCCACCTGAGGTAGTCCTAGGGTTTTCAGGGAAAAAATAAAGAGTTCTTTAAAAGGACAAGCTATTTTTCTTTTTCTGGAAGTGTTTTACCTTTAGATTTTATATTTAAATTTCAATCTATTTTGAGTTAGTTTTGTAATAAGGTATAAAGTATAAGCCAGGTGTATCTTTAAAAAAATGTATGAAGTATGCATGTAACTTATCTATCTGCTTACCTTCCTGTCTATCCATCATGCACTTGTTTGCATTTGAATGTCCAAGTGTTCCAGCCGTATTGGTTAAAAATACTGTAAATTTTCCATTCAGTTCCTTCTGTACCTTTATGAAAAATCAATTGACTACAATAAATGGTTTATCTTTGGACTTTCAGTTTTATGTCATTGATGTATATCTCTGTTTGCCAATGTCACACTATCTTGACTACTGTAAGTTTTAAAAAGAGGTGATATGAGACTGCTAACATTGTTTTTTGGTTTTTTTTTTTTTTTGCCTATCCGGTTCCTTTGGTTTACTATATAAAATTTTGAATTGGCTTGTCTGAATCTATAAAAAAGTACTGCAGAATTTTGATTGAGACAGCACTGAGTCTATTGATTGGTTTGGAGAGAATTGACATCTTAACAATATTGAATCACCTAATCTATAATGCTATATGTATCTATATTTATTTAGATCTTCTTCAATTTCTTTCCCTAATTGTTTGTATTAAGTAGGCAGATTTTGCACACATGGTATTAGGTTTATAGCTAAGTACTTCCCTTGTTTTTGGTAGTATTATAAATGGTAATTTTTCCTTCAAATTTCAACTCTTCATTATTGGTATATGGGAATATAATTGACTTTTCTGTATTGATTTATATGTATCCTGTCACCTTGTCAAATCATTTAGTAGATCTAGAAGCTTTTTTGTAATTCTGTTGACATTTTCTATATAAACAAATAATATTGTCTACAAGTAAAGTGTTTTGCTTCTTTTCTTCTTGTATATGTACTGTATTTTTTTATTGCCTTATGCTGGCTAGGACCTTTCAGTACACTGTTGAATAGTATGATAAGACAAAGTAATCTTCTCTTATTCCCGGTCTTAGGAGGAAACATTTAGGTTTTCATCATTAACTATGAAGTTATCTGTAGGTGTTTCACAGATGTCTCTTATTAGGGTAAGTTTGTTTTTATTTCTTGTTTTTGCTTCTTTTGCTAAGGTTTTTATTTTTAAGCCATGAATGGGCATTGGGTTTGTTCCACTTTTTTCCTGCATCCAGGAAGATGCTCATGTGGTTATTCTTTAGCTTGTTGATCTGGTGAGTTACTCCTATTGCTTTTCAAATGTTGTATAAGCTTTATGTTATTAAAATAAACCTGACTTTGTCATGACATAATCCTATTAACATATTCAATTTGCTAATATTTTGTGAACAATCTCACAAAATATTATCCAAAATCTATCTCTGTTCATGAGTAATATTGGTTTGATTTTTTAAAAAAACTATAATTTCCATTGGTTTTACAGAGTAATGCCAACATCATAAGCTGAAATAAGAAGTGTTCCTCCCTCTCCTTGTTCTGATAGTGATTGTGTAGAATTGTTATTTCCCCCATTAATGTTTGCTAGACTTTAGTGAAATTATCTGGTCCTGGACCTTCCACTACAGCAGGCTTTCAACTACAAATTCAATTTCTCTTACATACCTCTGTGTATGTATATATGAAATAATTAGATTTATTTACTAGAAATTAACCTGTTTCTTCTTGAATAAACTTGGTAGTTTGTTTCTTAAAAATTTTGATTTACTTTATGTTGTCAAATTTATAAACATGGAATTTTTCATAGTATCCCCTTGTTTAATGTTTGTGGGATCAGTAGTGATAATCTTTCTTTCATACTTTATGTTGGAAATTTTTGTCCTATTTTTCTTGGTTACCCTCAGTATCAGTTGTAATGAAAACTTCAAAGAATCAGCTTTTGACCTCCCTTTCTTTCTTGTTTTTCTATTGTCAGTATCATTGATTTCTGCTCTCAGTCATTTCCTTCCTACTGCTTTGGGCTTATTTTGCTCTTCCTTCTCCTTTTTTCCTCCTCTTCCTTTGCATCTCCTTCTCCTGTAGATCTTAATTTGTTTTAGTTGGAACTCTAGAATCAAGCAGCTGTCTGGATCAAATGTATTTCAGAAAGAAATACATTTATTTCAACCCACCAAATGGGCAGGTTATATTTATAGCCTGAGAAAAAGAAGTGACATATAGAAAGCAGAAGTGAGAAACAGACAAACTGATTGGTTATAGTTTACATCTGTCCTATATGA
Source organism: Chinchilla lanigera (assembly GCF_000276665.1). Classification (NCBI taxonomy): domain Eukaryota; kingdom Metazoa; phylum Chordata; class Mammalia; order Rodentia; family Chinchillidae; genus Chinchilla; species Chinchilla lanigera. The sequence goes on along the minus strand of NW_004955406.1, from coordinate 13,701,666 downwards.
AAGTGGTTTGATCAGTCAGACTCTTGTGATTGGCTGAGGCTCAGCTACCTGTTACAAGAGTAGGCTTCAGTCTTTTTACACATCAAGTTAGGTAAAGTTCCCTGTGTTCAAACACAGTTCCCTTTAGGTCAAACATAAAATATGCATGGGAAAGCTTTAGAATAAGTGCAGCAACATCTCAGTTTAGAAATACACTTTTTCACCAACATCAGTGGAATTCTTTGGTCTCAGTTCACACTGGGCAATAGCAGAACAGTGGACTTTGTAGGGTGGAATGAAGGAATGCAATAATAGAAAAACACTTGGTCAACATCAGGTCACTTTTGGTTTCTTTTTATAGCAGTTAAATCAGAAGGAACTTCTTTATTATGTTTACTCAGGTAGACTCAAACCCCTGATTTCAGGAAAAGAACCAATCTATTTTGGATTCTAGTGTCTCCATTAAAGTTTTAGTTTGATTGTATTACATTTGCTGTAAGTGACTCCATTTTGGTTTGATTTAGTCTGCTGGCAGAAGCTCAGTCCAAAACAATGTTTTCTCATAATTTTGTCTGACAGTTTTCCCTTTTTGATCAGGTTCTTACCATCTAGTCAAATAGAAACCACTTGATGTTTCATAGATAGTTGCATGCAAATATTCAGAACGTTTGAGAGAATACAGTGCACCAAGAAGCCTACTAATGTGACTATCAGGAGGATAATACCAAGAGTTTGGAAAAAACTTCTTAGCGAGGGTCCCCAAGAACCAAACCAACTACAACTGAACAGATCAAAGGATGAGCAAGAAAGGAGCCTACTCATTTTATATGAGCTGAACATCATGTTTGTACCTTCCTTGTAATGGAGTCTCCATAATACCCTATGTGTTCATTCATGTACAACAAGTATCAGCACAAGTTTCTCCCTGTTTAGCTAGTAGGTAGCAATGATATCACCTAGCATCGCAAGACTGGGTTAGATTAAAGCAGGGAGTGACAATTTGCAAGTTACCTCTACAAGCTATTAATTGTGAAGTTCTAATTGCATCATTATCATGCCAAGTGAAAAAAGTAGTCATAGGTAAGGAAAAGCAAAGAAAACAATAGTATTATTTTAATGCAGAGTTTTGTTTGGACATTGTGGGGGAAATCAGTCCACAGCATAAAGGCAAGAAATTTTTCATCCTGTTTTGCAGGTCGAATGCGTCTGGTTATGACTTTGGGTGTTTTGCTGAACTCTTTATAGACTATTTCTTTCTTTTTCTTTTTTCTGTAAGACACAAACTTAGATTATTGATTTGAGATTTTTTTTCCCAATATAAGCATTTAATGTAATGGATTTCTCTAAATCATTGCTTTAAGTACCTACCACAAATTTTAATAATGCTATATTTTATTTTCATTTATTTTTTCTAATTTACTTTTTTATTTTAAAGAGAAAAAACAATAACAAAATAACAACAAAGACAGAAACAAAACAACACAAAAACAATAAAAATACAGAATTTCAAAACAAGATGATAGGAAATTAACAATGTTTGTTGTATACATATGGTTAGCTTCAGTTGCTCAGATTATCAGATGTAAGAATGCAAGATTGATCAAACAATTAAAGAGAATGAAAAATAATAAAACAAAACATTAGAAATGAAATAGAGCTTCACTTAACAAGATGTTAGGAATTCAACAATGGTTATTATATTGCATATTGTTGTGTTCAAATTAGTTGTTCAGACTACTAGATATAAGCATGCAATATTGGTAAAAAATATTTAAGTGTTAACTGTTCCTTTCAGCAAACCAATAGACATTAGCAGTACAATTATCCCAGCTATCCTTGTATATACGTGCATATATTTTTTCCTTAGATCTTTCTTTTCTCCTTTCCCTTATCCCAGTTGTTCCTTCCCTTTGAGGAGTATCTTTCCCTTTCACAATATCTATTGTACCTTTTGGGTTTTATTTATTCTTTCAGGTTCTTACACTAGGGAGACAGTATGATGTTTACACATGTGAGTCTGACTTAATTCATTAATGAGTATGGTCTCTAGTTGCATCCATTTACCTATAAAAGTCTTGAGTTTATCTTTTTTATAGCTGAATAATACTCTACTGTATAAAAATACCACATCTTTTTTTATCCATTCCTCAGTGGATGAACATTTGGGTTGTTTCCAAGACTTAGTTTACAAATTGCACTGCTATAAACATGGGTGCACATATATCTCTGTGGTATGATGTCTTCAGTTCTTCTGGAAAAGTACCCAGAAGGAGAATAGCTGGGTTAAGTGGGACCTCTAATCCTAGTTTTGTGAGGAATCTCCAGACTGATTTCCAAGGTGGTTTCACCAGTCTACACTTCCACCAGCAGTGGAGAAGTGTTCCTTTTTCCTCACAGCCCTTCCAGCATTTGTTATTGGTTGACTTCTTGATGATAGCCGTTCTTTTGGGGTGAGATGGAGTCTCAGTGTTGTTTCAATTTGCATTTCTTGAATGACCAATGATGTTGAACATTTTTTCATATATTTATTTGCCATTTGTATCTCCTTGTCTGAGAAATGTGTATTCATCTCAGCTGCCCATTTTTGGATTGGGTCTTTGAATTTTAGGAGTCTGATTTTTAAAAATTATTTGTATGTTCTAATAGAAGTTCCTTTGTCTGAGGACCAATTGGCTAAAATTTTTTCCCAATTCATGGGTCTTCTTTTTACCCTGTTGGTGATATCTTTTGAAATGCAAAAACTTTTCAGTAAGATGAGGTCCCAGTTGTTGATTCTTTGAAGTATTTCCCATGCAGTTTGGTTTTTGTTCATGAACTCTCTGCCTACCCCTATGTCTTCAAGATTTTTACTTGCTTTCTCTTCCAGTAGATTTGGTGTTTCTGTTTTAATAGTTAGGTCTTTGATCCATTTTGATGTTAGTTTAGTGCAGGGTGGTAGACATGGGTCTAGGTTTAGTCTTCAGCATGTGGAGAGCCAGTTTTTCCAGCACAGTTTGTTAAAGAGGCTGTCTTTCTTCTAGTGAACATGTTTGGCCCCTTTGTCAAAGATGAGTTGGCTGAGTGTATTTGTAGTTGTTTCTGTATCTTCTAACCTGTCCATTGATCCTCAGATCTGTTTTTTTTGCCAGTACCATGCTGATTTTATCACAGCTGATTTTATACTGTTCTGCACAGTAGCTTTGTAGTATAATTTCAAGTCAGTGATTGTGATGCTTCTTGCCTTGCCTTTGTTCCCTAGGATTGCACTTTGTTGTGATGTATAATCTTCTTGATGATTTGCTGCATTCTGTTTGATAGTATTTTATTGAGAATTTTTGAATCTATGTTCATTAGGGAGACTGGCCTGTAGTTCTCTTTCCTGGTTGGATCTTTCTCTGGTTTTGGTGTCAGGGTAATACTTGCCTCCAGGAATGAGTTAGGGAGAATTCCTTCCCTTTCAATTTCATTAAAAAGTTTGAGAAGAATTGGCATTACGTCTTCTCTAAATTTCTTGTAGAATTCAACTGTGAATCCATCAGGACCTGGGCTTTTATTTGTTGGTAAGTTTGTAAATTACATTTGCAATTTCATTGGCTGGACATTGAGTTATTCAGGATTTTTATATCTTCTCGATTCAGCTTTGGTAATTAATATATATCTAGGAATCTGTCCATTTCCTCTGTGTTTTCCATCCTGTGAGAGTAAATATTTTTGAAGTAGGTATTGATGATTTTCTGAATTTCTACAGGATCTGTAGTGATTTCAACCTTTTCATTCCTTATTGCATGAATTTGAGTTTTTTCCTTCCTTTTTTTGCTAAGGTTGGCTAGCAATTTATCAATTTTATTTATTCTTTCAGAGAACCAACTCTTTGATGCATTGATTCTTTGTATTGTTTTCTTAGTCTCCATTGCATTAATTTCTGTCCTGTTCTTTATGATTTCCTCCCTTCCCTGAGCTTTGAGCTTGACTTGCTCTTCCTCTTCTAGAAGCTTGAGGTGCAGCCTAAGGTTATTTATTTGTGCTCTTTCTGTTTTCCTGATGTGTGAGTTCACTGCTATATATTTCCTCTGAGCACTGCTTTCATTGCATCCCACAAGTTCTGGTAAGTTGTATCTGCATTTTAATTTGATTGTAGATTTTGTTTAATTTCTTCTTTAATTTAATCTGTGACCCATTGGTTGTTCAGGAAGGTGTTATTTAATTTCCATGTGTTTATGGAGTTTTTGCAATTTCTTTTGTTGATAATTTCTGATAGTATGCATGGGATAATTTCAATTCCTTTGCATTTACTTAAGCATGTTCTATGTGCTAGTATATTGTCTATTTTAGAGAACATCCAGTGTTTTGCTAAGCACAATGTGTATTCTGATGTTGTTGAGTGGAACACTGTAAAGGTCTACTAAGTCCATTTGTTCACAAGTTTTGTTTAGTTCTGTTATTTTTTTCCTAATTTTTTTGTCTAACTGATCTATCTCTTTGTGACAATGGGGTGTTAAAATCCCCTGTTATGATTGTGTTACTACTTGTATGTTTGTTCACATCTGTTAAAATTTGTCTTATGTAGTTGATTGCCCCTGTATTTGGTGCATATATATTTATGATTGTTATCTCTTTCTCTTTCAGTTTTCCCCTAAGAAGTATGTAGTGACCTTCTTTATCTCTTTTGGTCATTCTTGGTTTGAAGTTCATGTTGCCTGCAAACAGAATGGTTACCCTGCCTTTTTCTGGTTTCCTGTTGCATGGAGTATTGTTTTCCATACTTTCAGTCTATGAATTTCCTTTTGAGTTAAATGTGTTTCTTGTATACAGGGTATTGTTGGAGTTTGCTTCTTGAACTACTCTGCCAGTCTGCTTCTTTTGATTGGTGAATTGAGGCCATTTACATCAATGGTTATAACAGGTATGTATTGGCGTATATTTGTCATATTATTTTCCTGCTGTTGGTTCCTCCTTTTTCCCTCTGTTTAATTGCTTGCTCTGCTTGGTGGTTCCTTTCTATTGTTGTTCTTGAAATTATGGTCATTTTTATCTCTTTCTAGAATATCTTTCAGTACTCTTTGTAGGGTTGGTTTGGTGGTCATGAATTTATTCTGTTGTTCTGTTCTGTGGAAGTATTTTATTTCTCCATTAATTTTGAAGGGTAATTTTGCAGGGTACATCAATCTGGGTTGGAAGTTGTTTTCTTCCAGGACCTGAAATACTTCCCTCTAAGCCCTTCTTAACTTGATGGTTTGTGTTGAGAAGTCTTCCATGATTCTGATGGGCTTTCCTTTATAGGTGATCTGTTTCTTTTCTCTAACAGCTCTTAATATTCTGTTCTTTTGCTGAACTTCTGGGATCTTGATTCTTATATGTCTAGGTGTATGTATGGCTAATTGGAGTTCTATATGCCTCACTTATTCATGTGAGATTCTTTTTCTATGCTTGGGAAATTTTCTGCTGTTCTGCAAATACTCTATGTCATTTGTGTTGACTCTTGCTGTTTTGTTGACACCTATTAGTCTTATATTGTTTTTCTTTGCATCATCTTGCAGCTGCTGAATTGTTATTTCCTGTTTTTTTCAGAGATATTTCCTTTCGTGATTATTAGTGGTAATGCTGTCTTCAAAGTCTGAAAGTCTATTTTCAATTTTGTTCAAATGGTTTTTCTAGCTTTTGATGGAATTTTAAATTTCCTGGATATCTCTTTGAGTCTGTTTCATGCATTCTAATTCTTTCCTATATTGTTCATTGAAGGTTTTCGTCATTTTTCTATCCTCCTCTATTTTTTTTAATCTGTCTTCTTTAGATGTGCTGAGCAATTCTTTCATTATTGTTGTCATTTCTTTTTTTTTTTTTTTTACCTGAGAGATTGTTTCTGATCTGATTTATTCTATAGCCTGATGGAGATATTTCTTAAGTTCAGTTGCTATCATTTCAGAAATTTCAGTTGTGTGACTTCCAAGCTGTTCTATGTTTATGTCTCCTGGACGTGATCTGGATGGGGTAGAGGTCTGAGACCACATTTTGCTCCTTTGTTTTGTCATTTTTGAAGATCCTGAGATTCCCCAGGGCTTAGCATCACTCTTGTGATGGTGTGGGGGGACAGGGTACAAAGTCATTCCTCTCCTGGGCAGTTCAGCAAAGCTCCCAAGTTTTCCTGGAAGTCATTGTTGCTCCTGTGATGGTGGGTTTCAGGGCAGAGTGCAGTCTCTCCTTTCTTGGACAGGTCACTAAAGGTCCCAAGTTTTCCCAGGGCTCAGCATTACTCCCTCCATGGTGGAGGTGGGATGCAGCATGGTCAGTGAGTTTTCTGAAGCTGGCTCCCATGACAGTGGGGGTGGGGTGGGGCATGGCTCACCTCTAATTTACTGTATTGCTTTCCTTTTGAATCATAAGTAAGTTAGAAATGTGTTGATTTCCAAATATTTGGAGGTTTACTAGATGTCTATCTTTTTATTAATTTCTAATTTAACTTCATTATGGTCCAAGGAGGCATTTTGCATGATATCAACTTTCCTAAGAGATAGAACTTAAATTTTAAAATTTCACTTAGAATATGAAGTGTTCCTTTTTGGATGGCTAGTTTATTGGAAAATTCTTTTTGTCTTTAATGTTTGAAAACTTACAAATTTTCTATAATTCCAAGTCTTTTTTAAAATGAAAACTTTAAATAGAAATAGATCCAAAATCTACAGAGGACTAGATAAATCCACAATCATAGTTGGAGACTTGGTAGGCCATTGTAGTTTTTAAATTTTATCTATAAAAATTTTTATTTATGTAGGAATTTCATATATTTTGCTATACTTACTCCAAGTTGTTCTGTCTCTTTTTAATTGCTTTTATGAAAATTATTTGTTTACATTTTTAAAAAACTGGTTATTTCTGTTACAGGAAACCCATTTATTTGTATATAGTTTTTCACAGATGGCTACCATATTAAAATTTTTTTAGTTTACTTGTTATACTCTTTTGAGTTTTCTGATTATAAAATAATAATGTCAGCAGATAGTAATTTTATCTTCTCCTTTCCATTGTATATCTCATTAATACTTCTTACCTTGAATTATAAGACAACTTGTCAAACAATATTGAAAATAGTGATAATGGGTATTTTTATCTTTTCACTTTAATGAGGATGCCATTAATTTGACCACATAATAATTTATATTTATTATGTTATGGAACATTTCTTCTAAACATAGCTTGTCACATACTTTTATTAAGAATGGATATTAAATTTTAACAAATGAATTTTAAGCATCTATTGAGCTGATGATATGATTTTTTTTTGTTAATCTGCTAGTAAACTAAAATACATTAATGAGTTTCCTTAGATTGAACTAAACTTTGAATTTAAAAAAGAAATCCAATTTTCATGGTATATTTGACCCTGAAATACACCACTGGTCTTTGCTTACCAATATTTTTGTGGGATTTTTTTATAGTTGTATATGTAACAGAGAAGTTAATGGCTTACCTGCTCAAATTTTGGCATTAATGTTTAGCTCACAATGTAAAATTCATGAATTGCCTGTTTCATTATTGTCTCTTTTAAGTGTGCAAAACACTTTAAATGCTTGGAGTTACTGTGCCTATTTTTATAAGGTATGATAAACCTTTAAATCTGAAAGTTTTGGGAAAATTTGTTATTTCTTCTATGGTTATAGACTTCTTCTCTAACCCTTTAATTTTAGTAACTTTATTAAATAATCTTCTAATTTAAAGTTTCAAATTTAGTATAATTTTACATTATGTTTACATCTTAAATGCTGTAGAATTTTTACCATGTTGTGGTTGTACTCTTGTTCTATATATCATGATATATATATTTCTCTCTTCTTTTAGGAAGTGGTAGTGCCATATTCACCAAAAATTTGTCTAAGTTATTTTTCTTTGAAAATACCAGCTCTTGTTTTTAATTTTCAGTTCTTTTTCCCAAATACATTAATTTAGGTTTTCAATGTAGATATATCAAACAATGGCATAACTGTCAAGCAAACTTAGTACTCAGTATGCATGTATATAGTGTTATCAAATGAGCTTGAATTCCAACCCAAAGCAAAGAAACTTCATATTTCATTAACTCTTACCATCACATCATAAGTAAAATAACAATTTTGGTTAGAACTTTTATATTATGGAAGTGAGTCAGAGTTTCCTATGACTACAATTAGGATCCTAGATAGGGATTATCAAAAATATAAATGATATAAATTGTCAAGGATGGAAGATTGAATGTATTTTCTTTAAAACTGGGCTTGATTTGTAATTTCATAGCATTTCCACTTTTATGAGAGAGCCTCTTTGTGTATTCTGGCTCAGAGCACAACAAATATTGGAGCAAGTGTGTGGGAGACATAACTTTTTGTTCTAGGTATTAACCTCTTTGCATTAATTATCTTTTTCTTCTGCATTATATGATACTCTGACACCTTGGGACCCTGCAGACCTGGGAGAATCTGATTTTCTTGGGGTTAGCTAATTCCTGGAGATAGCAAATAACTTGCTGACCAGCAGTTTGGATATCTTTGATATCCAAATCAATCAATCCCCAGGTATATTTCCATATATCTTCTTTTATAACAATCCTGGAATCGAGGAAACTATTACCTTGCCCCAAATTACCCCAGGACCAGACAATGGATAATTAAAGAACACTCCTATGGCCTCCACAATCTGATGAAATTATTCAAACTGTCCACGCCCAAATCTGCTATCCCTGCCTCACCTGTTCCTTCCTGCAAAAGCACAACAAAGGCTTTAGCAAGGCTTTTCTTTAGAGCCTTCTGCTCCCTGACTCACCTGGGTGCTTCCCCGTATAAACTTGCATTACATGACAAACCCCTCTGGGAACTTATCGTCTTGGGAACCGTGAGTAGTAACTATCTTTTCAGTGGTAATCATCTCTTGATTTGTTTTTGCCTGAGTAAAAACAAAACCTCAGGTATATTAAGAAACACTCTTGGTTGCTGGATTGGACAGAGGTGTAGAGGACACAGAGGGGAAGGGCTGAGTGCTTGGAATAGAGGAATGGGGACACTGAATAAGGGGGCTAATGTGTCTGGTAGGAATATAGAGGTAAATATTGCCTGAAAATTATCCTTGAGTATAATCATTCATTTTATTGGTGAATGAGTGGAATATCTTTAGGGATAAATATAGGAAAACAACTCAACAATTGCCTTTTTCAGAGAAGATTCTATACTTCATATGCCTTTTCATTCCCCTTGGAAGGTATTTACTGAGCTCTTAGTAGTTGTATAATACCGTGATGGATGAAGTAGAGCCCATGCTGATAAACAGATAATAGAAGCAGAAGCCCATTGCTGTTGTTTGGATCTTAGATATCCCTCAAATGCTCTTGTGGTAAAAGGTTGGTTCCAAGAGTTCCATTATTAGATAGAGGTGGAGTCTTAACAGGTAGGGCCTCGTGGGAGAATTTTAGTCCCACGCGGAATTTTATCCCCAACTTGGATATTGGATCCCCATTCCCTTCCTCTTCTCTCTTTTTTTCCTGGCCATGGGTGAATGGTTTTTCTCCTTTGCACACTGTCTGCCAAGATGTGCTGCTTTGCCATAGGTCCAAAGCAATAAGACCAACTGATCATACATTGGAATCTCCAGAACTATGAGCCTAAAATAAACCTTTCTCTTTAAAAGTTATCTTAGGTACTTTGTTATAGAAAGGCAACTAACACACTCTGTTAAGAAATCTGTGTGGGAAGAAAGTATGTACTGGGTGTGCATGTACAGAATGTAGATTAAGTAACTTGCAGTTAAATTTGAGCCTGATCCTGAAGCTTGAGATGTTATAAAAAACCTCAAGAAAGAAGGGGGATCAGAGTGAGCCTCTGAAATGTGGGCAGGATTTGGAAAGGAGGCAAGGGAAGGTTCATTTCAGTAGCAAAGGACAGCCTGATCAAATGAAGCTAAGATGATTTGTGCTGAGGAACAATGCTTAAATCATCATGGGAAAAGTAGAAGTTACTGGAGGTGAGATGAAAATGCAAGAGAAAGCAAATAAAAGGACTCAAATAAGAAATGAGTAAGTCAAATTATCCTTGTTTGCAGATGTATTTGGAAAGACTCCACCAAAAGATTTTTAGAGCGAATACATTCAGCAAAGTGGCAGGGTATAAACTCAACATTTAAAAAATCAGTAGCTTTTCTATATACCAACAATGAACTAGCTGAGAAAGGAATCAGGAAGACAATTTCATTCACAGTGGCTTGAAAAAAATACCTAGGGGTCAATGAAGGGACTCCACAGTACAAATTTCAGAACATCAAAGAATGAAATTGAAGAAGACACTAAAAGATGGAAAGACTGCCTGTGTTCATGGACTGGTAGAATTAATGCTGTTAAAATGATCACACTACCAAAAGCAATGTACAGATTCATTGCAATTCCCATCGAAATACCAACGTCATAATAGCAATGCTACTATGGAAATCAGTATATAGGTTCCTCATAAAATTAAAAATAGAGCTATCATTTCATCCGGCCATACCACTCCTTGCTATATATACCCGAAAGAATTAAAGTCACTATACTATAAGGATATCTGCATACACATTTTTATTGTAGCACAGTATACAATAGCCAAGGTGTGAAACTAGCCTAGATGTTCATCAACAGATAAATGGATAAATAAATGTGATATACATATACATATATATATATTTATGTGTGTGTATATATATATGAAATTCAGCCATAAAAATGAATGAAATGTTGTCATTCGCATAAAAATGAATGAATTTAGAAATCATGATGTGGAATGAGGTAAGCCAGACTCAAAAAAACAAATATTACATGTTCTCCCTAAAATATGGACTTGAAAAAAAGGTATAAGAAAGGAGAAGGGGGTGTGGTAATGAAAAGATGAAAGTGATCAAAATACATTATACACATTGAACCCCTCCCCCCATATGTGCAAGTAGAAGGAGGGTGGGACAGTGTGGGGTAGTGGAGGGAAATGATTAAAGTATGTGATGTGCATGTATAAATCTGTGAAAATGATGAACTCCATTATTTGTGTGACCAAAATGCACTAACAGAAAAAGTACAAGGGAAGAAAAAGAAACAGCAAGGAGGGTAGGGAGGGAGAAGGAAGAGAAAAGGAATGGAGAAGAGGAGAAGGGAGAGAAGTAGAAGAAACAGGAGGGAAGCTCTGGAGAAGGTGGTTAGAAGCAAAGGTAGAATGAAAGATAAGGAGCCCGCTGGGTTCAGAGGGTGCATGTGGTGGTTGGAATCCAACTGCTTTGGTTGGAGAGGAGGTTACCCCTGCTCTGACCAGCACTCTAAAGTGTTAGCAGCAATAGTATTTTGAGAAGTAGCTTTTGTTTTTATTTTCACCTTTTTAAAAATTTTTGCCAATCAGGGTATTTTTGCAAGGCATTTTGAACAACTTTATCTTTTGACAAAATTACTTAGACTTGAAGATTTAATAATTTATCAGATCAGTAATTTAGTAATTTACATTAGACTATAGAAATATAGCCTAGAGTTAAAAGAGAAATTTAGAATGCCATGTTTCGCAGTGTCTGTAGATTGTATCTGAAGACAATGTTTATTTAAAAATAAATCTGATAGTAGTCTATTTTGGACTTGGTATGAGGAGTACACAAAACAAGGAAATAAAATGAGAACAGACACTTCAGTGGGAGGTTTTACTAGTGCATTGTTCATTTATTTTCTTTGAGAAAAGAATTCTTACTTGAATAAGATTCTTACTTCAATAAGAAGGGAAGAAGCTCCAATAATCTATCAGGATGAAAATTATGTTTGCTTTTGTTTAAGCTTCTGCTTTCAGACCGCTCTGTCTCCTACAGTCTGGAAGAACAGTATCATCTTCGAGCTAGGTGAAAGTAAGAATGAGCAGAGCTCTTTCTCACCCAGGAGGAGGGTAGACCTCGCTGATTGTTACCAGCCATTTGGTGGCCCTAATGCGCGAGGGACTGTGTGGCTACTTCTGGCTATAAGCAAAGCTGGTGCATCATTCAGTAGCTTCGTCTCTGCCTGACCTAGGCTGGGTCCCCGGTGTCCCAGACGGAGGGCACCTCCAGCAGTACTTGGTGGTATTTAACTTCAGATCACTCTCAACTTGAGACTCTTTCTTTTGTTCTTTTCTCCAGACTTTGGTGAAGGGTGGCAGGATTGTAGCTATTGGTTACTAGGCAGGACATTTCCACCCTCTGAGGGAAATGCAGAGGAGTCACTAAGTGACAGGCCAGTAGTGGCCCATTAGCATCTGCTGCAGCAGTCAGAGGTTAGGCTGCTACCCGGGTGTCCAAAGGAAGGCGGCTGTGGTCAGCCACGGCAGAGTCTTAATTTTTTTTTTTTTTATATCTAGTCAGGATTTCTTTATTTGAATTTTATTTTTTATTTTTATTTTTATTTTTTTTTTGGTTTTTCTCCGGTACCGGGAACTGAACTCACGACCTTGCGCTTGCCAGGCAGGCGCTTTTGCCGCTGAGCTAAATCCCCAGCCCCATCTTTATTTGAATTTTAAATGTGAAAGTGATACAGGAAAATAAAAACTTCCAACCTGAATGATATCTGGGATGAGTTCGTGTTCTCTAAAATTGAAGAATGAATATTAGGAACAACGGAGGTTAAGAGCAGAATTTACTGAGGGAAAGAAAGCTTCTGTCCAAGAGAGGGACCGAAGGGGGGCCCGAGTGGGTTGCCCAAGACTCTGTCTTTTCTAGGGACTTTTATGGAGCAAAACCATGAGGAGAGGTGGGTCCAAGGTAAGGGAAAAATGGGAAATTACAAGGTGGGACAAAACTATGGTCAGCTAATAAGATTACAAGTATAATTGTTCAGGTAAAATTGAGTAAACTGGGATCAAATGGGGAAGCAAGTCACACAGCAAGTCGGCATGAATATAGAACAGGGGCTTTTCCTGTATGGGGTTGGGCTAGTGACTCTTTCTGGTATTTTGAAGGTGGTTGCTACCCATTTAGAATATCAATCCCCCAGGTCCATCCCTAAGGAGGTATGCAGGTGTCTAATTTTGGAACATTAGGGGATTCAGGAGACCCAGAGTGTTGTGTGCTGCTGAGTTGCTAAGAATTGAATGTTGTAGGTGGAGGAGGACAAAAGCAGCAAGAGCATGCGAGATTGATCCCGGAGTCAGTAGAGCGAGGAGTTCTGCTGGCTGTTATGCCAGACATTTGTGTGTATGTCATGTTGATTAGAAATGAGTTGCTTGTTCTGAAGTGTCTTCATCAGTGAAAGGCAAGGAAATGAACTCGGCTGGGACAGAGTGAACTTGGCCTCTTCCTCCTGGCAGGGTCTGCAGAGCTGGGATCCACCCCGTCACTCTCCTGACTGCTGGGCTGTGGGGCTCTCCTCCGCCTCTACCTCTAGCCGGGCTGCTCAACTCCTGTGAATGGCGTGGGGCAGTGTGACCCTGTTTCTGGTTGCAATTGTTTAAGTCTAGTAGATCAGGGATTGTGTATTACATTTCCCGTGACACCCTGCATTTATTTTTCACACAGTAAGTATGTGAAAGTACACGCTAAATGGAAACAGAGTACAAAGAGCTCTGAACTTGGAGGCAGATGGCTTGGACTTCGATTCAGGTTAGACTTGTTTTCTGCAAGAACTTGGGGAACACGCTGCCCTTCCGGCTTTCTTGTCTGCGAGGAGAGCAGTGACCTCTGCTCTGCCTACTTTCCCTTAAATGTAAGAATTCATAAAAATGTAAATGTGTGCAGAAACTACTACAGAGCAGTAATATACACATCCTGTAGGTTTTTGTTAACTTGTTACCTGCACAGGGAAAACTTGCCTGTATTTTAGCTAGCTCTAGACCTGGGGCCGTGAGAGGACCCAGGCTGTGTGCCTGGCCCCAAGCCTGGTCCTGCCCCTGCCTGTCATCACCCTGTCTGCAGAGGAGTGTTGTGCAGCATCTTGACTTTTCACAACGAAATATTTTTCTTACAGACATCTAGAGAGCCACAATGTGGAGGTGGTGCAGCACTGATCTCTATTGTCTACTTTCTAGCTTATTTATTTATTTATTCAGGAAATTATGTTAGATGATAGGGAATCAGAGATAAATTTGTTAAAAAAAAGGTTTATAATTCAATGAAGGAGACAGAACAAACTAGACAGAGGAGTGCATGATTATAAGTTGTGATATATGATATGTCCATTGAAGATGAATAAATAAGATGCGGGATACATACATAATGGAGTACTACTCAGTCATAAAGAAGGATAAATTTGTGGTGTTTGTAGAGAAATGGGTGCACATTGAGACTATAATGCTAAGTGAAATCAGACTCAAAAGTTTAAATATTGTATAGTTTCTCTTATATGATTGTAAATAATTCAAAGAGCAAAATAAAAGATAGATGATAGGAAAGAGGGAAGTAGATCTATTGGAGATGGGAGGTGATCTAAGGACAGAGAGAGAAGGGAAGAAAAATGGGGTCTGTATCTGTACCAACTCTTAACCATACACATATTCATTAGGTTTTGCAAACGTGGTAATAAAAACAGGAAAACATTGTGATAAATGCTAGGAAGGAGACAAATCAGGTGCTGAGATGGTGAATAAGGTTGGTAAGAGACATACTTTGAGCAATTAGAGTCCTCTATTAGCAAGAATTCCAGGGAGAAAGCCAGCCATGTGGAGCTGTGGTATGAACATTCCCAGCAGAGAGAAAGGGCGTGGGAGCCCCAAGGCTAATGGAGTCTTCTAATGGAGACAGAAAGATGGCAGGTGGGGTTGGCATCTAGGGTGGAGAGGAGAACAGCCCAGGAGAGTGAGTCTGGAGGACCAGGTCAAGGGTGACTGAAAACTGTGATGTGTGTAGTTTAAAAATCACCTCACTGTTGGAGCCCACAACATTCTCTGTCTCATAGTCAAACTCAAAATACCATCTCGAAATATTACACACTCACATATTCACCAGCGCATGAGGATATCCTCATCTTTCCCCTCTGTCTCATATCCAATAAGCAAACCCTCCCAATTCCAATTTCTTTTCAAATCTGTATATGTGCCTCCACTGTGACCACCTTAGAGCAAGGCCTTGGCCCTCTTGCCTGGTCTACATGGAAGCCTTGTAGGCAGTGGTGTGCTGGTCCCCTCACGCACGAGGAGGGTGGCTAATTGTAGCATTTGCAAGTTTCCTCGGTATAGATATCCACACCTAACTCAACCCACCCACATGGTGCCAGTAAGCATGGCATTAGGAAGACACAGGCACATGCTGACTTTCTTGTTTGAGAACAAGGCAGCAGCAATAGCACACTGCTCCTTAGGTGTGCCTACTTCCTTCTTGCAACACTCCTAGAATAACTATTTTATTCTCACTCTTATCTCTATTCCTTATTGCAAAGAAAACCATTACCTACTTAAGACCTCAGGGTCACCTTGAACTCTTTATCACCCAACAATCATCCAGACCAGTTGATTCTGAAATATTGGTGAACTCTACCCCCTTCTCTCCCTTTCTACTAATAAAGAACCCTATGATCTTACAATAGGACCATATTTTTTTTTAATTTTTTTTTTAATTTTAAAGAATAAAAGAAGGATAACATAATAATAGGGGGGACTTAGCAAATTACAGACAAAATGGTAGGAAATTATCAATGGTTATCGTTTTACATATTATTGTCCACAAAATAGTTTCTCAGGAAAACAAATAGACAAATAGTGAGTTACAGACAAAAGAGGTAGGA
>NW_004955406.1:13634234-13684546 GCF_000276665.1 Chinchilla lanigera | reverse complement strand
CAGGAAGCTAGCCAGCCAGAAGGCTGGCGCTCCCCACCCGCAGCTCCCTGTGCGCCGGAAGCCCTCCTTCCGGGAAACCCCCAAGGCCGGGAGTGAGTTGTCGGTCCAAAGACCGGCGCTCCCCGCCCGAGACTCCCCGTGCGCTAGGGGCCCACCCTCAGGGAGCCAGCAGGCAGGAAGCTAGCCAGCCGGAAGACTGGCGCTTCCCGCCCGAGGCTCCCTGTGCACCGGAAGTCCTCCGTCCGGGGAACGACGAGGACAATAGGACCATATTAACAGTAGCAGGAGTCAAGCTGACCATCCTGCCTTCAGTAATTCCCTTTGCTTGCCAATCCACATCCCACAAAGGCAACATTTTTGTTCCTGAAACACCAAATACATTTTTCCCACTGAAACCCTGCGTACACAACTCACCAATACAATGTTGTCTCATGACTTTCTATTAAATATACCATCCACTTTACAATTTGTTCAGCTTCATGTTGTTTTCTTGCTTGTAATTTACTCCTGACCTGTCAGATTTTCAAATATCTTTCAACTAACCTATCACGTTGTACCACGTTTTGAGGCATTTCTTAATGAAAAGGTTTCCATTTGCTTCTACCATCATTTTTTGTTGTTGTTCCTTGGGGGCAAAGATTCTTCTCTACTCACCTTTGCTGCAACAACTAGCAGAATGCTTTCCATATAATAGTGAAATAATATCTGATAGAGGGACAGCATGGATAGATAGCCTTCTTGAACTGCGGGAAGGAGACCCCTTGAACTACATGGCAATTATCTTACAATGGAGATAGGTCCTTCTTCACTGAAATCATACTCTCAAGATGTGGTTAACTATGAAATGCTTATTTTGGAAAATATCCTTCAAGATTAAGTGGATCAAACAGATTTTACAAAAAGAAGAATTAAAACTAGTTAGGAAGCAACACTTGTAAATGATGATAACACTAAACACTTTTTTTCCCAAACATGCCACATTTTTATGAATCAGTACCTAGAAAAAGAAATGTATTTTATCTCTTGGTAAGCAGATAGAAGTTATGAAATGCACAGGATTTACAACAGATACATTTAAAATCTACAGACATGATCATTATTACCGTGTGCTGTTAACACTAGATCATGTTTACAGGGATTTTAAAATGAGGTAAGGTGATAGGCAGGTAAAAGTTCCCAAAGTTTATTTAATGGCTATAAAATGCTTTGAATTTTTATAAGCAGCATCAGACATAATGACTGCACTACCAGATACCTAACTCAGTCCTAGTTTACCGTCTCAGCCACCTCTTTCTGTCGCGCTCTCTCTGTTGTGTCTTCCAAGTGGATCCTAAGGAATACAGCCTTTTACTAGCAGAACTTTTGACAGTATGGTCATCGTTTCAGAAAGCAAGCTGCATATTAATTCCTTCACTATTGCAAAGATTGATCCAGAAACCAACATGTAGGCTACATGCAGCCTTGCTACTGGTCCTGGCCAATTCTGAGCCATGAAGTGGAACTGTCCTGTTGAAAGCTGGAAATACAGAACAGAAAGGCAGAAAAGAAGCTCGTGTAAGGGATGCCTATTGGAGGGGCCTCCACCCAGAGCAGCTAAGTCTAGCAGTAAGAAGGGATGAGCCTCTTGAGTGGCCGGGGGCAATCATGGGCTGTGGACTGTGTTAAACACGATGTAAGAAAGTAAGACCATGTGAGGAGAGAGCAGCAGGTGGTCAGGGCAGGCCTGTCGGAAACGGTGACATCTGAGATGAGACCTTTCAGGGAGCCAGGGAAGAGCGTTCAACCTTCAGCATATACTTGTCACGGGTCCCTCAAGTGGAAGGATTATAGGAGGGAACATGCTGACAGTAGCAGGGTGAACGTCTGAGGAGGACTGTGGCCTGCTGTCTGCAGTTGCCATCATCTGTTTTAGCATTACCATCATGACCCTTTGTCTTGGAATGCAGATTCTGAGAGGGAGCAAAGCGCTTCCCTGGTCATTACAAGCCGGTGCCTAGGAAGTGAGGCTCTACGAAGCCGAGAGAAGCTTGTGGAGCTGTGAGGTTCTACTTTGCCTTCTCTCCCTGACTCGGCACCTTCCAGGGGAGCAAGACGGAACGGGAGTGTGGGCAACTGCGGCCACAAGAGCGGTCCACAGCCCTGAGGGCTCTTCAGGCAGTTCCCAAGGACACTTCCCCCTCTGCAGACCAGCTCATCATACCAGGAGCTCCCATGGTTGCACCCAGGAAAAACCACAGCCTCACATGTGGGGGAAAAAAAGAGACAATTTTCCCAAGATTGTGCCTGAAGTAGGTACATACCTGTCAGATGGTATGCGTGTGGGTAGCGTGTGGGGTTATGAAAGAGTCTCCTGAGTCATAGCTTAAAAGCGCAGTTCTGATCGTGTCCCTGCCCTCCACAGTTCCTTCTCGCTGTTTTGACTTTGTCACGACCTGGGTAGAGACATCTTGAAAGGTTAGTCCAGCCCTTGCTCTGGGCTCTTGTCCAGAGTTTTGGACCAAACCTTGGATCCACAATCCAATCTGAGCTTTTCATCCTTGGCTGAGCGGCCTCAGCAGCTCCTGGAAAGGTAACTTTGTTTGATAGAGGATGTTGCAATTCTGGAAGGTGCATAAGTAAATTTGTTACTGTAATGAATACCTGAAATGACCAACTTATAAAGAGGAAGGTGTTTCTTCCCCTTCCCAGCTTTAGTCTGTGATCAGTCAGACTCATTGGTTTTAGGTCTCTTGGGTGGGGGTGCCCTGAGTGGCAGTAGTGGGTGGGGAGTATGTGGCTGAGCAATATTGCTCACCTCATGACTGGGAAGCAAAAGAGGAAGACTGGGGTCCCCACTTCCTTCACGCACCCAAAGATTCCCTATGTAGCCCAGGCTGGCCTCAAGCTTGGAGCAATTCTCCCGCCTCAGCCTCCTGACTGCTGGCATGTGCCACCATCCCTGGCTAGTTTTTTGCATCTAAGATTGCCCTGTCAGGAATTAGAAGGAGTTGGGATCACCAGATACATTAAACTTACAGATGCAATTTTAAATATCTAAGAAGTAATCAAAACCAAACATAACTCTTATACCAACGTTACTGAATTTAAAGCTAGAACAACAATAATCTTAATTTGAATGGGAGCACTTCAGAGATTTAAAAAATTTAAAGTAGGTTTAACTTAGATTTGAATCGCTCTTCCACACAGTAAGTCCTGACTCAGAGAGAAGGCTCCACCGCCTACCTCCTCCTCCTCCTTCATTGCAATTTCTCTCTTTGCCCTTCCTGTGGGCTTAAATTCTTGCTTCAGATCCTTACTGGGTCCAGAGGACCCACTGTCCTCCTTCTTGTCTTCCTTGTGTTGCTCCATTCCAGTGTCTCCTGAGTTGTCTTTTAAGATATTTTTAATTTATAGAGGTAAATTGATATAATAAACTGCACTTATTTGAAGTATACAGTTTAATACTTTCTTTGTTTTGTTTTGTGGTGCTAGTTATTGAACCCAGGACCGTGCACATACTAGGCAAGTGCTCTACCACTGAGCCACACTGCAGCCCTACAGTTTGATAATTTGGACATCTGTTTACAGCTATGAAATTTACCACAATCAGGGTAGCAAATATATTCATCACCCCCAAAAGTTTCCCTATGCTCTGTAATGACTCTCCTCTCCTAAACCAACTGATCTGATCTTTGTCACTAGGTTAAAGTACTTTTAATTTAAAGACTATGTAAAACTAGTTTTTAAAATTTACAATGTTAATTAACTAAATATCACTTATAAGACAGGAAACTGCCTTTTTTTTAAATGTGCAAGAGATTCTCTTTGACCTTAGAAACTTAATTCTACCCCTACATGTACGCAGGGGAAAATTATGGAAGGAAAAAAAGACAGTAGTTACTCCTGGGTGAAAGGAAGAGTTCCATTTTATTGTACAATCTTTTGGAGTATCTGAATTTTAAAAATCATATGTTTGATTACTTTTTCAGTGGGAAGCAAAAAATCAGTTTCTAAATGACCCATGGAGAAAGTCACATATTACATGTTCCTACATTATGGAACTGGTACCAAATGGAATAAAAAACACTCTGCATTAAGGAGTTGAAAGGCAACCAACTTCATTATGCCATTGGATTGATGGGGGATTGCTCGTCATCAGAGGTGAGCTGGTTTTGGAATTAGCTTATATAGGTTTTGTAAGCAAGAAGTACAGGAGCTTGAAAGTGTGGTGAATTTCTATTGGGTAGTGTCAGTCATCTCATTGCTGGGCAGAAAGTTCTTGAAGTAAGTGAGTAATAGTGTTGGTCATCTCTCATTACTGGGAAGAAAGTCCTTGAAACAAGTTAATAAAACAGGACATGTTTGTGGCCAGAAAGTACAGGGTGTATAGCTAAGTGTTCAAAGCATTAACTGCATTTCCACCCTTGGGCAGTGTTGGGAGTGGCTAGGACAGGGAGAGAATATTACATGAAAATTAGGTAGGGATCTTAATGGATCATGTCCAGGTTTTCAGACATTGAATTTGATGCTGTTCATATGCAACCAGATCTGATTCTGAGAGACAGTTTCTTGTTCCTTGACATTGCTGTGTAGATAGTAGGTTTCTAGAATCTTGAACCACATCTGCCAAATATGTTGAAATTCTCAGGGAGTTGTATTTTCCTTAAATTGAATAGCATGGTGAATTTCTGTTGGGTAGTGTTGGTCATCTCTTGTTGCTGGCAGAATGTCCTTGAAACAAGTTAGTAGAACAGGGCATGTTTATGGTCAGACAGTACAGGGTGTATAGCTAAGTGCAGTCAGATGGAGCTGGGTCAGGCTATCCATGGTTTGCAGCTGGGTGTAGCCAGTCAAGGATGACTGAGTCTAACTGTTGAGTTATATGGAGGGCTAGATAATCATATTTGTCCTACCATGGTATTAGACTATTAGATGATATTTAAAATTTCCATCACACGCAGATCAGGAAGCAAAAAGTTGATGTCATAGCAGCAGAAAGTAGAATAATGGTTCCTAAAGGGTGGAAGGGCAGGGAGAGGAAGAATGGGGGAGGTTGGATGATGTGTACTGAGATATAAGCAGACAGGAAGGAGGAGTTTCAGTCTTGTGCAGTACAGTACAGCGACTATAGTTTACAATGACTGATTTCGTATTTAACTTAAAAACTAGAAAAGGGGCACTCGAAGGCTCAAACTCAGAGAGAGGCCAAGTGTTTCAGGAGATGAAGTGCTAGTTAGTTGGAGTTGGTCGTTACACACTGTGCATGTCCGGTATCATCACGCTGTGCCCTGGAAATTATTACAACTGTTGTGCATCAATTAAAAAGGGACCTATGGAGATGTTGGGACTTCTAAAGAGCAGAAAGATGCAACCTGATAAAAAGAAAGGAGAGAAGAAAAGAGAAAGGCACCTAAGAGAGAACAAAAAGAAACGGAACAAACTTTTTTCATACAAAGAATGCAAAGTCTTACCAATTGCATAAGCAGAGCTTTGAACCAGTGAAGCCTTTTCATCAATGTGCAAGTATTCTGTTGATCCCTACCTAATTTTCATGTAATAGTCTCTCTTTCTCCTAGCCACTCCTAACACTGCCCAAGGGTGGATGTGCACTTAATGCTTTGAACACATACTGGCCTGTACTGAATGATGTTTCGTCACTGATCTCATGAGCCTGGTCCACAAAGAAGATAACGACAAAAAGTGATAAGGATGGTCCTTACCTGTCTCTATTTTGCTAGCGTAACCTTTCAGTGTATTCACATGGTAGATGCTCAATAAATATCATTCTTCTGTTTCCTCCTTAGAGGCTGCGCCTGACTTCATGAAGCCCTCCACTAATGCTACTGTAGACACTGCCTGGGAAGGCTGCAGGCTGGAAGCAGTTTGGCTCCCAAGCAAGGTGAGATTGCAGGGGCAGCAGTGGAATCCAGACAGTGCTTCCCCAGCCAAGGACAGCAGGTGCCACCATCTCCTCCACAGCAAGAGGAGCAGAATATTAAAATTAGATCAGCCAAATTAATTAATAACTACTGGTGATTGAACAACCCTTTAGGGTTTATATAATACCTTCAAACAGATTTTCTCATTTAGTTCTTGGAACAACCCATGAGGTCACCCATTTCATAGGAGAGAAAACTGAGACTCTAAGAGATTTAGTCATGGTCAAACCTTGGAGGTGGTGTGAGGGCTCCAGTCTAGGTTTTGAGATAGCAAATTTGATGCTGTTTATGTGCAGCCATGTCTGATTCTGAGAGGTAGTTTTCTTGGTCCTTGACATTGCTGCGTAGATAGTATGTTTCTAGAATCTCAGCTCACGTCTGCCGAATATGTTGAAATTCTCAGAGGGTTGTCTTTTCCGTAAATGGAACACCTCCTTTGTAGGAATGCCAAACTTGTGGCTATAAATTCATCATATGTACCCTTGAGCAGTTGATACTTCCAAGCAAATTTTAGCAACCCATTTTTACAGATTGTGGTGGGAAAAGTACCTGCCTAGCTCTTCACAGACTTTCAGAAAGCTGGCGTTCGCTGGCTGAAGTAGTCAGCATTCTTTAAACGAAAATGTATCTTGTTGGACACGCTAGTGTGTGAGTCAGCTTCCCACCGCTTTCCCAAACACCTGAGATAAATCAGCTTAGAGAGAAAAAGTGTACATTGGTTCACAGTGTCAGTCTGTGACTGAATGGCCCTGCTGCTTTGGCCTGTGGGGAGGTGGCCCACCATAACCACTGCATGGCTCAGCCGCAGAGGGAGAGAGGAAGGGGCCTCTGTCTGCAGTCCCCTCTGCTGGCGTGTCCCCAGTGTCCTCAAACCTTGGACTAGGCTCTGCCTCTGAAGTTTCCTCCATTTCCTACTGGGGAGTGCACCTTTAGCACATGGAGGCTCTCTTTTGGAGAACAGTCAGATGCAAGCTGTATCAGCTGCTAGGAGTCTTTAGCTGTCACTGTTTAAATTCCTTTTTAATGAGAACATTTTATAACCGAGCTGAGAAGTGTGTGCCAAGGAAGTCTGTCCCCCCAAATTACTAAGTATTGCAAACATAAAAAAAAGAAAAAAAGGGAATTCAGAGATGGATGGAGGGGCAGGAAGTAAAAGGATTTAAGATGTGTTATGTACACATACCAATTCCTCACATGGGATGTTAACTTTATGTACCATAAGCATGTACAAATAAGAAAATTATTAAGTAAACTAAATTATTCTGGCATAGTGTAAACTCTAAAAAGACACCATGCTTCAATTGACAGACAAAGCAACCACCTCTTAGCATTCAATACAAAACCCAGTCTGTATTTCACACCATAAAGTGACATACATTCCATGTGGATTAGGGAGTCGAAATTCACATGTGAGCCCAGCACATATAAGGCCCTTGATCCCCATCACCAGCACCGTATTAGAGAAGGAAAGAATTTCTTTTTAGTTTAAAGAGAAAAGAAACCAATAACAAAGTCACAACAACAAAGACAAAAACAAAACAACACAAAAACAATGGAAATGATACAGAATTTCAAAACAAGATAATAGCAAATTAACAATGGTTGTTGTATTACATACTGTTATCTTCAACAAAGTTGCTCAGATTACCAGATGTAAGAATGCAAGATTGATCAAACAATTAAGGAGAATAAAAAATAATAAAAAAAACCAGAAGTAATACAGAGCGTCACTAAGCAAGGTGGTAGGAATTCAGCAATGGTTGTTATATTGCATATTGTTGTCTTCAGATTAGTTGTTCAGATTACCAAATATAAGCATGCAAAATTGGTAAAAAAAAATTTAAGCATTAACTGTTCCTTTCAATAAGCAATTAGACACAAGCAGTACAATTGTCCCAGCCATCCTTGCATATACATATATATTTTTTCCCAAGAAGGAAAGAATTTTAAACATGAGATATAAATGAATAGAAGAAAATATACACAAGTATTATGTGATATTTGAATATATAGTTTAGAAAATAGGCAAAAGATAAAGTTTACCAAGAAAGAAATACAATTAACTAATAAATATATGCTGAATTATTCAACATCTCAAAAAAGTCAAATGAGCAACACACATTAAATCTATGATAATGGTTTTTATATGCTCAAATTGGCTGAAGTCTTGTATGATGATGGTAGAAGAAAAACATTTCTGTAGCTAATCTGGAAATGTTCACTAAGTGCTATAAAAATACTTATTTCATTGAGGTTAACAAGAAATATGCTGGATTTGTATGAAGAACGTGAATTTAAGAAAAGTGTTTTTCTCTTAAATTATTGTTATTATCATTATAATTCACCGTGAAGTAGACCATGTTCCTTCATGAAAAGGTTCAGCTTTGTAAATATATCAGTCTTCTTGAAATTAATTTTTGCAGAATAAAATTTCAAAAAAAAATCTAGTAGCATTTTAAGGGAAACCAGTGGGAATTTAAAGAAGTGATTTTTATCTTCTATTTCTGAGAAGTATATTTTAGGGTGCAGAAAATTTTATGATGGAAGACTAAATAGGCAGTGAAGCCAAGACTATTTAATTAGGAACAATAAGTTGGAAAGATGGATACAGTGAGATATTAATATACATTATAAAGCCACAGAAAGGAGAGACAAGGGTGGTACATGATCAATTGTATAATGCAGATGGATGAGAATAGAGTGACCACATAAAACTCTAGCATTCATGGGAATTTAGCATGTGATAAAAATGAAGAAAAAATAATTATTCAAAAGGCGATGCTGGGTAAGTTGTGGAAAAGAATAGGTTTTTACCTAGCTGCAATAACAAAACAAATTCCATAAAAATTAGCTAAATGGGGGAAATTGATATTATAAAACATTAGAAAACAAAGGTGAATGCTTACATGAGTTTGTAGTAAGAAAAGCCTTTTAAAGTAAACAGAAGGTATCAAGGAAAGATTATTAGAACTTAATAGACAATAACTCAAAACAAAGTTAATTAAATAGGTGAATAATTTAACTATTCACCTGCCTTCTCCCTGCCCTAAAAACTCTACAAAGTTAAATTTCTTAAGAAAAAAAACAAAAAAGCTTAGAGAGCTTATCTGTGACCATTCTCAAGTTGAATAATTTATTAGCAAAAGACTCAAAACTTATCATACTTACAGTTATAATTCTTTATTTGTATTATTGCGTTTGGTGCTGGGAATTGAACACAGGGCCTCGTGTTTCCCATGCAGGTGCTGTTTCCCATGCCGCTGAGCTATATCCCTGGCCCATGATTATAGTTTTTAAACATGGTGAAAGGAAATAGATTAGAGTCAGCAAGGGGAAGAAACTCAAAGGGCAGCATCAGGGGGGGACCCTAGTGTAGGTTTCCCTTCCCCTCCTCATAGAATCACCATTGCCTTCCTTCCTGGCCACAGCGGCTGACAATACAGAGTGTTGCTGACTGAGAGTCTTTGAGTGCAAAGAGTCAAAACCCCTATTATAAATCTCATTGTTACACTGTTTGGTGGTCAAAGCCCCCAGGCAAAGAAAGACATTGTTAACAGGCAGAGCATTCTGGAGGCCTCATCACCTCCAGGAGTTAAGGGCAAAAGCCAGAGTTTAGTTCTCAATATACAAAACTTATTTTACCTACTAAGTTGACAAAGTACAACAGACGCTATTGCTACTGGGACACATCCCTGGACATGTCAGCACACTCCAGTGGACTTCTAACTGCTAATCTGATGAGGACTTTCTTATTTTTATTTTGTAACTACAGAAATCCCTCTGCTACCTCCCTTCAAGTACCCCTCACTTAATGATTCTTGGGTTGATATATAAGTGGTTTCCCTATAGGTGGGATAGTTTGACACCTTGTGCATCATTTGCTGGAGTTTCGCTGCAAGATTAAGCTACAGCTGCCCACTGTGACAGCTGATTTAGTAACACATTCCTTCAGCAGCCTTTCCTTATCCATTGCCCCGATTGTTCCTTACATTACCCAGACAGACTTCTTGAACTTGAATTCCTAACTTAACATTTATACTTAAATGTAAGGGTGGCAGGAATATGTGGAAAAAAAATATTCTAATCAACTCCTTTGTGGAATGTAAATTGATCAACCTTTTTTGTTAGGGACTCTGGAAATATTTTTAAGTAGCCTTAAAATATGCACAGGCTTTGTGTTAGTCAGCTTTTTGTGACTATAACAAATACTTGAGGAAATCAGCTTACAAAGAGAAAAGGTATATCTGGGTTTACAGTTTTGGAGGTTTTAGTCCATGACTGGTTGGCCATTGCTTTGGGGCTTGTGGGGAGGAAGTGTAGCAGGGAAAAACCAACATCAATCCAAAGGGAAGACTCTTTCACCAAGGAGTTAGGAGGCAACTTTTACTATGCTCTCAGGCTGGGGAACCCAGAGGTTCAAATCACCAGCCCAGAGTCAGGCTTGAGTTCAGTTTAAATATGGTTTGTGAGTGGAAAGTACAGAGCTGATAGCAGGTATTACATGATTTGTTACATGGAATACAAGAATTATGTCATATTTTGTCAGGCAGGTTTACTTGAAAGGAATTGTTTAACATCCTGGGAAGGAGGGGAGGGAGGTGTGAGCAGAGCAAGTAGAGTTAAATGGGTCCTTGACTGGGCCAGTCTGTCCCAGACATGAAGTCCTTGAAGCAAGTTGGAAACAATATATATTTTTCTAACTAAGGAAAACACAAGCTGGACACAGTCAAGTTGGCGCAGCGCATTGTCAAAGAGAAGGAGGTCGTCAAGGCTATCTATGTGACAGTGTAGTCACAGGCTATGAAATGATTTCTAACTTTTGCTCTAATATGCCTACAAGTCTGCTATTCTGTGTGCTCTTACAGAAGCACATTGTGGCAGTAGTGGGTAGTCAGCCTGGCAACAATGAATGACTTCTTCTGCAGGTAAAACTTTCTGTCTTGTGTATTTAAGCTAAATTGCAACAACTAATTGACTATAATTGTCCTTTCACAAGCAAGCATGTACCTTAACAACTTTCCTTAGAGGCAGGTTAATTTTTGTTGAAAAGCTATTAATGAAAAATGTTTAAATTTGTCATGTACTCTACAAGTCTTCTCAGGGTGCCATAACAAAATATACTTTGTGGTTTAAATGACAAAAGTAGAAATTTGCTCTGTCGGTTTTGGAAGCCAGCAAGTCCAAAATCAAAGTATTGATCAGTTTGGTTCCTGGTAAGGGTGCTCTTCCTGGCTTGTAACTGGCTGCCGTCTCACCTTGGGCACACACAGTGGGAGAGAGAGTGAGCAAGCTCTCTGGGATTTCTTCTTTAAGGACGTTAATCCTTCTGGACCAGGACTCCACCCTCACAATCATTTAATCAGTATTATTTTCTTATTCCACATATGGTCACACTGAAGGTCAGAACTTCAACATAGTAATTTTGGGAAGACAAAATTCATTTCCTAGCACAGACCTTGAAGTAGCTTAGTTACTTAGTAAGTTTTACAACTTCCTTATCTGCCTTGTCCTTTCTGGCCTTGCCTGGGGTGCATTGTTGATGATTTTCTCTAGTAGCGCAGCCCTGACTGCCATCACTTTGAATCCACCCACATAGGCGTGTTTGATGCTGTTCTCCAAACATCCCGGTCTTCCTGCCTACCAGCAAGATGTGATTGCAATTGCCCGAGAAGCTAGAGTCTCACCAGTCCCCATAACCTTCCATTCCTGTCTCCGTCCTGTCCCATGTTGGTAGCCCAGCTCATAGATGGGACCTCAGTATTATTCACAACCAGGTCTCCAGATTTTCACTGAGATGAGTCTTAGGCTGTTGGGATTAGCGTTTAGTGTGTCGCTGTTTCCTCCATGGAGCATTAGATTGCTCTCCCAGTCAAGACCACATCTGTCACCTGACACTGAGAATTTCCTTGAGTTTCCTTCTGTGCCCAGGCTTAGAGTTTCTGAACTAAAAACCTGTGTGATCCCTGCTTACGTTTACTGTCCTGTTAGATACTGGATATTGATTACTCTCACGGCAATGTGAGTGCCCGCCTTTGTGAGAAGTGTTTCTCCAGCATTTGGTCCCCTACACCTTGCACACTTCTATACCCCCATTCATTTCATGACCCTAGAGCCTCCCGAACATTATTAAGTGATAACTCTGACAAAGCCGCCAAGAATTCAGACACACAGTCCTCTCCTGCCTGCCTTCTCTCCGCCTCTACTGACTCCCATCTGTCACCCCCTCGCCCACGCTGGCCTCGCTGATGTCTTCTGGCTCAGCACATGGAGGTGAAAACGTGAGAGGCAAAGAGTCAAGCTGCCACCTCAAAAACTCTCTTTTGTCGCAGCACACCAATTTATTGCTCATTTAATTTTTACGCCCGCTCTCCTAAGTGATGTTTTATATAAAACAAAGCATAAACGCCACAAGGCAAATTATGTAAGGTACAACAGGACCAAACAGCACCTGCATAATCCTAGTCACAATCGTCATGAACATATAATACTGTAACTGGGTACAGGGCAAGAATATATAGGGGAAGGTAGTCATTAAAATCTGTATTAATTTTCCAGAGACGCGGTAAGGAAGCATTACAAATGCAGTTGCTGAAACAATATAAAAGTCAATCTCATGGTTCTGGAAGCTGCAGGTCTGAGGTCACAGGGCCAGCAGGTTTGGATCCTTCTGAAAGCTGTCGGGGCGAATCCGTTCAATGCCTCTCCCTTAGCTTTCAGGAGTTTGCCTGCAATCTTTGGCGTTCCTCAGCTTGCAGCAGCACAATTTGAAGCATCACGTGGCGGCATTCTCCCGCGGTGGGTGTGTTTGTGCCCAAATCTTCCCTTCTACCAGAACACCAGTCCTATTGGATTAGGAGCCACTCTATTCCAGCCTGACCTCAGCTTAACTAACTACGTTTGCAGTAACTGTTTGACCAATTTGTATTTCAGTGCTTAGTCAGTGGTTCAGCATTCCTTAAAGACTTGAAGGTCAAAGTTTTGTTTTACTTATTTTTATCTTCGCAATGTCTGGCATAGGCATACATTTCCTGGCAAAGTGGTCCCATAGTGTTGAACTGGATTATCAATCAATGCTAAGATAAATCAATATACACACATTTGATACGTATATATGTATGTTTATGTATATGTATATTCACGTGTCAGGATCCTTGAAATCTAGACACGTCTCACAAAAGATGTTTATTTTACTTTTTAAAATGGTGTTTATTATTTACTTGTCAATTTTTCTCACTTCATGTGAATGTTAAAAATGTAAATAATATGCTCCTTAGCTGTTTGGAAGATGGCTGTGGGGAAAATAGACACATTATGAGATATCAATTATTGGATGAACCCTAAGAAATACCAAGACAAAAAGAGAATGCTCCAAATTCAAACTTACCCCTTTGGAGACTGCTTATTCAGGTCATAAATGGTTTTTTTCTTTTACAAAAGGGATCCACACAGGTCTAGGCTTGACTACCAATTAACCTAAAGCTCTAAGGACTAATGAATGGACTTAGTTTGTGGGATCTTTTTGTATTAGGGAACATGTTTTAGCTTAGATGTTTTTATAGGAGTAACAACAGAGTCTTTGAGTTACATCTGGCACATATAATGGATATAATCGTTATGTTTGCATGTGACTCTTAATACATTTATTTGTACCTACAGAGTATGACTAACTTCTGCAGTGACCCACTCTATAGGCTCCTCTTCCTAGTGTGTCTGCTTACACGAATCCCTCCTGCCATGTGCACACTTTTTCAAAAATTTGTCAGGGAATGTGCACCCCAAATGATTTCTTCTTGTAACAAGCAAGAAGCAGTGAGATGTAATGAAAGCCATTACAGTGCTTTCTCCACAATACTTTCCCTGTCTTTCCTGAAGTGTTACTCTATGATTTTCCCTCCTAATCCGTGATGCTGTATTAAATGTTTATTGTCTCAACTAGGCTAACAGGTTTGTAACATTCGCACTTGATAGGGAGAAAATGAAGACTTTATAAAGTTTATTTACACTACACATAAAAATGTTGAAATCGTTGGTGAGCAGCAGGAAGGTTTTAAAATGCTGGTTATAAATTCTGTGTACTCAGGATGACACGAAATATATTTGTGTGTTTTAGACGCCTGACCGGGTAAGATAGCGCATTCCAGTCCTTCCAGGGTTGTTCCTGCTCAGAGATATGTATAAGATTCCCTGGTAGCTGCCATATCCTGGTGACAGAGTTGGAAACTACCGGAGGTTCAGAGCATAAACCTGTTACTCATTAAAAGCATATTTTTTTTTCTTGAGGCAGCCAGGGACTTAAATCTGTTTTTGCTAAAACCAAAACAAAGAAAAAGTCACTGTTCACTTGGGTTTATAGATGCCTAAGAGGTAACTAAAAGCAGAACCAAGCTTGGCCTTCATTTTGTAACTGTCTTCTTTTTTACCTTAAGACTTTGGGTCAGATCTCTGCTCAGTTCTGCATAGAGGCATGGCAGTCCTTACCAGGTATCTGCCTAAAAGCTGACAATACAAGGGTAATTAGTCCTACATTTACATAATCTGTCTCATCCCCCTGTAGGTCTGAGGGTGTCAAGATGAGAGATTTACAAGGGCATTCAACTACCAATGAGTACCCAAAAGTCTCTAGCCATAGCTGGGCACAGTGATGCACACCTGTAACTCCAGCACTCTTGGAGGCTGAAGCAGGAGGATCTCAAGTTGAAGTGAAGCCTGGCAACTTAGCACTTAGTGAGAGCCTGTCTTAAAATTTAAAAGAAGTTAAATGGCTCAGGGATGTAGCTCAGTGCAAAGGCTTTGGGGTTTAATTCCCACTGTGGGAAAAAAAAATGTTCAGTCCTTATCCTAAACCTATGGGTCACCCCGGGTTCCAGCAGAACCTTGAAAAACCGAGGGCGCCCCAGGCAGAAGTAACTCATGCAGCCTGGGCTGAGTGATCAGGGCTTCTTCCAGACCAGAGCTGAGGTTGTGATCAACCAAACCCACCCCACCCCACTGATGAGAAGTGGGTCCCTGTTCCTTTGTTACCAGGTCAGTCTGCTCCTCCATTTGTTACCAGGTCAAGCTGAAGTCACTTCCAAATCGGATCTTACTTTCACTCTGGCTATGGAATCTGCCAGGCACACCTCACACTGATGATTCTTTAAGTGTTTTTCTGTGAAGGTGAGCCAAGAACCTATCTGTTCCCATTTCCTCTTTGGGAGGGCATCCTCGGGCCCCAACCTACCACTCTGGGACCCCACAACCAGGTGAGTGGTGGGCTCCGTGGCCCTTTTGAAGTGGAAAGCAGCGCAGAGCTGCCGGGGTTGACTCCACAGCTGTAGGCGAGGCTCTTTGTCCCGAGGACTGTGATAAAGGTTAAAAATAAAGTAGAGCTCCTGACTGTATTACAGGGACTCAAAGCCTGGGCCTGCAGAGGCCCCATGGGTAATTTCATTTTATATTCATCTTTATTGCCTTCAAAGTTTGCACCAGATCCCTGCTTAGCTCTGCCACTAGGCATGTTCATCGCTTAAGGAGTGTCTATCTAAAAGCTGGTGATGTAAGATTTATTAGCTCTAACTTTACCTAACTTGTCTCATTCTGCTTCATAACTGACGACCTTGAAATAAGAATCACAGTTATTTTCAGGGGCAGTCAGTTGCCAGTTCTTACACTGTCCTGTACCAGATCCTCTGGAGTGACGGTGCCGAGAGTCTTGAGTCTTTCCCTCACCCTGCAGGCTCCTTCGATTCCAGGAAGAGCAAAGCCCCATAGATCATCCAGTGCTGAGCTTCCCCTCTCCCCACACAGCAGCCAGCATCATGGGCGGTGGCTCGTCCTAGTCTCCAGAGCCACCTCCCGGAACCGGTCCTGAGATACTCATCAACCAGACAATGGTTCAGCTTCAGCTGGGACCACCTGCCCTGCCAGGGACACCAACCCTAACCCTTGCCTTTGCTCTCTTTCCTATAAAATCTCAAGTTTCTACCAGCCTCTCAAAGCCATTTGGAACCTCTTTATCTGTCTTCCTGGCCTGGCCATGCTGATAGCAGTTCTTTTCTGCCCTTCATCGTTAATCTTATCTCCTTGATTGGCTCTTTGAGACAGGCAGTGGAGCTTGATGTGTTGGGACCCCTGGACCCCAGATTTTTGCCCTAAAACTGTGGTGAAAGAGGGCTTCCTGAGGAGAAAGGTAGCTATTGGATTACAGGGCTTGCTTTCCAAAGCAGCAGCCAGCAGCTTCAACCTAGCACATCTCCAGAAAGTTCTTGCTAGGACAGGGAGACCCTGTCTCTGCAGCGGTGATGTCACCGCAAGGTGTAACTGCAGTTGTGGTCTCTTTGAAGGGGAGGTTTTCCTGCTGCAACAAGGAGACTGGAGGATATTGCAAAAGTTCCATAAAACATTTTATTCCTGAGTTTAGTTAAGAGCAATTGTTTCTCTAGCTGCACTGTTACTGGCCCCTTGAACTTCATGTGTCCCCGATGGAGTTCTTGGCTTCTGTTCCGAATCTGCTAGTTTCCTCATTGCTGGGTGTGTTAATGGGCTTTTCATCCTCCTTGAGCCAGATTTCAACCTCATCCTGTTCTTCATCTCACACATCAATTGTTTGCTAAATCCTAGGGATCCCATTTCCGTGAGCTCTTTAATGTCTATCCTTTCTTCTTTGTTTCCAGAACCACTCTCTTATTTCCGAACCTTAGGTTCTTTTCTTAGGTTATGAAATAGTCTTCCTAAGTTATCCCTACCCAGTGTCCATGGCCTCCATGTCTACTCTTCTCCACCGGTAGCAATAGTCATTTTACTAGAACCCTCCAATAATAACCCTATTATCTATAATCCTTTTAATCCGATTAATTGTATTAATCATCATAATCACTGTGGGTTTAGGTGAGCCAAGGGGCAGGCCAGATAGTAGGGCACAATTAGAAATTAGATTCATCATGAACTCCCGTTGAAAGGGTCTGTGTCACTTTGCTGTATGCCTGAAAACATACTGTGTTTTATACGTGAGGTCCAGAGGCTAGAGGAATTCAGCCTCACAGATTATAACAGAGGCTCAGAAGGTCTGGGTAATTTACTCAAAATTATACAGTCAGCGAGTAGCACGTGGGAAATTATTGTGGGAATCCAGAGTTCCATATTTTTTCCAATCTATGGTTTGTCTTCATTAATTTCTCACTCTTTGCTTCATATCTCTATGTAAAACCTCATTCTTTTTTGAACGGCCAACCTTTATGTCTTTTCATCTATGGTCCCCGTTGCTTGGAATGGGTGGAACCAGTCTTAATGCTTGGAAATACTGTGTGAGCATCAGCATAAACAACAAACAAAAACCCCAGAAACAAAGAAAAAGAGGGGGGCTTTTCCCAAAAGATAAACCGCAAAGGAGAAGCTGAGTCATGGGAATTCACCTTTTAGGGAATCCTTGGCCAGGAAAGATAACTTTCCCTCCACTTAGCTGCCACAAGGGTAACTCTAGCCGAGGATGGAAGCAGTTGGCAGATACTAGCTCCCTGGACAGCACGGAGGGTGACACGGTGTGGAGGAGTGAGGTCCCCAGGGCCTGGGGCTCAGAGTTGGGAACACTACTTCCCAGCTGTCAGTCGTGGTCAGGTTACTTTCTTTCCGCGGGGCTCATTTCCTTATGCATAAGATGGGGGTCAAATGGCTGAGTTCAGCAAATAACAATATGGGATTCCCAGTTAGGCTTGGGTGTCAGATAAACAATAGCTTGATAGTAGAAATATGCTCTAGGAAATATTTATGTTCCATGTGAAAGGTATGTACCCCGTGTTTTACCTGGCAACTCCGTGTGTGTGTGTGTGTGTGTGTGTGTGTGTGTGAGATGAGTAATTATATGGTATGGGTGTTGTGGAGATAACACAATACTACAGTTAAGTTTTACCACTAGCAAACTTTTTAAGTGGGGTATAGTCAAACGCCAATGGATGTTATTCATATTCTAGTCAATAAAGGTCTTTAAATGGCAATTTGCCTTGCAAGGAGCCTCTAGGGGAAAGTTTATGACTCTAAATTCGGATAAGATTGTAAATTACAATCAAAGTATGGGAATCAGCTTTAGAATTAGACGTCATAATTTAGGGGAAGGAAGAGAATTAGTGTATGAATTATATGATTATGTATATAATTATTTAAACTACTTAGGGGGTTTCCTAACAGTTTGTTCTCTAGAGTGTTATCTTTACATTGTATTTAATATGTGCTATTTAAATAGACCTGTTTGTGGGTTTAGGTGTTTGTTGCCTTTATTTTGTTTTGGAAATGAGTGAAAGCATTTAACGATCTTAAAAGCGTTTTTGTGGGCACGTTAAACTGATGGTAGGGTCTTGACTGCCCCCTGGTGGCTGTACACTTTAACTGCGACGCGCCCCCTCGGTCCTGGAGGAAAAGGAGCCGGTGAACGCACCGTATCCAGAACAGCCTGGAGCCACCACGTCCTTTCCGCTGATTCCCTTTCTCTCTTCTCCTTCTCAAGCTTGAGGCTTGAGAATGTGCAGCTGGCTAACGGAGGTGGAGCAGGGAGCAGGGCGGAGTGGTTCCCTCCTGGGGTGCTCGGGGTTCAGCCCGAAGAGAGGAAGCCTCGAGAGCAGGGCTGTTGGCGGCTCTGTCAAAGACCAAGGCGGGAGGCGTCTTTGCTTAACGGCTGAGAGTGGCTGAAAAAATCTGCGGTGTGGCTCAGCTTTCACCCAGACTGCGGGGACAGGACAAATCCGGAGAGCGGGCTTGAGGGATGAAGGGAAAAAAAAAACAAAGAAAAAGACAAAGAAACATGCTTTTTACTTGCAACGCGCTGCACGCAGCTCACTCAATAAATACGTCTTAAATGCATAAACGTGTGAGGCAAAGACCAGGGTGGAAGGGACGTTCGGGGACTGACAGAACGGGGAAATGAAATTATTTTTGGATTTTTGCTTCTCTTATACTTGAACAAACTGAGGTCAAAATCAGGGAACAGGGAGTCCAGAGAAATTCATAAGCTGAGTCAGTTCTCGGATTCCTAGTAATTTCTGTGCATGTGCAGTGGGGCTGAGGATTGAACCTAGGACCTCATCCATGCTGGGGAAGTGCTCTGCCACTGAGCTAAACTCTCAGCCCTTTTTATTTCATTTTGAGACAGATCTCACTAAGTTGCCCAGGCTGACTTTGCTCTTGCAACCTTCCTGCCTCAGCCTCCTGAGAAGGTGGGATTATAGCCTTGGGCCAGCACACCCGGCAACTCTCCTCTATTAAAACAAAACAGTTAAATTCTATTATCCATTACAGCAAGGATCTAAGTGGAGTTTGGTCCTGGCCCTGTTGCTCCCTTTCATGTCTCAGCAGCTTCTGCCACAACCTCTGCGCTGGCCTCCACCCTCTTGTCTCTCCCATGACCTCTCAGTTTTGACCCTGCCCGTGCTTTCTGTGCTCTCTGGCAGCCACTACTGCAGGGGGGCCAGGGGACCTCCCTTTGCCGGCTGGGCCCCAGGAGCAGGGCTGACCTGGCCGTGGCTCTCGTGCTTCTGTAACAAAGTGGCGGGACCCCTTGCGAGTCCGGATCTTTGACTCCTTCCATTTCCTCTCTGCCTTCAAGTTCTGGCTTCCCATTTTGGACTGTGATTTTTATGATTATTTTTTTTTTAAGTGTGAAAGTTTCCAAGACGCCTACGGATCCCTTACAGCTGTGTTCATTGAAACGACTAACAAAAGAGAACTATGCTACCAGTGCAACTTTCACAATGGGCACAGCGGCAATGTTGGTGCCAGTTGGCAGGACATGATCCTGGGCATTTACATACTGGAGGTCACCCCAAAAGCCCCTGACCGGGGGATTTTTGGGGTGTATTAAGGATGCTGTTCTGAGCCTCAGGAGGTTCATAGTACGAGAGCCCCAGCTGTAGGGCAGGGGCAAAATCACGGCAAACACCCCTTTCCCCTCCCTTGGCGAGCAAGGGCTCTCCTCCCAGGAACACGTCCAATTCAGGCATGGATCCGTTTGTGCTGGGGACAGCTTAGTAGCAATAGCTCTGCTACCTGCTTGCTACTGATGGAGGTGCCGGAAGTACCTACACATGGGAGTCAGGCCCCCTGCACACCTAGAGCTGCATACTTGGGAAGGCAAGAGACACAAACTCTTGATAATTTCTGGCCTTGGTTCACATTCTGTGACATAGGTGTGAAGAGGGTACTGTGGGAGCTCAGAACTGGAGTGCCCACTCAGGGATGGCCAGGGAAGCCTTCCTGGAGCTCAGAATGATGGAGTGGCACCTTCAATGTTGTGTTAGTTAGCTTTCCATTGCTGTGACAGAATGCCCTTAGGAAGTCAAATGAAAAGAGCAAAGATTTATTTTGGCTCATGGATTCAGAGGTGTCAGTCCACGGTCCCTTGGCCAGGTAGCTTGCGGACGGGTGGTGAGGCAGAACATCCTCACGGAAGCACATAGCAGAGGAAAGCTGCTCACCTCACAGCAGGGAGAAGCACAGAGAGAGGGATGCAGGGTCCTTTCTTCCTCTGAAGGGCATGCTCCCAGTAATCCGGTTCCCCCACCAGGCTGCACCTCCTAAACCTACCATCACCTCCCAATAGCGCTACCAGCTGGGGACCAAGGCTTCAACATACGAGCTTTTGGGGGACATTTAAGAATCAAATGATAACAAACATTTTAAAAAACATGTTCTCTCCCTTATTTTGAAAGAGAATACATTTCATTGTAAATAATTAAAATTCCATGGGAATATGTTTTCTTTTAAGTTTAGGGGAGAAGAGAAAGAAAACTTCATTAGTAAAACTTCTATTCAATTGGGGCTTGTAGCCTTCCTCAGGCCGGGTGGGACAGGGCTGGAGTAATGCTGAACGGAGGGAGAAGACTTTCTCTCTGACCAGATACTCCTTGTTTTACCTGCATCCAGGGTGAGAAATCCGTCCCCTGCCTGGGTGCCCACCCTCTGTGGGTCTCTTGCTTTCTCCAGCGTGCTGTTTTAGGTTTTGGTCTTGGTTACTGATGTTTGGAATATCATTTCTGCCCATTCTTCCTGGAAGACTATAAAGATATTTTCTCAATTGACCTCTCCCCAAACAATCATGGGTCCAGCCCCAAGATGTTAACTACGTCTAACCTGCTAAGAGCCAATAAGAGCTCACGTTTACTGAGGACTTTCTTTGAACGAGGAGCCAGGTATGTGTTCAGAGCTTTCCATTTGCTCATCACTGCATCAACCCTCACAGTAGCTGTATGAAGTAGTTACTTTGCTATTCCCATTTCAAGACCAAGGAAACTGAGGTTATTGCCTGCTTAAACCACATAGCTAATAGTTGGCAAAGGCTGGCCTCACACCTCTCCCTGACTCTTGTCTGTGCTCATGCATGTACCACTCCTCTGTTTTATTTTACAAACATATTTGGGCACAGAAACATTACTTAGTGAAACATCCTTCTTTCTCAGCACTATTACCAGCATTTCATGGAACCCAGTGTGGGAAATGCTCCCTCAGGAAAATACATTGCCCTTTCTGGAAAATAGAGGGAACAATGTAATATCACTGTTGCGATGTTAAAATAGGATGTAGATGAGTACTGAGGAACTTGCCTGGCACTAGCAATGTGGGTGCTTTAGAGGCAACACTTGCAGTGTCCTTAATAGAATGAGGTGGTGTTTGGGAAGAATGACAGCGAGAATGATGGTTGCCAGGCCAGGAGACCCTCGGGTCCTACAGGGAAGGCCCCGTATGCTATCTCCTGCTCTGGTCAGCCCTGTGATCTCGTTTCTTCTGCCTCCCATTCCGGCCCTCATCCCCCTGCAGTGCTTGTCTTTGTTCCAGGAATAATGCTTTAGTGACCTGCTGCTGGGGCCGGGCCTTGCTTTATCTGTGGCTGGAGCCCTCCTCTGAACTTGGACTATGTTGTAAGGCCCATCCGGAGGACGTCCTGTTACAAATTGGGCCAACCACCCACAGCTCTGCTGCCGCCCTCCTCGCACCGCATCTCACTGATAGAACATTGCCTTTGGAATAAGGCCCAACCTAGAGGATGCCTGCGCTGTCTAGCCTCCTCGGACCTCTTTTGGACAGTTCACCAAGCCCCAAATGGGCCAGTCTTTCAGCTTGGTTACCTCTGACCTTGTCCCAGGATCCTCCCTTGCTGCATCAGTGTGTGGCAGACCTGGCATCAAATGGTGACATTTCTTTTCCCCCAAGCTCCAGTTTTACACAGTTGTCATTTATCTTTCAAAATTTCAGCAGTCCCAAAGATGTGTGCATTTAGACAAAACACACTATGAGCAAAACAGACAAAAGCAGGCCCTCGACCTACCTGGAAAGAGATTTGCATTCTTTTCACTAGGTATCACGGACATTCTCATCTCGCATCCTTACTCTCATTCACGCGGGGAAAGGCCAAGGAGGACAGGCCAACCTCACACAGTGAAGAGGAGCAAGGCCAGGCCAGAGCCATCATGCTGTCTTTGTCCGTCTGTCAAATGCTATGTGATCCCTGGCCTTGGGGCCATCAAGGTTGGGGCTGTTTGCTCCTGAAGAGACCCAAATTGACAGGTTAAGGGTGGTCCTACCTAAGTTTGATGTGCGTGGGGCCTATTTTCTTTCCTTTCCCCTCCTTCACATCCGTTCCTAACATGGATCTGCCTGCCACCCTTTATAGGCCCTCAGGTGCTCTGTGGCTTTTCTCTGTGGTTGTTCTGTGTAGCTTTCTACTCTTTCCCAGTCACCCACTCACTTGCTTTTTGACAGAGCACCAATTAAGCCATATCTAGATGTTGTAGAGTTGCTGGAAAAGAAATGTGAGCTGCAGTCTTTCCCCAATACACTGTGAAGAAAAATTGTTCTGACACTTGTTAAAAATGACCAGGGGGACTTTGTTCAATACTATTGCAATGGAGCCAAGCTTACTGCAATAGGTGAGAGATCGGATCCAACTCCAAACACAAAAGCAATGCATGGGGATTATAGCCAATGGGCAGGGTGAGGGAGTGGATGGAAAATTACTAAGAATGTTCTTAGCTCCCTGGGGTGGAGCACCGGAGCTTGATTGGGTACCATGGGTGGGGATTCTCAATGAACTGAATGAGTAGGATTCACTGCTAAAACTAGGGTCAGTGGACCAAGGGTCAGACCTAGTTCAGAAGAGGGTTCAGAGGAGACAGACTCAAGTTTGGTCAAGGAGGAAGTCTCCGTCAGCGCTCATGAAGCAGTGGGAGAGTCAGGAGCTAAATTCAGAACCCAGAGTGGGCGAGGTAGGGACGTGGTAGTAGCGGAGCTGGAGCTCAGTGAGGACCCTGTGGGAGTATCTGGGTGGATCCAGTCTCTGGCTCAGGAGTGAACTTTGCACAGCCACACTGGCTTTATCTCACGTTTGTTCATTTCTTACAAACTATAATGTCCACATAATTTTCCTCTAACTCTCAAAACCTAGATTTTTAGGTATTTGATGCTTCTATTATAAGCAAGAGTGGGAACTATAAAGGCTTTATTTAGATCCTGAACAGAAGATTTTGACTTCATGATTCTTTTCTGTAATACTGAGGCAACGTCATTATGGACTGCATCATTTCACCCCCCAAATTCGTATATAGAAATCGCCACCCCCAGGATGAGTGTATGTGAAGATAAGGTCTCTGAGGAGGTAGCTGAGGTTGAACAAGGGCAGGTAAGGGTGGTGTCCCAATCTACTAGTGTCCTTATAAGAGGAGTCATCAGAGACTTGCTTTGGATCTACAGAGGACAGACCACGTGAAGACAGTGAGAAGGGGGCAATCTGTAAGCCAGGAAGGGAGGCCTCCCTATAACTGAAATCTCCGTCCCACTGACCTTACACTTCTTGCTCCCCAAACTGCGAGAAAGTAATTCTCTGTTGTTTAAACCTTCTCGTCCGTGGCATTTTTTAAAATGGCAGCCTGAGCAGACTGATATGATACCTGTCTCCTAGGTCTCTTATAAGAAGTAAACGCCACATAAAATATCTCCCCCTCCTGTAGTGGTGTCAGGGAACCACAAACTGAAGTCCAAGAATATTAAATGGAAAATTCCGGAAGCAAACAGTTAGTAAGTTTTGAATTGTACACAGCTCTGAATAACATGATGAAATCTCTTGGGTCCTGCTCCCTTCTGCCCCCGATGTGAATGCCTTCTTTGTCTAATGTGTCCGCACTGCATGCCACCAGCCCATTTGCCACTTAGTAGCCATCTACGTTACCTGTTTTAGGGCTTGTGTTCAAATTATCCTTATTTTGTTTAATAATGGCCTCAGGACACAAGGGGAACGGTGTAGGCAATTTGGGTATGCCAAAGAGAAGCCATAAAGTGAGATTCCTTTGGGGAAAACATGAAAGCCCTTCCTTGACTTAATAAAGAAACAAAAAATATTGCATGGTAGTTTCTAATTCATTATCCATGATAGTGAATTCTTTCTCTGTAAAATTGTGAGGAGCAAAAAAGAAACTTATACTAGTTTTATCTTTACATGTCAAACTATAAAGGTGATGGGAGAAAACACATAACTTTTATTCCAGTGCATCATTATAATTGCTTTATTTTGTTGTAATAAAATGTTCTCATTAAAAAGAAATTTAAACAGTGACAGCTAAAGACTCCTAGCAGTTGATACAGCTTGCATCTGGACTGTTGTGCAAAAGAGAGCCTCCATGTGCTCAAGGTGCACTCCCCAGTAGGAAGTGGAGGAAACTGTACAGGCAGAGCCTCTTCCAAGGTTTGAGGACACTGGGGACACGCCAGCAGAGGGGACTGCGGACAGTGGCCTCTTCCTCTCTCCCTCTGCGGCTGAGCCATGCAGTGGTTATGGTGGGCTGCCTCCCCCAGGCCAAAGCAGCAGGGCCATTCAGTCACAGACTGACACTGTGAGCCAGCATACACTTTTTCTCTCTAAGCTGATTTATTCAGGTCTTTGGGAAAGCCGTGGGAAGCTGACTCACACACTAGCGTATCCAACAAGACACATTTTCGTTTAAAGAATACTGACTACTCCAGCCAGCGAATGCCAGCTTTCTGAAAGGCTGTGAAGAGCTAGGCAGGTTACTTTTCCCACCACAATCTGTAAAAATGGGTTGCTAAAATTTGCTTGGAAGTATCAACTGCTCAAGGGTACCTATGGTGAATTTATAGCCACAAGTTTGGCATTCCTACAAAGGAGGTGATCCATCTACGGAAAACACAAACCTCTGAGAATTTCAACATATTTGGCAGATGTGAGCCAAGATTCTAGAAACATAGTATCTATGCAGCAATGTCAAGGAACAAGAAAACTACCTCTCAGAATCAGACATGGCTGCACATAAACAGCATCAAATTTGCTGTCTCAAAACCTAGACTGGAGCCCTCACACCACCTCCAAGGTTTGACCTTGACTAAATCCCTTAAAGAGTCTCAATTTTCTCTCCTATGAAATGGGTGACCTCATGGGTTGTTCCAAGAACTAAATGAGAAAATCTGTTTGAAGGCCTTATGTAAACCCTAAAGGGTTGTTCGATCACCGGTAGTTTTTAATTAATTTGGCCCATCTAATTTTAATATTCTGCTCCTCTTGCTGTGGAGGAGATGGTGGCACCTGCTGTCCTTGGCTGGAGAAGCACTGTCTGGATTCCACTGCTGCCCCTGCAATCTCACTCTGCCCAGGAGCCAACCTGCTTCCAGCCTGCAGCGTTCCCAGGCAGTGTCTACAGTAGCGTTAGTGGAGGGCTTCGTGAAGTCAGGCGCGGCCTCTAAGGAGAAAACAGAGTAATGACATTTACTGAGCATCTACCACGTGCATACACTGAAAGGTTATGCTAGCAAAATAGAGACAGGTAAGGACCATCCTTATCACTTTTTGTCGTTATCTTCTTTGTGGACCAGGCTCATGAGATCAGTGACGAAACATCATTCAGTACGGGGCAGTATGTGTTCAAAGCATTAAGTGTTAGGAGTGGCTAGGAGAGAGGATAGTACATGAAAATTAGGTAGAAATCAATGGAATACTTGTACAATGATTAAAGGTTTCACTGGTTCAGAGAGAGAGAGAGGAAGGGCGGGAGGGAGAGAGAGAGGGAGGGAGAGAGAATGGGAGAGTACCAAGTGTCCCCTTCCTACCATTAGGGACCTAAGACCTCCCACTTGGCTTTGCCTCTTTGTGTTCACTACTTCCTAACAGCACCAACTCGGGCACTCAGGCTCGAACACAGGTCTTTGTGGGGAACATTGATGATCCCAACTATGGAGATATTATCAGGACTTCTGGTTTGAAGCAGTATAATTGAACTTTGGCTGATCTAGGCCAAGAAAAGGAGTATTGAAAACATACAGGGCAGGACATAGAGTTGTCAGAAGGCCTGAAAATCAGTCTGGGGCTTCCTAGCTGAGCAAAAGGGTCAAACATTGTAGAGCGGTGCATGAGGACCACAGGGCCACATGCTGATTCTCCTGCTGCTGCTTCTCCGACACTGTGAGTGCTGGACGGCACCAGCACCACTGGAGCACATCCTCCTGTACCTGGGTCCCCCAGAACCAGTGTACCTGTGGTCCCTGCAGTTCTGAAGCAGGGCTGGCATCTCAGAAGAGCCTAAATCACGCCTCCGCATCCCTGCTTTGAGGAAGGCTGGGAAAGTGAGCCCTGGCATTTTCAGCATTGAGGGTGGAAGGTGATTCTGCCACCTCTGAGGATTCATAAGGTGGGGGAATTTCCCCAAACAATAGCTGGGAGGTTTGAAATACTGGCCAGCTAAAATTGACACATTCCCCACAGATACCGGGGGTCTTACAAAGCCCCCAAATAGGAAGCAGTGGACTCACCACCAAGATGGCGATACAGAACATTTCCAGTAATGCAACAGACTCTCACACCGCCCCTATCTAGAATATTCTACTCAAAGCAATCACTGTTCTATTATCATAGATAGAAGTTTTACCCTTTTTGAACTTGACATAAATGAATTAACACAGTGCGTAATTTTTGGTGTCTGGCTTTTTTGTTTGGCATGTGTTTTGTGTTGTTCTATACAACATTATTATTTCATTGTTTTCATATCTGAATAATATCCCATTATATGAATTAAAGCACAAATTTATTTAGCCATTGTATTCTTAATGACATTTAGGTTGTTTCTGGTTTGGGAATATTAAGTAATGCTGCTATGGGCATTATTGTATGAATCTTGGTGGATATGAGCACTCATTTCTTTAGGTATACAGCGGGAGTAAAATTTTGTGGCCACTGCCAAATAAATAATCTTCCTGACTGTACCAGTTTAATTGTTCACAAGCTATGTATGAGGCTTACAACTGGCTTACATCTTTGCCTGTATCTACTATTGTAGGCTTCTTTTGTTCTAGCCCTTTTGATCAAGTGTCATGGTATTGAATTGTGGTTGTAGCTGGGTATGATATGCATATCTGTAATCCCAGCATCTGGGAAGCTGAGGCAGGAGGACCACTGTGAGTTCAAGGCCAGCCTGGACTACAGAGTCTCAAAAACAAACAAACACAAACACACAAACAAAAAGAATTGTGGTTGTAATTTGTATTTCTCTGGTGGCTAGTTGTGCTGTACACTTAAAAAAAATATGTTCCTTGGCCATGTGGGTATCCTACGTTGTCAAGTGAGTATTTGCTTATTTCTAAAAATATACTGAATCTTTTCCTTATCAACTTGCAGCACTTCTTCATTTTGGACTTGAATCTTTTCCTTGATCCTATGTGGCAAGTATATTCTCCTAGCCCATAGTTTACATTTTTAGTCTCTTGACAATGTCTGTTTAGGAATATAGATGCAAATTGCCAATGTTTTATTTCTGAGATAGGCTCTTACTCTGTAGTTCAGGCTGGGCTTGAACTCACTATGTAGCTCAGGTTGGCCTCAAACTCAGTGCGATCCTCCTGCCTCAGCCTCCTGAGTACTGGGATTATAGGTGTGTGCCACCACTCCCAGCAAATTCTATGGTCAATGTTTTACACTTTTAAAGTCCTGTTTAAAGAGTTCTGTTTAAGGAGTCCTTGCTTACTCTGAGATCATGACTTTTGGGACAAGAGACTGTGACTTCTGAGGGAGGTAGAGGTCCATGGCTCCTTCTTTTTATGCATTTGAGGCTGTGAGTAGGTGAGGGTGAGCTGGAAGTGGAGACAGAAAGCACAAAAACAAGTTCAGCTGGCCTCAGAGGTGGGCACCGTCGCACAAGTCCAGCAGGAATCTCTCAGGAACTGCCCACTCTCATTGTGGCTGAAACTGGAGGCAGGCCAGCAGGTAACTGAGTCTAAGAAGAATCATTTAATTGATCAGGTGTTTACTGAGTGTTCTCGTGAACCTGTTCTACAGGATTTGAGCATTCATTTATTTATTAATTATTATTTTTTGCAGGGCTGGGATCAAACCTAGGGTCTTGTTTCATGCTAGGCAAGTGCTTTACCACCGAGAT
Organism: Chinchilla lanigera; assembly: GCF_000276665.1. Classification (NCBI taxonomy): domain Eukaryota; kingdom Metazoa; phylum Chordata; class Mammalia; order Rodentia; family Chinchillidae; genus Chinchilla; species Chinchilla lanigera. The sequence goes on along the minus strand of NW_004955406.1, from coordinate 13,656,240 downwards.
ACATCCCCAGCCCTAGGAATTACTTAAGGACACCTTTTTATATTCCAGGATGGGAAACCAAGTTGAAGACATGATGAGTAATTTTTCAGCATGTGGTCAGGGGCAGATGCACAGCTAGACCTAGGTCTCTAGCACCGAACCCTTGCATTTCCTCCCACCAGGCGCCAGCCCAGCAGAAAAAGGCTTGAGGGGAAGTGGTGAGGAAAGACGTCCCTTTCACCGCAGTGACCTGCTCAGTTGACCCCAGGAGTGTGGAGGTGTGCCTCTGTTCCTCTGCCCCCGGCAAAGTGAGATCATCTGGTCAGCAAGCCCACAAAAGTCAAGGGCCAAGGGAGAACAGAGTCAGCAGGGGAAATCAGAGGGATTTTCCTCAATCCTTCCTGTCAAAGAAAAAAGCATTAGAGATCTTTATGAAGGACACGCAATATCTTTTAAATTTTTTTTTATTTTAAAGAGAAAAGAACACAAAATAACAAAAACAAAGACATAAACAAACAAAACAACAAAAACAATAAAAATGATACAAAATTTCAAAACAAGGTGACAGGAAATTAACTGTGGTTGTTATATTACGTATCGTTATCTTCAAAGTGGCTACTCAGATAACCAGATCTAGGCATGTAAGATTGATCAAACAATTAAAGTTAACTGTTTCTTTCAATAAACCAATATAACTTAGTAGTATAATTACCTTAGCTATCATGTGTGTGTGTATATATATATGTATATATATACACACATTTTCTTTCTTTCTTTCTTTCTTTCTTTCTTTCTTTCTTTCTTTCTTTCTTTCTTTCTTTCCTTCTTTTCTCTTTTCCTTCATCCCAGTTTTGAGCATTTTCTTTCCCTTTCATATTATCTATTGTACCTTTTGGGTTTTATTTACTCTTTTAGGTTCTTATACTAGGGAGGCAATATGATGTTTACACATGAGTCTTATTTCACTTATGAGTATGATCTCTAGTTGCATCCATTTATCTATAAAAGTCTCAAGTTTATTTTTTTTATAGCTGAGTAATACTCCATTGTGTAAAAATATCACATCTTTTTTATTCATTCTTCAGTTGATGGGCATGCGGGTTCCTTCCAAGATTTAGCTATTGCAAATTGCGCCGCTATGAACATGGGTGCACATATATTGCTGTGGCGTGATGTTTTCAATACTTGTGGAAAAATACCCAGAAGGGGAATAGCTGGGTTGAATGGGACCTCTAATCTTAGTTTACTGAGGAATCTGCAGACTGATTTCCAAGGTGGTTTCATCAGTCTACACTCCCACCAACAGGGGAGAAGTGTTCTTTTTTCCCCACAGCCTCTCCAGCATTTGTTACTGGTTGATTTCTTGATGATAGCCATTCTTTCTGGGGTGAGATGGAATCTCAGTGTTGTTTTAATTTGCATTTCTCAAATAATAGTGATATTGAACATTTTCTCATGTATTTATTTGCCATTTGTATTTCTTCATTTAAGAAGTGTATATTCATCTCAGATGCCCACTTTTGGACTGGGTCTTTGAAATTTGGGGGCCTGATTTTTAAAAAATTCTTTATACGTTCTAGAAGAAATTCTTTGTCTGAGGGCCATTTGGCTAAAATTTTTTCCCAATTCGTGGGTTTTCTTTTTACTCTGTTGGTGATTTCTTTTGATGTGCAAAAACTTTTCAATAAGGTGAGATTCCAGTGGTTGATTCTTTGAAGTATTTCCCATGCAGTTTGGTTTTTGTTCATGCACTCTCTGCCTACTCCTATGTCTTCAAGATTTCTGCCTACTTTCTCTTCCAGTAGATTTAGTGTTTCTGTTTTAATATGTAGGTCTTTAATCCATTTTGACTTTAGTATAATGCATGGACATGCAACATCTTAAGGACTATTCCAACCTGGGCACATATCTCCCTAGTGGGGTTTTATCTGCTACTTCTGGGGTTTTACCTCAGGGCCCTAGGTCAGCTCCAGGAAGCTGGTGGTCAGGGCTGGATGCACACGGCTTCTAGTGAGTCCAAGGAGTAGCAGGTGGGAAGTGATGGGCATTTGGATGATGGCCTGGAGGCCAGTAGCAAGTGAGACTGGCTCTGTGTGGTCTCTGCTGATCTCTTCCCACGTTCTTGTGCCACATCGGCCATAAGAATCAGCACCACACAGCCTCACTGAGACCTGCTCCGAACAGTTAAATCATCACTAGGGTCGAACGGGCCAACTCCCTTTGCATTCAACCTCTGTTGGCTGTTCCCTTATACTACAAGAGGAAGGCAGTATATTTAGGTTCCCGTGTTCAGATGGGTGAACTAGTGCCTGGCTGTATATGAATCCCCTTGTAGTTTTGGGCTTGGTGCTGAGAATCTGGGAATTTAAAAAGGCTGCCAAGTGATTCTGGTAAACAGATGACTCTGAAACTCATTTTGCCATTTAGAGCCTGGGCTCTGGCTGACCTGGGCTTCAGTTCTGGCTCTGCTTTACCACTTAACAATTCTATTTTCCTGCACACCGATAGCCTCTTGAAACTTCAGTTTTCTTATCTGTAAAATAGGGGGAGAAAGTAATGTTCCCCTCACAGTGTAATGTACAGAATGAGTAAGAGAATACAAAGCTTCAGCTTGTGAAGCTGAAGCACTGTGTTTTCTTCAATAGATCATAAAATATTAACTGCTATTGTCGTTATTATCATCCTCACAATCCCTGTACGTCTTTTACTGTCTTTTGCCATTGTGCTCCCTTTTCGTGCCCTGATTATGTATCAACATTGCTTAGTTACATAAACCACCTAGACTAAGTTTTACGTAATATAAACGTAATAAAGTATATTATTATTTTGACTGAATAGATGAGGAAAGAGACACAGAAACGTTAAGTAATTTGCCCTCAAATCACATACATTGGAAGTGCCAGAGCCAAGGTCTAAGGGCAGGACCATGGCACCCTGAAGCCAAGGAGAGAGGCAAAAGAAGTATTATTGCGTACTAGTGGGAGTAAGCACTATCTCCGCACATTCTTTTTGCTTGCAGAATTGTAAAGAAGTAAATTAATTACATGGATTCCTTATATAAAATAATTAAATCAACCGCATATTGTAAAGAAGCAAATGATTGTAAAGTGCTTGCATAATTGTAAAGAAGCCCAACCAGTTTGTCAGTCCAAAGTTTTGCCCACTCAACTCTTCCCCACAGAGGGTAAGTACTTGAATTAGTTGGAGGGCTGGGCTTTACCTCCTCACAAGGCAAGGCTGATGTGACCCTAAGAAAAGCAGACATTCCCACCCAACTCCGGCCTGAGTCTGAGTTGTAACATGGTTGCCAGGTTAAAGTGGAGTAGAACCATCAGGGCAGTGAAGGGTCTGGCCTAAAGAGCCAGGGTCCACGCGCCTGCAAGCTCACGGTCTTTCCCACTGAGGACTTGGAATTCAATGTGAAACAGACCCTTGTTGACGTGGAGCAGGCTGGCTGCACTTAGTGTTGGGGTTGCTGTAGGAGGTGCATCCCTGCAGGTAGTAGATGTATCACTTCCAACTTTTGCCTGTATCCTTTGGGGATGTTTGTGACCAGCATTTCTCAGGTATGATAGCACAGGGCCTCACTTAGATGTGATGATAACTGGTAAAGCATCGCTGGGGTCTTTATACTGACCAAGTCCCTTTCCAGTAAGTATCTTTTGCATGTTCTTTTACATTATTAAAGAAAGGCAGTAAAGACACAGTAGTAAAATTGGATCTTGGTATTCATTGACCCCCTTCTGCTTGGGAAAGTGACAAAGAGACCTGGTAAGTAGTGTATTTTTGGACTGTTCCTTGCCCCAGTGACCTTCTCCCTTGGATTTCTTTTGTAATTGCCTACTTAGTGTGTCACTGCAGGTTGGTGTAATGATTCACTCATGATCTGTGGGTGTTAGATAGGAAGTTGTAGCAAAATTACCATCATCTTGTGTTTATGATGGAGTGTAGATTTCTAAAAGATCAAACACAACCTTTTTCATGTTAAATTTAAATTTTATTGAAGTTTAACAAACGCCAGAGAAGAGCATGAATCCTAAAGGTGCGGCTTGAGGGTGAACATGTGCATAATATACACAGCCATATTCCTGGCTCCTAGATCAGGAAACAGATAACTAGAGCTGCGGAAGTATCCAGTGATCTTCCAGTTAACACTTCCCCTCCACCCTCCCATCAGGGCGGCCCACGCCCTCTCTCCTCATGCTACCAGTTAGTACTGTGTGTGGGAGTCATAGTCACACATCAGAAAAAATATTTCACTTGCAAATATTTCAAATCACTAAAAGCAACAGGGAAAACACAGCAGTTCAGTTACAAATCCTGTCTTTTTGGCATTACTTGCAAAAATTCAAAGATTTTATATATAATTTTGTCTTTTTATTTGGTAATAATTTCAAACTTAAACAAGAATTGCAAGGATACTATAGTAGTTTTTTTTTCTGAAGACTTGAGAGGAAGTTGTAACATTATGCCCCATGCCTTCTGTAATATTTTAGAGTATAATTTCTGCATACAATGATGCTTTTTCTATATAACAGTAACACAACCAGCAACATCATGAAAATGACACTGATACATCATTAACATGCTTTACCAGCTGTCCCAATATATGTGCCTGCTACAAAAGTTCAGTCCCCAGCGTTGCTTTGTTTAGCTGTCATGTGTCTCCAGTCTTTTCAAAATAGGCTTCCTTGATTTTTTTAATTTTAAAGGGAAAAGAACAAAAACAAAATAAAAACAAAGACAAAGTAAGACAACACAAAAACTATTAAAATGATTCAGAATTTCAAAAACAGATGATAGGAAATCAACAGTGGTTGTTGTATTATTTATTGTTATCTTCAAAGTAATTGCTCAGATCACTGGATACAGGCACGCAAGATTGATCAAGCAATTAAACATTAACTGTTCCTTTTAATAAACCAATGGAAATTAGTAGTACAATTATCTTAGCTACCTTTGGTATATATATGCATACTTTTTCCTTTTCTTTCCTTCTTTCTTTCCTCCTTTCCCTCATCCCAGTTGTTCTTTCCTATTGAAATAAATCAGACCAGCATGTGTAAACACCGTATTGTCTCCCTAGTGTAAGAACCTGAAAGAGTAAATAAAATGTGAAAAGTACAATAGATACTGTGAAAGGGAAAGAAACTGCTCAATAGGAAAGAATGACTTCCTTGATTTTCATGACTTTGACATTTTAGAGACTGAAAGAGCAGTTATTTTGTGGAATGTTCTTTAATTTGAGTTTGTCCGATGTTTCCTCATCATCAGAGTTAGGTAACACTTTCTATATTTGACAGAAACATTTTATTTCATCCCATGCTAGTGTGTGTTTCAACCTGCGCACTCACAGCTAGAGGACATATTTCAGCTGTTTGATTACTGTGATGTTCACTTTGATCACTGGATTGAGGTGTCAGGATTCTTTATTGGAGGTGTCAAATTTTTGGTGGGATGCATACTATGGCTATTTTAATATCGTACTCTGTACCAAATAATCACCTATTAGCTTTAGTATGCATTGATGATTCTTGTCTGAATCAGTATCATTATAATAGTTGCCAGAGATTTTTAAAATGTAATCATTCAATTTACATTTATTAGTTGGCATTCTGCTGTAGGGAATAACTTTATCTTTTTAATTAATTAATTGATTAATTAATTTCTCATTCATATTAATATGGCCTTATGGGTTCCTATTTTGTTCACTGGGCTTTAACCTATTTTCATCATATTGTAGCATTCATATCATTTTTTGTGCACTTCCTTTCTTTTAGAATAAGATAGTCTAAGTTCAGGTTGTAATTTTCCTGCCATTTCTTTGGAGAGCCCTGCTTCTTTTTAGTGAAGGATGGTATTTAGAAATTTTATTAGTCAGTTTGGGCTGCTGTGACAAATCCATAGAGTGGGTGCTGATAATTGATAGAAACTTATTTCTCATACTTCTAGAGATGGACTGGTATGTCCAAGATCTGGGTGCCAGCATAGTTGCCTTTAGACAAGGGTTCTCCTCTGAGCTGCAGACTGTGGACTTCCAGGGTGCCTTCAAGAGGTGGAAGAGGCAAGTCAACTTTCTGGGGCTTCTTTTATAAGGGCACTAATCCCATTCGTGAGGGCTCCACCCTCTTGACCTAATCACCTACTCCTGAGTCCCACTAATGCCTTTATTCTGGGGGACAGTATGTCAACATACATAGGAGTGTTGAAGAGACACAAATATTCAGACCATGGCAGTGATCAAAATATGGATGCCAAGTGTTTCTTGCTGGGGCCTCTCAGTGGAAACACACACACACACACACACACACACACACACACACACACACACACCCCTTTATGTCTATATGCTAATATAAGTATATATACCTAAAACATGCATTCACATTGATACTGATAAAGTCAATCCAATAAGGCAAAGTTGTTTTAATTTTCTCTTTTCAAGTTTGTAATTCCTTTTTCTGATGCGAGAAGCTTTGATCAAATTTCTTTGCTTCACCCTGTTCAGACTGTGACATGCCAAGTTGTGCTGATGTCATTCCCCTCCTGCTCGGGCCCTGACACGCCCTGCCAAGCTGTTTCTTCTGTCTCTCTTCCTCCCAGAGTGGCTCCACTGCCATCGCCTTTGCTCCCCGTGTCGACGTCCTCCTTACCCTACTCCAGACTCTGCTGGCTCTGAGCGTTGGAGTTGCCTGCCTCCTCCTTGCCTGCTGCTGTAACGTTCACCTTACAGGATTTTTACAAGAAGGAGCTGTGCAACTTATAATGAAGCCCTGCTGTGTCTTCATGGTGGTATAGGACAAGTTCTTTGCAGAGTTCTTGGAACATAACAGACACTTTCAATAAACGTTGTGAAATAAGTGAATAAATAAGTGCTCAATCACCAGGGCTCCTGTGGAGGATAAGGAGAGAGAAACCTGGTGTTGATGAGACCTGTAAACTCCACCCTCAGATGAATGTTTTTCTTCCCAACCAGTTCTGAGCTGCCCATATATTCATTCATTCCAATGTCTATGTAGTGCTTTTCATATTCCAAGGCTCTGTTTCCCGCGTGTGAGTCAGAATGGGGTTGTGGGACTTCTACCTCAGTCTTAGGGAAGGCATTTTTATTTCCTTATTTGTGTGCTTGTTTGCTTGCTCGCTTGTTTAGTGCCTGGTTCTGAATTGGGAGACATAGTGAAAAAGACATGGTCCCTGCACAAAGAGGTCTGAAAATCTGCAGGAACGTGCAAAATGTAACGGGATAGGCTCAGGGTATAATGCAGCTGAGAAACAATGGAGCACCCCTTGTGTATTGGCTAGGGCTCTCTAGAGGCATAGAAAAAATTATTTATATATATGTATAATTTTTATAATGTGTATTTATTTATGCTAGGGGATTTATTAGATAGGCTTACCGGGTGAGAGGCAGGGTAGTCCACAGTGGCTATCTCTGCACCAGAGGATCTAGTACCTGCTTAGTCCCACAAATCACCGAACAGGAGGGATCAAAGATGCAGCACCAATCCAAAAGGAAGGCCTGGAAGTTCCCTGGAGAGCCGCTGGTTTGAGTCTAAGTTGAAAGGCTGGTGAAGCTGGAGTTTAATGTCCATAGGTGCTGGCACCACTCAGGCAGTACAGAGCTTTTCAAAGGCAGGCTAACTTCCTCCTCCTTCTCCTTTCTTTCTTTCTGGGCTGTAAGCCTACTGGATGGTGCCACCCCAGTCAGGGTGGGCCTTCCCCCTGCAGTTTGCTGAGCCACACACCAAGCATCTCTGGAAACACCCCAGAGACACACCAGAAATGTGCTTTACTAGTCTGCTTGGCATTTCTTAACACAGTCAAATTGACACTCATGAATAATGGTCATGTTGCTTCTATCAAAACTCTGTTGTTAATTTATTACAGAAGAAGTAGCCAGGCTGAGCACGGTGGCGCATGCTTGTAATCCCAACTACTCAAGAGGGTGAAGCAGATGGACTGCAAATTGGAGGCCAGCATAGGCAATTTAGCAAGACACGGTCTCAAAGAAAAAAGGAGGGGGCTGGGGAAGTCGTTCAGTGGTAGCTGAACCTTACTAACAACAATAAAAAGCCAGTATAGCAACTGACGTGGCTCCCTTCTTCTTTCAAGAGTACTTTAAACTACAGGGCCTGCGGGTGAGAAATATGCTGAGATTATTTTCTAGATCCAATCACACACACCCACGCTCTGTGTAGCCTTTTCTGTACTGTTGAGATCAGCCAGCTCCATCATTTCCTAGTATGAATCACAGTAAAAAAAGAAGAATACACACATCACTATAGCCGGTTTAGTTCCTAGTTCTATTACTTTTAAAAACTACAATAAAATTAAACCTAAGATTTACACTCACTCAAAGTTTGGTTTTACTAATGAGGCACAATGTGATAAGATATTTGGGGCCAGGATTGTTTATCATCTACATTTTTATTGTTATGAAAACTTAACTTCCTTATGCCATTCTTACTAATGTAAAGGATCCATGATTCAGAGAATGGATAAAGTTACATTCACTTCAGTATTGACTATGAAAAGGTACTTGACAAACACATTAATAATATATGCATGGTTGAATAAGCCATGTTTAATATATTAAAATAACATACACTTTCAAATACACTCGAGTATTGTGGCCAGATAGCCTCCAGTTGAATCCTTACTATATTCTCGATTGCTGTCTGTGAGTACGGTCTACGAACTGAAAATAGTTCTCTCCCCGTATATATAAGTGGTTAAAAAAGAGAAAAATATGCTGTGATGTGAAGATTTCAATGTTTATTAAGTTTTATTTGACCTGAGCTATATCCATCTTATGTATTATCTGTGGCTGCCCTTGTTTTATGAGGGCAGAGTTGAGTAGTTGCCAGGGAAACCATAGACTAATAAAGCCAAAAATGTTTGCTGTCTGGTCGGCTATAGAAAAGTTTCTCTTCCCCTGTTCTATATCTATGGGATAGCTCAGTGAGGAAAAACAGACATAAACCCCTGCCTTTAGGAAGCTTGCATTTAATATAAGACAGTAAGTAATAAATGTAAATAAATTATATATACTATGTCAGAATGTGGTAAATGTGATGGGGAAAATGTAGAGCAGCATAGAGTTGATGAGGGATTTTTGTGGTAGGGGAGGATGTTATAGTTTAAAAGAGGGCAGGTAGGTTTGGTCTCCTCGAAAAGGTGACATTTAAGTAAAGACTTGAGGGAGAGGTGGGAGTAAAGCCTGTGGGCATCTGGAAAACGTATCCCAGGAGAAAGGATAGCAATAACTCTTTACAGGATCATTGGATAGCTTAAATGACTTAATAATTTAACAAAGAATAGTACGTGGACATGATAATTTTTCCGAAAATAGCTCTTTGTTTTACTAGCTATAGGTGCTACTTTCTGCAGTGGGCTGTGGTAATCATGTGGGGTCCTAATATCTAAGCTGGATCTGTCCCAGAATTAGCTGTCATCCTGGAATGAGACAGAGCTCATCCCTAGAGAGTTTCTCATCTGTAAGACAAAGCTCCTCCTAGAGAATCACCATCCCAGGAGGTATCATGTCTGTGGCTTGTACAGTTACAAAATATAGATCTGAAAGCTTGTCACCATACACACAAAAGGACTTTCTCTCATACCACACAATAAATCAAACACTGTTCTTTGAGAAAGGCTCTTGCTAAATTGCTGTGTTTCCCAGGCTGGGTTTGAACTTGTGATCCTCAGCTTCCCCAAGTGTTGAATTTTATGGAATGATTTTTTTTTTCTGCATCTATTAAGTTGATTGTCTTGGTTACTTTTCTCTTCTTGCTGAGAGAAAATACCTGACACTCCAAATTAAGGAAGGAAAAGATTATTTGGCTCACAGCTTCTCCATTTTGTTTATCTTTTCAAAAAAACCCAACCCTTTGTTTTGTATTTTTAGTTCTATTTTGCTTATTTCTGCTCTGATCTTTTGTTATTGCTTATACTGATTCTGGATTTGGTTTGTTCTTGCTTTTCTAGTATCTTGAGGTGCATCATTAGATTGTTTATTTGAAATCTTTCTCTTATTTTGATGAAGGTACTTATTGTTTTTTAAATTTTATTTTATTAGTGTACATTTGTGAAACAATAATTACACTTGTTTGTTATCTATCTTTCTATTTATCAATCTATCATCTACCTATCATCTATATAATTTATCTTGATTATTATTATTATTATTTGTCTTTTTGAGACAGGGTCTCACTATGCAGTTCAGGCTGGTTTTGAACTCACTTTTTAGTCCAGGGTGGCCTCAAACTCACAATGATCCTCCTGCTTCAGCCTCCCAAGTGCTGGGATCACAGTTGTGCACCACTACTCCCAGCTCTTGATTATATTTGATATGCTTTCCCTTCTTAACTACTGAAGATTCCCTTTCTCGTCTTCAAAAGTCTACCTCCATGTTTCTGATCATCTGTGTTATATTTTTTAAATTATTGATATTTTTGGTTTCTCATATAAGAGAAACCATGTGATATTTAACTTTCTATGTCTGATTTATTTCACTTAACATTATAGTACTAACATCCATACATTTGCCTATGCATGACTCAAATTTATTCTTTATAGCTGAATACTATATAATATGTATCACATTTTCTTTATTTATCTGTTGATAAATAACTTAGTTATTGGAAATTGTGTTACTATAGTGTGGCTGTATGTATCACTGTAATATGATAACTTTAATTATTTTGGAAGGATATCCAGGAGAGATGTAGCTGGATCAATGAAACTTCTCTTTTTAATTTTTTGAGGGATCTCTATACTAATTTCCATAGTGGATGTACTAGTTTACATTCCCACCAACAAGAAAGATTCTCATCCTCCGCCCAATGCTTGCCAGCAAGCATTTGCTGTTTTTGAGTCCTTAAAGATAGTCATTCTTACAGGAGTCAATGGAATCCCAGCATTGCTTTCATTCGTATTTCCCTGATGGCCAAAGATGTTGAGACTTTTTTGTATACTTATTGGCTCATTTGCACTTTTTCTTTTGAGAAGTGTCTATTCATTTCAATTGCCCTCTTTTAATTGTCAAAATTATTTTTTGGAGTCTATTTTTTGAGTCCTTTATATAGATACTAATACTCTATTTTAGGAATAACTGGCAGCCCTGCTCCCCCCCCCCCCATTTTTTAGGGTGTCTCTTCATTCTGTTGATTATTTTCTTTGCTATGCAGAAGTTTCAATTTGATGTAATGCCATTTGTTGATTCTTGGTGTTATTTCATGTACAGCTGGAATTTTGTTTAAGAAGTGCTTGCCTATGCCTATGTATTGAAGTGTCTCACCTATTATAACTTCTGGCAGATTCAGTGTTTTTGTTTTTATACCCTGCTGTTTAATCTATTTTGATTTGATTTTAGTAAAAGATGAGAGATGGGTCTAGATCAGTGGTGGCGAGCCTATGGCACATGTGTTATTGTGATTTTCTTTTAAGACAAAAGATGTTACTGTAGAGCTGTTTTTCCTAAACTGAAACCTCAATGTTCAAATTTAATTGCAGCGTTGGCACTGTTGCATCAGGTCGAGGTCTGGGGAGCTGGGGTCCTCCTGTGAAAAGATCCTCAACTTCCTTGGTTCATCTCTCCACACTACCAGGAGTGTAGATGTGGAGTGAGGCTGAGTTAGAACCCAAAGTCTCTCCAGAGGAGAATGAGAAACTCAGGTAAGGAAAGTGAAGTAAAGCAGAAGGTTTACTGATAATTTTGCAAAAGACGTGGCCGGGGCGGGGCTGCCACACCAAGGTGTACGGCGGGGAGAAGCTCAAGGCGAGGTCCTCACCTGTTTTATTGTTCTGTTCATATCCATAGGGGTAAGCTGAAGTTTAAAAAATAATTCTTTCTTTGACTGGTACAATTCAGGGTCATAGCCTTCTCTTCTGGGGTGAGCCAAGGTTCACAGGAGCTATGGGCACATAGTAGAAAGCATGCAAAGGTCCTACAAAGGGCAGCCCTTTGAAGAACATAACTTCATGAGTAAGCATGCTGTTATCTCCTTTACGCTAGCCTCCCAGGTCATGCCCTGTGCTGTCTATTCCTCTCTAACTATCCCTACAGCACTTTGGGATAAATCAGTGGATTTTGGGTTGCAGTTTGGCAAAAAGTTCACCATAACTGGTTTAGATTAATTATTTTTTGCATGCATGTGAATGACCAGTTTTCCTAGCACCATTTGTTGAAAAGCTATGTTTTCTGTAGTGTTTGTTTTTATCCCTTTGTCGAAAATCAGATGGCTAAAGGTGCACAGGGTTGTTTCTCTGTCTTCTAGGCTATTCCGTTGGTCTACATTTCTATTTTTGTGCCATCACCATGTTGTTTCATCATTGTAGCTATGTAGTGTAACTTGAAATCTGGGATTGTAATACCTCTCATTTTGTTCTTGCTCAGGATTGTTTTGGCTTTTGTGGGTCTCTTCTGGTTCCATTTATTTAATTCATTTATTTATTTCTGAGACAGGTTTTCACTGTGTGGTGCAGGCTGGCCTTGAGTTCACTTTGTAGCCCAGGCTGGCCTCAAACACACAGTGATCCTTCTGCCTCAGCCTCCTGAGTACTGGGAGTGCTGGGATTATAGACATGTGCCACCATGCCTGGCACTTCTGGGTCCATTTAAATTTAGGCTGGTTTCTGGTTCTGTGAGGAATGCTATTGGTATTTGATTAGAATTGATTAAATATATGTATAATTTGGGTATTATGGCCATTTTGATAATATTGACCCTGCTTTCCATTTTCTAGTGTCTTCTTCAACTTCTTTCTTCAGAGCATTATAGTTTTTGTCATAGAGATCTTCCACCTCCTTCCTTAGCTTGGTCCCTAGGTTCGGAATATTTTTTGAAGCTACTGTACATGTGATTGTTTTCCTGATTTCTTTCTCAATAGGTCTGTCACTGGTGTACAGGAATGCCATTGACTTTTGTGTGTTGACTTTATATCCTGCTACTTTGCTGAATTTGTCTGTCTTCTGATCTACTGTTTAAAAGATCATGTCATCTGCAAACAAAAATATTTTGACTTCTTCCTTTCCTACTTATATACTTTTTATTTCTTTATCTTGGCTGACTGTTTTGGCTAAAGTTTTGAGCACTATACTGAGGCAGGAGTGGTGGGAGTGGACACCCTTGTCCTGTGCCTGATTTTAGAGGGAATACTGTCAGTTTTTTCCCCATTTAGTCCAGTGTTGACAGTGGGTTTGTCATAAATGGCTTTTTATCAGTTTGAGTTAAGGTTCCACAGCATCTATTTTCATCAGTTTATTTTTTTATCTTGACTGATTGCTACATTTTGCAAAAGTTTTTTTCTGCATTGTTGTGGTTTGCAAGAGGAATAATTTTGCAAGGGGAATAATTTTTGCAAAGGGAATAATATAATAAAGGACACATATTTTATAAGATTATTTATAATAGTCACCCAAAAAATCATATACAAGAGAGTGAAGGAAATCTGTCCACATAGAGACCAAAGAATCCAGCTGAGGGCCTGGATCCCACGATAATGTCCTGCATGAGTCTAGAAGACCTAGAGCTCATAGCAATGCCTCTTTGATTCATTGATCCTTTGCATTGTTTAATTAGTCTCAATTTCATGGATTGCCACTCTGACCTTTGTAATTTATTTCTTTCCACAAGTTTTGGGTTTGAATTGCTCCTGTTTTACGAGGGCCTTGAGACATAGCATTAGATTTTTGCTGCTTGGTAACCCTCTGTCTTTCTAATATAAGTACTTACAGCTATAAACTTCCTTTTTAGAACTTCTTTCATTGTGTTCCACAGGTTTTCGTATTTTCATTTGATTCTAGGAACTTTTTAAATTTCTTTCCCAATTTCTTTTGTGACTCATTGATTATTAGAGAATGCATTATTTAATTTCTACTTGTCTGCATAATTTCTATGATTTCTTTTGCTGTTGATTTCTAGTTTCATTCCCTGTGATATGATAGAATGCAAGAGATAATTGAAATTCTTTTGTTTTTATTTAAACATGTTTTGTGGCATAAGATATAGTCTATTTTATCTCCAAAAGTTCCATGGATTGTGAGAAGAATATGTGTTCTGTGTTGTTGAACAAAATACTGTAGATATCTATTAGGTCCATTTATTCATTTGTATGTTTTAACTGTGATATTTCTGTGTTGAATTTTATTTTCCTCTTCTATCATTTTGGTTTGAAGTCTGTCTGGTTTGAAATTAGGATGACTACTCTTGCTTGCCTTTGGGCTCCAGCTTCATGGAATATTACTTTTTCTTCTTTTCACTTTCAGCTTAAGTGTTTCTTTGTAGATGAGGTGTGCTCCTTGCAAACAACATATAGTTGGTGGGAGTGCAGCCTGGTACAACCACTGTAGAAATCGATGTGGAGATTCCTCAAAAAACTAGGATTCCTCAAAAAACTAGAGGTCCAATTTGACCCAAGTATTCCCCTTCTAAGTATTGTCTCAGAAGTATTAAAAATGTCATACCACCGTGATGTATGTGCACCAATGTTTATAGCAGCACAATCTGTAATAGCTAAATCCTGGAAACAACCAAATTGCCCATCAACTGAGGAATATATAAAAAAGATGTAGTATTTTTATACAATGGAGTAACGCTCAGCCATAAAGAAGGATAAACTTGAGACTTTTAATAGTAAATGGATGCAACTTGATACCATACTAATTAGTGAAAAAAGTCAGAATCACATGTGTAAACATTATATTGTCTCCCTGGTGTGAGAAATGGAAAGAGTAAATAAGGTCTAAAATGTAGGATAGATATTGTGAAATGGAAAGAAATTGTTAAAAAGGACAAAAGAGCCAGGATTGGGGGAAATAGAAAAGAAGGAAGGGAAAAGAAAGAAAAAAAAATGCAAGTTAGTTGTACAATTAGTGTCTCTTAGTTTATAGAAAAGGAGGGCTTGCGGTTACATTGATTGGAGAATTTTTTATGCCCATACCTTGTACTCTGAATAACTACTTTGAAGATAAAATAATATGCAATGTATTAACTATTGTTATTCTCCTATTATCTTGTTATGAAATTCTGCATCACCCTTTTCCATTAAAAAAAGAGCAGAAGCTGAATGACTACCACAGAGAGCTCTATTTCTTCTCCATCATCCTGAGCAGCTCTATTCTGGTCCAAATAGATCTACCCAGGAGATCAAACACCCTCCTGTTAATTGGTCCCACATGTTTTAAAAGTAAGCTTAACAAATGACTGGTGTTACTAAAGCACACTTTTCAGAGGATTTCGCTCCCATTTCACAAGAAGTTATCAAATTGCTTCGTATAGCCACATTCAGTACATATTCTGAGAGGAGTTCTACTATGCATACATTTTTCCATGTCCTTGTCTTTCCAGAACTGTTGTCCTGTGGTTAGCTTAGCCAGCCCCTTAATCTTTCTAACCCATGCACTGTCATAGGGGTGCTGAGGCAGTCATCCCAGCAGCCTGTATGAAAAGTCCTTGTTCCTATTAGCAATGTACAGTGTAGGCATGTGTTGCTTGGCAGCTTTTTTGCAGCATTATTTTTGCTCACATGATGACTTTAAAAATCTATGTGTGTGGGTTATTACTTGTGTTCCACCCCCTAATTTCTCACGGCAGGGTTCCTTGCCTGCCCAGTGAGTCTTTCTCTAAAGTTTCTATTCCAGAAGGGGCCCCTCAGCCTAGCTTCTTATGTAAGTTTTTTCTGTATCTTTGGACCTCTTCCTGTTTTTTTCACTCATGATACTATAGCTAGATCTGATATCCCTAACTATCTATCTTTTGTAATTTAACAGTAAAAATTAAGGTTATAAAAACAGCAGACTGTTTCTTCACACTTTCAGGATTTCTAGCTCTCTTTAGTAAATATAGACCCAGCATGGGCAGTGGAACCAGCCATATCCCTTTTCAAGGCAATCTTTGATCTTCAAAATGTTCATGTTTATTTTATCAACATGGTTACCTACTGCAGCCCACACGCAGTGAGGGGAAATGTTTAAGTACTTGAAAGGCTTTTCCACCAGAGTCAGCAGTGACTTGTCAGCAAACAATTTCTGAGGTGCAACTTTGGTCGTGACAGCCCTCCTTCAAGAGCACAAAATTTGAAAAGGGAATTCCGGAGACTTTCAAGTTAAGATGTTGTGTTTCACGAACATATGACCTTTCCTTTCATGAACATGAGATGTATATTTCATGAAAATATGATCAGAAGGTACTTGAAAAATGTCTCCAAACAAAAGAGATATTCATATGTCTTTTCCATTACTGTTTATTATCAGTGTCTTGGTTACTTTTCTCTCGTTGCTGGGACAAAATACCTGATGCCCAAAATTAAGGAAGGAAAGGTTTATTTCTCTTACAGTTTGTAGAGGTTTTAGTCCATACTTGGCAGGTTACAAGGCAGAGTGGCACATGGCAGAGGGCTACAGCTCATGGTGGCAGAACACAGCAAAAGCAAGCACAAAAGGGAGGAATGGCAGCAAGCAGCCTCTTCCTCTCTCTTACATATGCAAACTATCCACCCCAGGGTGGGTGTAGCTCTCACACCCATAATCAATCAAACTCTAAAAGCCTGCCCCATGACAGCATGAGGCTTTGGGGGGACACACAGACACAAACCATAACAATCAGCCTGGCTAGCTGATGGTTGGTGGTATGGCTGCTGGTCTGTGGGTCACCATAACCTGGGTGGATAATATGGCTGATAATGAGTGGATGGTCAAATGGTAACTAATGACAAGATCCTCACCCAGTGTTGTGTATAATATTGATGTGCACAGGATGTTATCAAGATCTTGTCAACTCCTTCAACCTCTAAGCTCTGATAGCACCTGGAACATCAGGGATCACCTGCCTCACTAATCTCAGGCTTCAAGTAGCTTCTTCTATTTATTCTGGTGTGTTGTACACATAACATTATTTTTTTCATTGTCTTCAAGTTGAAAGATTGGAAACAGACCTGCCCTTAAAGACCAAAAGTATTGGATGGATGGAAAGTATAGCATGAAAAGAAAAAATGAAAGGAAATGAGACCAAAACAATGTAATAGCATGTGATAATGTGCATTATCAGTACATTAATGTGAAAAAAGTGAGGAGACAAAGGAGAGTATCACTGTACAGCTGAGATCAGGTATAATGACTTTGTTTCTGCCACTTTTGCACTAGGGATCAAACTCAGAGATCACTAGGCAAGTACTCCACCATTCTGGTAAATCCTCAGTCCCAGAATCCACCTCCCAATCCATACTGGGAGTCAGATCCAAGGTCTTGCTCCTGAGCTACACCTTTCTCCTTTTTAAATTTTGAAACACTGTCTTGTTAAGTCCCAAACTGCTCAGGCTGGACTGAATTTTCTTTCTTTTTTTGTTTAAGTCTTAAGCTTTGACTGACATTTAATCATTTGACTTCTTACAGGTACTATGTTTTAGAAATCTTTTTATTTAAAACATCTAATATACTTACCATATAAAAATATTTATTGAATGAGTGTTGAAAAAACCAGACATGCAATGATTGCAAGAGGAGAAATTTATTTATTTATCCACTCAACAAGCATTTTAGAGCCACTATGATATACTGGGATCTGAGATGAGTTAGAAATGCCATAGTTTTCAAAGAACCTGCAGATTAGCAGAGGAGACACACTGAGACTACATTATTACAAATGGCATAACAGAGGCTAAACCAGATAAAATCAGACACCAAGAAGGTCAGTTTTTTCCTGGAAGTGGTTAGGAACTAGGAGGTGATGCTACAACTGAGTTCATTTTAAAAAGTTGATTGAAATACAGTATACATGGTCCTGACTTAGTGATGGCTCAACCTGTAATTTTTTTACTTTACTGTTGTGTGAAAGCTTTAGTGGAAACCACACTTTGAATTTCGATCTTTTCTTGGACTAGTGAGAGGAAGTATGGTACTGTCTCAAAATGCTGGGCAGTGGCAGAAAGCCACAGCACCTAGTTAGCCACAGAGTCATGAGGGGAAGCAACCTGTACTCTATAGTGTATGGGAACTTGTACTGTATAATAGTACTATGATGCTAAGCTATGATACTCAGTAGATTAGGTGTGTTAAATGCATTTTTACTTATGTTTTTAGCTTACAATGACTATATTATGATGTAACTCCACTGGAAGTCCAGAAGCATCTGTGTAGTAGACACACAGCTCGGTGAAATATGACAAATTGAGTGTACCATGCCATGTAAACCAGCAACAGTAAACCCCAGAAACATCTCTAGTTTTTCCTTCCAGCTCTACTTCCCTAAGGTAACACCTTTCTAACTTCAAACAGGAAAGAGCAGCTGTGCCTATGACCAGTACTTTGTATAATAGGAATCATACAGAATATACTCTTTTGGGTCTGGCTTCTTTCAATAAACATCATGTTTGTAAGATTCATCTATATTATTGGGTATAGAGTAAGGATTGTTCACTTTCATTATCACATACTATTACATTTTATGAATATGCATCCATTAATTCATTCCTCCATTCATCTACCCTACTGTTTGATGGACATTTCCAATCTTTGGCCATTACAAATGGCGCTGCTATGAAATTCTAGCATGTGTGTTTTAAAGAACATGTGTGTGTATTCCGGTTGAGTATGCAACCATGAAATTTCTCATTCCTATGGTATACCTAGTTTTAATAGATAATTCCATAAAGTTTTCCTTAGTGTTGTACTAGTTTATTCACTGAGCAGCAGCATGTGAAGGTTCTGGTTGCTTCACTTCTTTTCATAGGTTAATGTTTTTTGTCTTTTTATTTCAGCAATTCTTGTGGCACTACATTGTACTTAAGCAGATTTCTGTTTTTTTGTTTGTTTGTTTTTCTTCCAGTACCAGGAATCAAACGCATGATCTTGTGCTTGCCAGGCAGGCGCTTTGCTGCTGAGCTAAATCCCTAGCCCCTTAAGCAGACTTCTGGAAGATGCACTGTGACTTGTTAGGTAAGTGAGCTGGTAGAAAGAGCCCAGGGGAGGATCAGAAAGGGTGCTTGAAGGTGGACCACTAGAACCTTTAGATATAAAGCTTCATGAGCCTATGAACTGAAGTAAGTCAAACACCATTCAGCATGCTCTTGTCATCTACAAAGTATTGTTGATAGTAGAAGTTTCTAGTACAGTGAACAGTGGAAATGGGCTTTGTAGTGATGCAAGTTGTCATGAGCTAATGAATCAAGCACAGTTGTAGGATTATAGCCCTGAAAGGAAGAAACAAATAGCAGCCCAAATGGGAGATCCTGTGACATTAACGGCTTATAGTGAGTACAGGTGAAAAAATTGATAAAGATTTTTAAACAATGGTGCTCCCATAGGGACTCATCAAAAAGACATCTTTATCTAGAGAAACGAGTGTGTGTAGAGCATGGTGCTTCAGGGAGTGTTTAGCATTTATAATAGTACTTAGTAATAATATGCCTGTGTCTTCTGTTTGCCTACCACATGAGACATTTTATACTTTTAGTAACAGAAACCCCAATAGTATATTGAAGGGAATTACTGTCAGTATGTTCAGTTAAAGATAACATTTCCAAGTTTTCTTGCAGTTAAGTTCTGGCTAGCTGCATATAAGTGTAAATATAGTATGCCATTGCTGGATACTGTTTTTACCAGGGAGCAGACATATCCTTATATCTCTGCTCTCCTCTCTGATGGCTTAAATGGGGTTGAGATGACTGAACCCTGAACAACCATATTGAACCATTGTGCTGAGGATGGCAAAAGCAACTCGAATACTTGATTTGATGAAGTCCAGCACTGGACTGCCCAACTCTGGCTTTTTCTATGATAAGGAAATCAATCTCTATTTTATTTAAGACAGGATTCTTTCTTTCGGTTAGACTGTAGTAGTCCAATCTAATATGAACTATTCTAGCAAGCTCTGCCTAGAACAAGTATATATAGAGAAAGGAGAGGAACTTTTAAGTATGAGAACTGCCTGGTTAGTCCTCATAATGTACTATAGACACAGTATCTGTATGGAGCCCAATACTCTACAAATATGCCCTTGTTGAATTGAATTGTCACACAAAGCAATGTAAGAGTAATATTTTCCTATTGTTGCTATGACAAATTATATATGCTGTATTATTATAACAAATGTTTTACTTGAAACAACACAAATTTATTCTTTTACAATTTTGATAGGCAGAAGTCCAGAATCAGTTTTACTGGACCAAAATCAAGGCATCGGCAGGCCTGTGTTACTCCTTGTAGCTTTGGGGGGAACCTGTTTCTTTGTTTTCTTCTAGCTACTGGAAGCTGCTCACATTCCTTAGTTCATGGCCTCACATTATTCTAACCTTTGCTTCCATCATCATCTCTTCCTTTTTGACTATTACCTTCCTACTTTCTTGTGTAGGGACCCTGTGTTTACATTAGCTGTGTCTGGAGAATCTAGGATGTTCTCCCCATGTTAAAAATTTATTTAATGACATTTGCCAAGTCCACTTGCCACACAATGTAACATAGTTACTGGTTCCAGGGGTCAGGATATGAACACATTTTGGAGACCTTTCTCAATCTGCCGTAATCATGTGATAGTCTCATCTTACAGTGTGAGTTATTAGTATTTATGTGGGTCAGGTGGAAAGTAAAGTTGTGAGAAAGAAGGAATATTGATTTGGAGTTAGCATATCTGGGAGTCCCAGAGCTGTGTTTAAATAGCTGTGAGCTCTTGGACAAATCATTTAAATTCTCCTGGTTCTAGCTTTTCAGTTTGTGAAATGAGATATTGGACTAGGTCACAGAAGGTAAATACCTGCTGAACACATTGCCAACTCTTCCTTCCATACCAATGGCACAGATGACTGCCGTGCACCTATTTATTTTGTGAATGTGTGTCCCAGAGATGACACTAAGCTGAAATCTATTTTCTCTCTCTGAACAATCTCAAGGCCTGCAATTTAGGCCATTACCATTCCATCATCCTTAAAATGTGATAACTTCATCATGGATCATTGAATCCCCCAAATCAATTGACTCCCTTTTGTGAGAGTTGGTGGTCTCTCTGTCGTCCCTGGGAGAAAATGGCGAGGGGACTTAGAAAATAAAGACAAGAGATGATAGCTGGGGTCAGGTGGAGTTACCTCTTGCCTGATGAGCATGAGGACTCACCTCAACAGTAGGAGCATTTATTTTATACATTTGCAAAGTAGTATCATGAGAGATAATTTTGCCTAGTGACTAAGACTAAGACTAAGACTGTAATTGTCCGAGCAGATACTTTTTTTCAATACTGAAGTAACTTGACTGCCTGAGGCACTCTGGCTCTGTCCCATCCTCACACACATGACCAAGGATCAACTCCAGTGGCTCCCAACACCTTTCTTTTCAGTATCCCTTCTCCTCCTTGAATTTTGTTTGGACTCTATGCCTATTAACTTGGCTAATCAGTATTTCATATCTCCCCATTGTCCTTAAAAAAAAAAGAAAAAGAAAGGAAGAAAAGAAGCAAAAGATCTGAAAGGTCCCTAGCTTCCTTATCATCAGGTTTAAATGACAGTTGACTAACACAGATACCCTGCCCTGCACCATACCAAAGACCCCATGAGCTATTAGGCCATACATATATTTGTATTTATACATATACTTATTCTTAAAGTTAGAAGCTCATGTCCGTTCTCCTTACACACATTAATTGCCTCTTTCTAATATGCAGAGAACATAGAAATCATCTATACTCCTTCTTGCTGGACCTGTAAGTTAGAAAAACTCTCCCCCAGACAATTAAAGATATGTATTTTGCGCTATGGAAAAAACTGAGACAGGATGTGAACTCCCTTCTATGGGAAGGAGTATAATATAAAGAATACACGGCCGGACCGCAGTTCTTCATAAAGATCAAAGCCAGTACTAAATAAAACCCCCCCCTCAGACTAGTCAAATGATCACATTGATTATGATCTGTGGTTTCTGGAAGGCATTATGAAAAATGAAAGGCAATTTTCTATTAAAGCAATGTACCTTAGCTTCTGCTGAGATTTGCCGAGCCTGACTTTATTTTGGTTTGCAAGATTTTCCATAGAAGAGATAACCCTTC
>NW_004955406.1:13629234-13631734 GCF_000276665.1 Chinchilla lanigera | reverse complement strand
TACTGAGGCAATGGTTAAATATTTTACCATTAAATAAAAAATGTCTGGTCTGTTATCCAAACTGAGCTGTATACATTTCTTTTTTTCTTATTAACAATTTTCTAAAATATACCTCTTTCATGTGAAATGAGATTAGATGCTGCCATTAGAAATCAGCTCTTAGCAGACATTGGAAGAAAAAGTATAGCTTTCTGCCCCGGTTCTGTTTTGGATCCAAGTTTACACTGTCCAGTTTGTTTCAGTGCCACAGACCAACTGGAGTATTTCCTTGACCGTTAAGTGTAGTTATTAGAATCCAATCATTCAAAAAAGAAACACTCGTCTGCAACACATTTAAAAGCCGGTGATCCTGCATCTTCCTTCATAGTACTGTAATGGTTCGTACACCCTCCCTTGATTGATACAACTCCACTGTCTTCTGCTTGAAGTTGTAGATTGACATGGGGGTTGCTTTTCTCGCGGACCCTATCCACGCGGCCGTAGGGGTAGATGCGCCGGAAGAAGCCTCCTTTTTTGCAATACAGCCGCTTCAGGTCCTTGAAGTGGCCGGGCTGGAAGACGCCGCGGTTGCTGCCCTCAGGCGGGGCGGGCAGCATGGTGATGCTGCCAGTGGTGACCAGGGGCCTGAACTTAAATTGCAGTTGGATATTTTGTTTCGGCAACGAGGAAAGTAACTAAGGCACCTGGCTTCATCTTTCAAGTTTAAGGGTTGTTCACCCACAATGAAAAATATGAGAGGGAGCAAATTAGGGGACTGTGGAAGGCCACTTTGTTAGAGATGGAGCAACACCACAGGTTATCTTAGAGTTGTGCTCCAGCTGCATGACATCAGAAAAGCTTAGGATACATTTGTAGTACATTTATGGTAGTTTATAATCTAGTTCAAAAAGTCTACTGAATACATTAGGAATGTCAATGGATTTCTCTACAGGTAGAGTTCTGCTGTGAAAACGTCAGAGTATAACAAAAGAAGAGTTCTTAGATTTGGAATACCTTTTCACTGTTCACCTTTGTTCAGCTTCCTATTGGGAAGGCTACTTTGTCAGTCAGGGTGAGCTAGATCGCGCTACAATAAGAAACCACTCTAAAATCGCAGAGGCTTACGACAACTCAGGTTTACTTATCACTCACAGTATATGACCAAAGTGGGTCAGCAGAGTTTAATCTGCCCCATACAGAGCTGGACTGGCAGAGGATCCACTCTCTTATAATGGCACCTTCTAGGACAACTTTTTGGCCACTATAACAGGGAAGAAAGTGTTCACACTGGAAACTAACTCTCTAGCCTAGAAATGATTCATGCCACTTCTGGTCACAAACCGTGGGTCACACATGGACATAAGTATGGCCTTGCCTAACAGGAAAGGGAGTGGGAAAATGTAATTTTCCTAGATTGCAACCAGAAGAGAATTGAATGTAAGTGAACGTTAGGACTCTCCATCACAAGTACTTTCCTCTTTGAGAAGCTCTCAGGTTATTTGTAAATTCATTAATTTATCAACAAAGATGCTCCTGACACCATGTATGTCCACAGTTGGATAAAATAGATGTTATCTCTGGCTTTGTGGAGCTTATGGCCTGCATTAGTGAATGTGCCATATCGTTTTAAGTGTGTATTTTGTTACTATTGTGTGGGATGTTCTATGTACGTCAGTTTGGCAGTGTTCAAATACGTTTTATTCTATTGAGTTTCTTATCTAGTTGTTCTGTCAGTTATTGAGAAAGGAGTATTAAAATCTCCAATTTTAATTGCTGAATGGTCAATTTCATTTTCATTCTGCCAGTTTTTGCTTAACATATTTTGAAGGTCCGTTGTTAGGTACCTAGAGATTTCTTTATTCTATCTCCCTCCTATACTTATTCTTTTTCATTATGAAGTGTCCCTCTTTTCCTAATAATACTTCTTGCCTAAAATCCATTTTATGAGATATTAATATAATGAGTCTAGCTCTTCTATGATTACTACTTGAACAGTGGATCTTTTCCCATTAGTTTACCTTAAGTGTATTTATGCATTTATGCTTAAAGTGTGTGCCACATAGTTGGATCTTGCTTGTTAAATTTGGTTTGATAATATTTGCTTTTTGATTGGAATTTTTAAAGTTGCATTTAATGTAATTATTAATATGGTTAAGTTATGTCTGACATTTTGCTGTTCATTTTTTCCCTATGTTTTTCCTTTATTGCCTCCTTTTGTGTTAATAAATGTTTTTGTGTACATTTTGATTCCTTTACTGATTTTTCTTATTTTCCTAGTGCTTGCTCCAAAGTATGTACATTTAAATAACTTCAGGTTAATACTGGCTTAATTCCAGCAAATTATAGCGGTTTTGATCTAAAACAGCACCATTTTCTTCATTTTTGACTATTGTCAAATATATTTTGTCTACCTATGTTATAAACCCAACACTACATCTTTATAGTTACTGGAGCTGGTACTTTTTCTTCCTTCCTTCCTTCCTTCCTTCCTTCCTTCCTTCCTTCCTTCCTTCCTTCCTTC
>NW_004955406.1:13616514-13629134 GCF_000276665.1 Chinchilla lanigera | reverse complement strand
CTCCCTCCCTCCCTTCCTTCCTTCCTTCCTTCCTTCCTTCCTTCCTTCCTTCCTTCCTTCCTTCCTTCTTTCCTTTTCCCTCCCTCCCTTCCTTCCTTTTTTTTTCTGTTGTCACCTAGTGTCATTTTCCTTCCAATTGAAAGATTTTTATTATTTCTTATAGGTTAGGTATATGAATAGTGAATTTTCTCCAACATTGTTTATCTGTAAATATATTTACTTTGTCTTTGTTTTTGAAGGATAGTTAACTATGGAATTATTCTTTTAATAGTTTCTTCCCCTGAGTTTGAATATTTATTTCATAGCTGGCTTCTGTAATTTCTAATGAGAAGCAGCCATTAATCATTTTGTTGAATTGTTCTTCATGGTTTTTCCAGTTTTTCCAGTTTTGCCTTTCAGAAGTTTGTCCAGATGTGTGTGTGTGTGTGTGAGTGTGTGTGTGTGTGTGTGTGTGTGTGTGTGTGTGTGTGTGATTTTTAAAAAATCTTGTGGAACTTTCATTAGGTTTATATGTTGAATGTCTCTATTTTTTGTTTCTTTTTATTATTTTTCTCTCAGTTTTGAATCATACAATTTCTCTTTAGTTATTTTCAAATTCAAGGATTTTTTGTTTTGAATATATATAGTAAAATTTCATTGTGCCTGTTATGCTCTTTATATATATATGTATATAAAATTACCATTTGCTTCTTTTAAATAGATTCTTCTTTGTTGAGTGATTATTGCTATATTTTCCTTTAATTCATTGTAACTTTCTTTAACTCTTTGGACATATTTTTGTAGCTGCTATGAAGTCTTTTTCCTGATAAATTTAACATTTGTGCCCACTCAGGTCCAATTCCTGTTGACTGTTATTTATTTATTTTGTTGTTTATTGTTTTTTTTTTTTTTCTATTTCTTTGAATGTCTTGTAATGTTTGGCTAACAAACTAGACATTTTCATAACAAATTACAGGAACTCTAGACTCTGTTTTATAACCTGATTCCTGTTGTGTGTAGTCATTAATTTATGTTAATTACTTACTTAGCTTTCTAGGAGTTGCCTTTGTTATCTACATCTTAACAATCAGTCAGTGATGTGGGCAGTTCCTAAGACTTCCATCCTAGGCTGATAGAGCTGTGTGTGGCTTGAGGAGTGCATTTAATGCTGAAACCACTGAATGTTACACCTAATTCTTTCTTAGCTATTACTTTTCCCTGGAAACTCTTGTGTCTCTGTAACAAGAATTTAGAGGTGAATTTTGCAAAAAGCACTGACTGTTCACTTGGGCAGCTCCCATGAATAACTAAAATCAGGACAAAACTTGACATCTCCACCTTCATTTTGTATCTACAGTATATCCTTTCTATCTTAACCTTTGGGTCGGATTCCCTCTCAACTGTGCACATAGGCATGTTAATCATTTAAAGATTGTTTATCTAAAGCTTATAATCCTTCCCTTCCAAAGATTAAGACAACGGGATAAGGATAATTAAGGTATTGTCAGGATTTGCAGGGACATTACCATCAATAGATTTTTAACAGTCAGCCTGTACAACATTTTGTTCAGATCTCCTGAGTGGCATGTAGAAGTCTCCAGTCATTGTCCTTAATCAGCCAGGAACAGTGAACCCTGTAGGCAGATCACCCTATAATAAGACTGCACCCTAAATGGGAGCAGTTACCCCATGCCAGGAATGAAGGCTGTTCCCTTAAGCTGCAATCATATTATGATGGGAACTAGATTGTTCCCTTGAGCCCTAACAACTGCAGAGCCACCAGGAAGAGCCAGACTTGAGGTAATGATTGTCCAACCCACAGTTTGAACTTAAGTATGCACAGTTCTTGCCTCCTGCCTGAGCTTTCCCCCTGTTTAATCCTGAAGCTCAAAACCTGCAGCTTCAGTACCTCTGGTGACAGAGTTGAGGAAGCTTGTCCTTCTTGTCTTCTGATATAGCTATATTGACTCTTCTATCAACAGTTTTTCCATTTGATGTTTGGGCAAATGGCTGGAGTTTGTTTGTTGGGACTCCTTGAAGTCTGGCCCCACTCTGGCCTAGGTCTTTGGTAACATCTCTTCAATGTATACTTGTAATTCATCAGTCATCCAGAAACTTTTGGAGAACTCATCTCAGCACTGCCATGATGTTCTCATTTCAAAGAGAGTGAAACTAGCAAAAAACCCAAAACAACAACAACAACAACAACAACAACAAAAACAGCAGTGATAAAGTTTATTTGAAAAAGTAAAAGTGAAGAGTGTGGGAGAAACTGGCTCTGCAGTGTGAGCTTGGGCTGAGTGAAAGAGGAAAAAGCAAGATAAAAGTACACCCTGGAGGAGGACACAGGGTGGGCTATCACTAGGAGAGCCATGATAGTGAGTGCTTCTCTGTGTCTTTGTCCTTTTATCTACATCTCAAGGAAACCTGAAAGAAGTTTTACATGTGGGTGCTGAGGAGTGGTTCTGGGATCCCGTACTTCAGGCTGATATCAGGTCTAGGCAATCCTATTGAAAACCTACCTGAGTTCTGATGAGAAGTCCACATGCAGAGCTTTTGGAACTGTTCCACAAGTGTTCCAGGAGCTTGTAGTTAACAGCTTATGCCTACTCCCTGAGCCAGCTTTTGCCTTCTCTAATCTCCTGGCTCATAAACAGTTTGCACTGTGACTAGGAATGGTGACCTGACAGACACTAGTTCTAGTGTGCAAATATAGTTGTAAATAAGGCAGATGTGGCATAAGCTAAGTATAAATGCAAAAGAAAAAATTTCCCCAGTGAGAGGAAAGAAATATAGCTCTTTCCTTAGAATATTTACTTTAAAAACATAATTGTGAGTCCTCTCTCTGTGCCTTTGAGATGTCTGTAAAACTTTTTGAAAGCTAAGTAAGTGTCTTGCCATGTTTACAACTAAGAAATTTTTCCCTCAAGAACTTGGGGGCAATGTCTTTGAAATGAGTCACCAAGGACTACAGTGTCTCTCTGGTTCTGTCAGAAGGAAGGAGCCTAATTTCAATCCAAGTTGCTAACCTACCTCCTGTAATAAGTATATCTAAATTTATTTTTCCTTTGGATAAAGGCAGTTCACAAACATGGTGGCCACATGAATGAGCGGGTGCATTTAGGAGCAATTGTGTATGACAAATGGTGCTGTCAGGTCCTCTTATTTGAGTGTTAGTTGTTATGAATCTTGAGAACGTGTATGAAATAAACAAATTGTACCTGCTTGGTTGTACCTGGCATGCACATGACATGCTGGTTTAATGTTTCATCAATAATAAAACTGCTTTTCTTTCTTGCCTATATTTTGGAGGAGGTTTTCTTTTTTTGTCAGTTTGTCTTCATTTACATTTCCCTAACTGTGGCTGCTGACCAGGCCCGTCGACTTGTATTTAAAAGATTCTGCACTGCATCTTTTCTTCTTTTCTTAAAACTGACACCCTTCTCTTGTCTTTTCTCCATCCCTCCGTTGTTTGCTGCTGTAGGAGCACTGTGCTCCTGAGCTTTAGGGGGGCTTGCAGTCCCATCAGTCCCTTTCCCTCATGTCATCAGTAACACTTTTACACCTGTACCTAAAGGGCTGTGTAATCTCTGCCTTAAGATAGGGAACAAGTAATGATAAGTCCATGAATGGATTCTCCTTTAGATCCTTCAGTGGGGTTGTTTTAGATTGCCCCTTTGTGAGTAGGGGTACAGAAATTAGAGAAATTAAAAACTTAAGTTGTGTGGTCATCGCTGGTTGGTACTGTGATCTAACATTCTACAGAGGGGCACACAGGTATTTTTCTCCCACAACCTACTCCTTCCTGAAGACTTGTCTCACTTTTCTGGATAGAATACAGAACAATGATGATGTTTAAGCAATGGGTTTAGTGCAGAGCTCATGTCTGATAACTGTGCAGGGTTTGGGTAGGGCTCAGAGAATCAGCAGTTGTGCCTCTGTTTGAGCTAGGTCACAGAGCTAAGGAGAGGTGGGGCCTTATCTTGGGTCTTCAAGAAGACGAGCCACACAGAAACTTCTTCATTTCTCCTCTTGGCCTTTCTGTCCTACTCAGATCCTCTTTTCAGCACTCTCCTGAAGTTCACTCTACCCAAAGCTTCTTGCATATAAATTTTCACTCATCCTTTTAGTATTTAGACTTGAGCCCAATTGATTATATAACTGAGATCTTTCTTCTTTTATTGCAATAGACCCTGAATAAAAATTTGCCTTCATTGCCTAAACTTCTGTCTAGCTTTTGTCTTCTTTGACACTGGAAATGCTGAAGACAGTTTTTCCCATGAAATATTTGCTAGGAAATGTTTGCTTAATACCCCTCCTCCTGTCCCTAACAGCGTAACTTCTATTCTAGGATTAAAGCCTGCCAACCTCCTCACTGCATTTTCTAGCCCAAGCTCTGGCTCTATCTCAGGCTTAAAAGTGACTGCCCTGAGAGCAGGCTAAAGTCTCAACTTCTGACCCCTGACATGCTACTGTACTTATCATGCTAGTAAATCTTCTAGCAGGAAAACCATACTTCCCTCCTGTCCTCTCATAATATATTTAGTCTTCAGACAGTGAATGAAAGAATGTTTCCTCTAGAACATTAAAATAGTGCAGTGCAGGCTATAATACAAAAAGATACTTGCTTTAGTTACTTTTCAATCATTGAGGCACAATATCCAGCACCCATAATTTAAAGAAAGAGAGGTTCACTTTGGCTTGCCGTTTTGGTTCATGGTTGGCAGGCTCCAAGGTAGAAATGACAGGGCAGAAGGGTGCAGGAGGAAAAACTGCTTTCTCCTGGAGGACAGGCAGCAGAGAGCATGGGAGCTGCCTGGGAGGGAGGTACCATTTCAGGTCACACCCCATCGAACATCCTCTTCCCGGAGGCTCCACCTGTAATAGCACACGCAGTACCACTTATGAGTATAGCGCCCCTGTGATTCGATCATTTTCTAAAGCTCAGCCTCTGAACACAAGAGGGTTTGGGGGTGGGGGACACTTTAGATGCAAACCACATGAGTCATACTGAATGGATTCATGGCTGATGAAACCCTGGGACCCCTCATACAAATATGCCACTTGGTGAAATTTGGACTAACAGAGAAGGAAGCCAAGAAATATTGCTAAAGCCCCTAGTATTTTAGAGCATCTTTCTAGGCATTTCCCACACATTACCTTATATTACCTTAATAGCCTTACAAAATACCGTTTATCTTTTATTTTTTTCAAATGAGGAGACTCAAGGTTAGAGATTAAATTGTTTTCTCAGGGTCCTAGCTATTTGGGTGTATTGACCTTGAGAAAAGCTTCCGTCTATGAGACCATGTCCTTGAAAAGTCCCTTTTGTGTTCCCAATACTCTTGCCAAGTCAAGGGGACATTGTAAGTAGACTGGAACTGGAATATGTGAATAAGTATTATATCTGAAGAATACTGGGAACTGGACAAACTAGTGTGATCTCTAGAAACTGCCTGCGTGCTCAAATGCTAAGTCAGCTGTTCCTTGGAGTGCTGGTCACACAATGGAAAAAAGCAAGCTACTGCTGTGTAGTTTAACCTACAAGACCCCTTCTTGCAATACTTGAGTGCAGCACAGAGCCCTGTGAATTACTGTAGCCCAAGTGGCCACCACTGCACATTTGAGTTCTCTCTGGTGATTTCCTGTCTGGTCCCTTGAGCCTTAATATTTGACAATTACCTAATCCAACCAGCTGCTCTTGGACATTCCAAGAACCTCTAGCAACTTTCCTGTTCAGCCTGCCACCACTGAAGTTTATTCTTCTCTGTTAGAGAGTTTCAGTGAACTCTGCTCTTTCCTGTTGAAATTTTAATAAAATTTAACCCTCACAAGCCATCCCCGGGTGTTTTCTTCATCTCTCAACAACCTACTCCAGATCCCCAGCACACCTTGGCTGTGGACTGGGTAAGTTGCTGGAACCCAGGATTATCTGACTTCTTAGTAACTGTTGCATGTTTCTAATGACATATTATTGGTTTAAAGTCCTGCAGTTTCAGCCAAACAATAGTGATATAAAATATTCCTGCAATATATCTCTACTATGGTCATGCTTTGATTAATCTCATGCCTATACATGCTATACTCCTATAAGGAAAGATAGAGATCATGATTTACCTGGCTTTGCTGTACCAGCATTTGTCACAGGAAATGAAATTTAAGCTCAGTGAAAACCTATTAACATGGATGAGTGAGTCAGACACAGCCATCCTAAAAAATCTTCAAAAGAAGCTCTTTTTTATGAGTTTTAATTTCTCTTAAGCCTTCCAGTTTTCAGAACTCATGGGATTGTTTGAAGTCTCTTTTCTTCCTAACTACTTTACCATTTATAAAGTTGCTAGATATTGTCACTTTAGTTCTATGATGTCACTAATACCTGTCTGTCCCTTTTTATTTTCATTGCCACTATCTTTATTCCAGTTAGCCTCAGGGACTATCTTTATTACCACCATCATTCTCTTTCATTCCATTCTATCCATTGGTCCATTGATCCATCCATCCATCCATCCACCCATCCATCCATCCATCCATCATCCATCCATCCTTTCATTTCTTCATCATTTTGTGAATGCTAACTAAAGACATGATAAACAGATTGTCATGATACAGTATAATGTATGTTTTAAGAAAAGATTGCTCAAAGTGCTACAAGAACATAGAGAAGGGCCCCTTGATCCAGGGGCAAGAAGATTCAGAAAAGGCTTTGTAGAGTGTCATATGAGTTAGTTTTTAAAAATTAATTAAGTTTATTTGTATATTTTATGTATACACAGTGATCACATTCATCATAGAGAATTTATACCTGTACATGATAAAACTTGATTCTTTTTTCCCCATCTCCCTACTCTCCCTTCAACCCCTCTTCCTCTCCTTATTTACAAAAGCTCTGTTCCCATTATTTTCTTTCTTTTCTTATCATGTTTTTCTTTTTCACAGTATCTGTTATACATTTTGGTCTTTATTTATACTTTCTGTTTTTCATACCAGACAAACAATATGGTATTTGCATGCCTGTCAAATTTATTTTACTGAAGAGAATGGCCTTAAGGTGCCTAGCCATTCTTTCTGGAGTGAGAAGGAATCTCAGTGTTATCTTAAGTTGCATCTCTCTAGTGACCAGTAATGTTGAACATTTTTTCATACATTAATTTGCTGTTTCTACTTCTTCATCTGAGAAATGTGTATTCACTTCAGATGCCCATTTTTGGAAGGGGTCTTTAAATTGGAGGGGGATTCTGAGTTTTTGTAGTTCTTTACATATTCTAGATAGTAGACCTTTGTCTGAGAAACAGCCAGCAAAAGCTTTTTCTACACTATGGATTGTCACTTCATTCTGTTGGTGTTTTCTCTTGCTGTGAAAAAGCTTTTCAATAAGATGAGATCCCAGTTGTTGATTCTTTGTGATAGTTTCCACGTGACTGGAGTTTTGTTCACAAAGTCTTTGCCTACATGTGTGGCTTCAAGAGTTCTACCTATTCTCTCTTCCAGCCGATTTAATGTTTCTATTTTGATATTTATATCTTTGATCAATTTTCATTTTAGTTTAGTGCATGGTGAAAGATATAGGCCTAATTTTAATCTTTGGCATGTGGCTTCCACTAATTTTTTCTGAGTTCCTGTTGCATGGAGTATTGTTTTCAATCCCTTGACTTTAAGTCTATGAATTGCTTTTGAATTAAATGCGTTTCTTTTTTGCAGCATATTGTTGGATCTTGCTCTTGATCCATTCTGCCAGTCTGTTTCTTTTATTTGAGACCATTAACATTGATGTTTATAACTGATATGTGTTGACTTATCTGTGCCATGTTATTTTCCTGTTGTTGGCTTCCTTTCTTCTCCCTATGTTTAACTGTTCTCTTTGCCTGGTGGATTCATTCTGTTGGGGTTCATGGAGCTGTCCTTGTTATCTCTTTCTAGAATGCCCTCAGAACATTTTGAAGTGTTGATTTGGTGGTCATGGATTTCCTCAGATGTTGTTTGTCATGGAATTATCTTATTTTTCCATCAATTTCAAAAGATAGTTTTGCAGGGTACATCAATCTAGGTTGGAGTTTGTTTTCTTTTAGGGCTTGAAATACTTCACTATAAGCTCTTCTTGACTTGAGGGTTTATGTTGAGAAGTCTACCTTGATTCTGATGGGCTTGCCTTTATAGATCATTTCTTTCTTTTCTCTATGTGTTGAATTTCTGGAATCTGGATATATACCTTGCTATAGATTTTTTTTGATCATGGATAATTGGAATTCTATATGCCTCACTTATTGTATGTCAAGTTCTTTTTCCCTGCCAGGGAAGTTTCTTGCCATGATGTTTGTGAACTGGTTTTCTTAATGTCATTTTCACTATCTCCTGCTTTTTCATCAGCTCCAATCAATCTGATATTATTATTCTTTGCATCATCTAGCTGCTGCTGGATTGATTTATCATAGTCCCATACTATTTTTAAGAAATCTTTCTTTTCATGATTACTAACCTCAATCCTGTCTTCTGTATCTGAGATTCTGTTATTACATTGGTTCACTCTTCTCTGTATACTCTTAATGGAATTTTTAATCTCCTTGATATCTGTTTGAATCTATTTCATGGATTCCATTTCTTCCATATGTTAGGGATTCATGGTTTCCATCATATTCCTAAACTCTATTTTTAAAAAATCTGTATCTGCTCTACAGTCACCAAGCATGTCTTTCATTATGGTTACCATCTCTGTAGTTACCTGACAAATTATTTCTGCTTTGATTTTTTAAAGCTACCTTCATCTGCTTTATTGTAACCAGTATAGAGTGTGCAGGTGGGTGGCTTTTGGATTGTTCCACCTCATTTTCCCATGTTTGCCTTTTGTGAGTGGACATTTGGGATTGCATCTTATTTAAGTGTCTTCTCATTTTGTATTTCTTTGATGTTGTTCTTGTTTAATTCCTGGGTTGATGCTGGTAAATTGCCTATGGTCAGTAGTAGCTTTAATGTTAGTAGTTAGAACCTTTAGGAAAATACTACTTCTCAATGGTATCTTCCAGGTGTAGCTAGCTTTTGGATTTTGAGTGTGTTGCAGGTCCTGTCTCTTCAATTTATTGCCAATGAGATGTTTCTGCCTACTTGGCCCAGTCCCTGGTTCTTTGTCATTGGCCTATAGTATTTTTTATGACCCTTAGGTAATCTTAGTCTGGGTATACTAGGAAGAACAACTGGTTAGAATAATTATGTTACTTTGGCTAAAGTGGTACAATCAGCAATGACAATAGCATCAAACACAGCCTAGACAATGACAGACTGAAGTAACTATTAATTTGTTATCTTTAACTGTATGAACTAGATTTGTGGTTATATAAAAAAATCTAAAACAAACCAGAAAATTGTATGCAGTAAATAAACTCTCTATATTGTAATTTTATCCTGGGGGAGGAAATTTTAAAGGGGTTGGGGAAAAATAGAGAAATAGAAGAAAAGTAAGAGATTAGAAACAAGGCTGGAAGACAAATTAGGACCACACAAACTTTGGGAAATTGATAAAGAAGACAAAGATGGAAAGAGAGAAGGAAGAAAGAAAAAGAAGAGAAGAATGGAGCAACAATAACAAAAAAATAGAAACCATGTTCACATTCATATAAGAACAAGAACAAACAATGAGAATTTTTTTGCAAAAAACAAAAAAACCTGAACAATCAAAAAAAAAAAATAAGAGAAAGAAAGTAAAGAAAAAAGAGAAAAA
The DNA here is from genome assembly GCF_000276665.1 of Chinchilla lanigera. Classification (NCBI taxonomy): domain Eukaryota; kingdom Metazoa; phylum Chordata; class Mammalia; order Rodentia; family Chinchillidae; genus Chinchilla; species Chinchilla lanigera. Next base: position 13,619,446 of record NW_004955406.1, on the reverse strand, counting down.
AAGAAAAGAAGAAAAAAAAAGTCCATTTCAAGGTGTGTCTCTGCTGTTACTGGTAGACAATATAGGCAGTCAGAATCCAGATCCACATTGATCTGTCCCAGCAAGCCAGCAGCAGGTCCATGGTGGGAGAATGGATAATCCCAGTGGTTCTCTAAATTCACACTCAAAATGGAGCTACATCAGTTTTCCAGAGCCTCCAACTTGTCAACTTACAGGTATTGGGTCTTTCTAGCCTCCATAATCATGTGTGCCAATTTATTATAATATATCTATCTATATCTATCTATCTATCTATCTATCTATCTATCTATCTAATCTATCTATCTATCTATATTGTATTGGCTCTGTTGCCCTGAAAAACTTTGACTGTACCAGATTTTGGTAACAAGACTGAGGGCGTAGAGATTAAAAATGTTTTCTGAATAGGTTCTGGTATTAGCTCTCAAATCTGATTAGATTTGAACATAATGACTGTTTTCAGTAGTAAGGATCTGTGGAATGATGTGGCAATGATGACACAAAATAATACCAATGGATACTCTTAATCACTATAAGAAGCAAGAATCTGAGTAACTATGTACATGGATACTCTCAAATATCTTTCCCTAACCAATGAATATAGTATCATGACACTGGCCAGTTGATCTTAAAGTAGAAGAAAAGTATGAGCTTAGGGATGAATTCCTCTTATAAATGACCCAAAGAATATCCTTATCTCCGATAGTGAAAGAGCTGAGACTGATGAAAATCAAGCACATGATATCATCTTAAAACTGAATAAAGTACAACACAATTTGAATTCCCAGTCCCATTGTGTATCTACTGTTAAACTGAGCACACTGATTGGAAATAAAATTCTAAAAGTTGGACTGAGGAAATATAGAAGATCCTGGTGGAGTTGGAGACACTAAGCTCCTAAACTGATGAGTCTTTTTTGTCAATGGAAGAAGGATCTCTACCCTAATCTGAGGTAATTAACTCTGATTTCCCTATGAAACTGTGGTACCCTGCCCCTAGACTACTGCTTTACAAGACAGTCATGACTTGCCAGGACCAACATCAATCAGTTCTCTTTGCTTTTCACTAGACTCGTCCCAGCCATCCCCTAAAGATGAGGTACAAAGTGACCCAAGGGAGAGGACTACATTCCCATTACATCCCCACTCAACTCACTTATTCAGTGTTTGTATGTGGGAAAGCTAACACATATACACACACAGAAGAATATTTGATCACAAGCTAGAGCAGAAAGGAAACTGCTTTGCTCTTTCAGTCTGGTTACGAGGACAGTGAACCCCCATTTCCGGATCACAGTCATTCTAGCATACCTAGACTTCCCTGGGTACAAGGCATTGGTTGAGGAGTTGAATAACTTGCATTTGTCCAGGACAGGGCTTCTTAACCTTGTCTCTATTGGCATTTGGCTGGATAGTCTTTGTTATGGCAGAGATGTTTGGAAAATTGCAGAATGCTTAGCAGCATCCCTGGCCTGGACCCACTCTATGGTAGTAAGCATCTATACTACCTCCTTATTACTCCCCAAATGTCTCCTGATATTTGTCATTGACCCCTGGGGTGCATAAGCATTTGAAAGGCACTGACTCTGGCTTTCTTTGCAAAGAAACTTCACCTATGTTCTCACATCTGAGAATCAATATAGATATGTAAAACAGGTATTACACAGCTGATCAAGTAGTGGGAAAGAAATAGAACTCCCATCTTCTGAATGCAAGCTTATGCTCTTCTAAGACTCCTAAGGGAAAGTAAGTAATTGAGAACACAGCTTGACCTCATGTTACAGGAAGTGTCAGTTTTGAGTTGAGGAACAAAACTCTACACATTATCAGTAACTATTTTGCTATTTACTTATTTATTCATTTATTTATTTGTGAGACAGGGTCTCACATGTAGTTCAGGATGTCTTTGAACTCACTATGTAGCCCAGGGTGTCCTTGAACTTTTGGTGATACTCCTGTCTCAGCCTCTCAAATGCTGAGATTCCAGGCATGTGCCACCAGATGTGTCTATTTTGCTCTTTTTAGATTTCACTTCTTCATTTTAGTTTGATGAACTTTCATGGAGCTCTTTAAAGGGGACAACTTTATATTTTCTTTTTTTTTTTTTTTTTTTTTTTTTTTTGTTTTTGCTTTTTCTCCGGTACCGGGAACCGAACTCACGAACTTACGCTTGCCAGGCAGGCGCTTTGCCGCTGAGCTAAATCCCCAGCCCCTATATTTTCTTTTTAAAGTGCCTAGTTTCATTCTTGATTGTAAGCACTTCCAAATAGTTCAACTCTTTAAGATAAAGGAGAAGGTCCTGACAAAACTTTTGCAGTTGCTCTTGAGGATGTGTCACTGTGTTAACAGTGTGTAGGCAACCCTCCCAGAGGTATTTAAAAAAACACCAAAATACAGTACTGTCTCTGAAAACAAGTTTGCTGTAATTGTTTTTGAGACTAGATTAAAAAAAAGTGGAAGTACTGAAATGAGTATGAAAGGCACAACATCTGTGTCTATAAATAACTAGTTTAACTTCTGTATTGTAGAAAGAAGAAAGGAAGGGTATTTTAAAAAATTGAAATCCAAAAATAAAAATAAAACTGAAGTTTTCTTTTTTTGAAGTTAATTTTTTTATTATTATATGTTTGCAGTACCTAATGATTACATTTATCACAGGGAGTTTGTACATGTACATAATAGATCTTAATTCTTTTTTTGTCCTATTGACCATTTGTCCTATCTCCTCCTATTCCTTCCAGCTCCTTCCAACTCTTGTTCCCCTTCCTATTTGCAAAAACTCCATTTCATTTTTATTTCAATTATTTTTTAAAATGTCCTTTCCTGTCCTCTCCTGTCCTCTCCTTTCCTTTCGTTTCCTTTCGTTTCCTTTCGTTTCCTCTCCTCTCCTCTCCTCTCCTCTCCTTTCCTTTCCT
>NW_004955406.1:13610069-13616414 GCF_000276665.1 Chinchilla lanigera | reverse complement strand
TCCTTTCCTTTCCTTTCCTTTCCTTTCCTTTCCTTTCCTTTCCTTTCCTTTCCTTTGCATCCCACTGCCTTCATCTCTTCTTCCCATTTGAAAAAGAGCTCTCTACTTCCTATTATCTGTATTTTATTTTGTTCTTTACACTTTGGGTTTCTCATATAAGAGAAACTGCAATATTTACACTGTGCGCTTGATTTGTTTCACTTAATATTATGGTCTTGAGGTGCATCCACTTACCTCCAAATGCCTCGAGTTTACTCTTTGTGGCAGAGTAGTACTCATTGTGTACAAATAGTACATTTTCTTTATCTATTCATCTGTTATTGGGCATAAAAGTGCTTCCATTATTTAGTTGTCACAAACTGTGGTGCTATAAACATGAGTATGTCTATATCACTATAATATAATGATTTTACCTTTTTCAGAAAGATGTCTAGAAGGGAAATAGCTGGGTCAAATGGGGCTTCTAGTTTTTTGATGACTCTCCACACTGACTTCTATAGTGGTTGTACTAGTTTGCATTCTCACCAGCAATATAGAAGTGTTCCTTTTTCCCCATAGCCAGGCCAGCATTTATTATTATTTGATTTCTTGATGATAACCATTCTTTCTGGAGGAGATGGTGTCAGTGTTATCTTAATTTGCATTTTTCTAATGGTTAATGATTTGAATATTTTTTTCTTTTTCTTTTTGCTGAGCCTTTTTTTCATGTATTTATTGGCCATCTGTACTTCTTCTAAAAAGTGTTTATTCATTTTGATTGCTCAGTTTTTGATCGGGTCTTTTGTGGGGAGGCTATTTTTTTCTGAGTTATTAATATATCCTAGATGTCAGTCCTCTGTCCAAATAATAGCTGGCAAAAATTTTTTCCCATCCTGCAGGTTGTCTCTTTACTCTGTTGGTTGTTTCTTTTGATTTGTAGAAGGTTTTAAATTTAATATAATCCAATTTGTTGATTCTTGGTGCCATTTCTTGTGCTATTTGGGTTCTGTTCAGAAAGTCCTTGCCTACATATATATATATTCAAGAGTTTTACGTATTTTATCTTCCAACAGAGTAAATGTTTCTGCTTTAATATTTAGGTCTTTGATCCATTTTGATTTTAATTTAGTACATGCTGATATATATGGTCTAGGCTCAATCTTCTGCATGTGAGTATCCAATTTTCCCAGCACCATTTATTAAAGAGACTGTTTTTCCTCCAGTGCATGTTGGCTCCTTTGTCAAAGATCAAATAATTGAGTATGTCCAGGGTTGATTCTTTTTCCTCTATTCTATTGCATAGATTCACATTTTTGTTTTTGTGCCAGTACAATGCTGTTTTTTTAAAAATCACTGTAGCTTTGTGATACAGCAGAGGCCAAGGCTTCCTTGGGTAAAGTTAATCTGTCTATCTCTTTTTTTTTTTCCATTACCAGGAATCGAATGCATGACCTTGCACTTGCCAGGCAGATGCTGTGCCTCTGAGCTAAATCCCCAGCCCCTTAATCCGGCTATTTCTAATGCTCAACTCTCTAGAGTAGACTCATCTTTGCCAATGTTTTTAATTATTTTCCCAACTCAGCGTATATCCACTGGGGTCCTTTGGCAGTCCCAGGGCCCTATACAATAACTACATTTACCACATGCTCCACATAAAACCATTACTGATGGTAGGACTGATTGCTGTGGCAGGACTGATTGCACATAGGTGAATGTGTGTTGTTTAGCTCTTTGGTCATGATGTGCAAACTGTATTGTTCCCTCTTCTATTCAACAACAGTGGCTGTGGCAATTATTGCCTTCTTAGCAATCCACACTGGCTAACTTTCCTGGTGTTCTTGATTGTTATTATCCTCCAAATTGATTCAATTTGCTTCCCTCATACCTTTCGTGTTCCCTTTAAAAATAAGCTTGACTTTCATAGCAGGAGGGGTCTTTATTTTCACAGATGGGTCCTCTTCTGGCAGGGGAGGTTATGTAACAGCCTTCTCTTTCCAAATACAGGATATGGGTTTTTCTTCTGCACAAAAGACAGAGTTGCAGGCTTTTATAAGGGCCTTGCAAGATCACCCACTCACTCCCATTAACCTCTTTTCAGATAGTGCTTATGCTTGTGGTATGGTGCAACACAATGAAACTGCTACTATACACATGGCCAAGAAGATCTTTTTCATTTATTTCAGACTGTCCAATTTGCCATTTAGTCATGTCATGTTCCCTGTTTTATTGTTTTTTTTTATGTTCCCATTCCCAATTGCTAGGGCCTCTCACTGAGGGAAACACTACAATAGACAGACTGCTGGCTACTGTCATTGTTCCTCCCTCAGATACCATTCAACAGGCTTCTGCCTCCCATGCCACGTTCCATCAGAATGCTTCTGTCTTGTGCAAACAGTTCCTTTTAACCTGGGAACAGGCTCAACAAATTGTTAAATAATGTTCTTCACAGCAATACATCTTCTCTCACTCCCTATGGGGATTGATTTCTGAGGGTTGCACCCTACTCATCTCTAGCAAATGAATGCTACTCATATTACTGAGTTTGGCTGTCTATGCTGGGTCCACATTTCAGTGTATACTTCCTCAAGATTTATTTTTGTTTCTTCCCACCCTGGTGAAGTGGCTAAAAATGTCATTGCTCATTGCTTGGATGCTTTTAGTACCCTTGGCTGCCTGCAGGCACTTAAGACTGACAATTGCCCAGCTTATACAAGGCCTACCTTCCAAACATTTTGTAAAACCTTTTACTTTTCCTTTACCATGGGAATTCCTTAAAACCCTCAAGGTCAAGGAATTGTTGAATGTGCTCACACTACATTCAAAATTCGATTACAAAAACAACAAGAGGCATCCTTCCCTACACCTCACTTGGCATTATATACTATTAACTTTTAAAATCCTACTAGGGATGGGACTACAGCAGCAGAAAGATAATTCAATTAGGTAAAGGAAAAGAAGCTAGGAAGGGTCCTCTTCATACTGGACAATGGAAGGGACCCAGCCCAGTACTCATATGGGGCTGAGGGAATGCTTGTGCCTTTCTAGAGAATACTGAATGGCCTATCTGGGTGCCAGAGCATGCTCTATGGTTATATCATGGACTCAGAACCAGAGAAGAAGTTGGTTCCACTTTTCAAGAAGCCAGTGCTCAGTTCTGTGGCAGTAATGCCTCAGAAACCATGCCACAGCCAATAGACAAGTATGGGGCTAGACCTGATCTGAGGTCAATTAAAGAAACTGGCCCAGTATACCCAAGAGATGGTAACAAAAAAGGGGAATTGAAGGTCTGAGTAGGTGATAGAGTGTGTGGAGATAAATGAGCTGAAAGCTATGTGAAAGAAAGGGACACAAAAGTTACCAGTATTTTAAAGACAAATTTCTGCCAAAAAAATTCCGACTAGTCTATAATTACAAACTTCTAAAATTATAAAATTGTTATTATAATTCAATTTGGCCAAAAATATATTTGAGTGCACTCTAATATTGTAAGCAGGTTGTCTGTGTATTTGTTTGTTTATTTGTTTGTCCTATCTGTGAACAGCTGTTCTTTATTGAGCTCAACATATATATATATTTTAAATTTTAATTTTAATTTTAATTTTTTTTTATTTTTGAAGCATTTGTCTGATATACTTCCACCAAAGTTGCCAGCTGGTCAAAACAATGTGAAAATTGGTTTTATAAATGTAATGCATATTGTTGTTTACACATTATGACTTGAGGGTTTCTCATTGATCAAAAATAATATGTTAATTGACACGATCTAGTTTTCATAAATCATCAGAAAATTGTTAAGATAATTAAACAAAAATCCATCAGGGTGGCAGGGGAAGATTGTTGGACAGGACTCCAACTGATCAATAAGAAAGCAGTATTCTGGTTTTTTGAGGGTAATGCCTGCTTCCAGGAATGAATCTGGGAGTATTGCTTCCCTTTCAATTTCATTAAAGAATTTGAGAAATAGCAGCATTAAGTCTCCTTTAAATTTCTTATAGACACAGGGTCTGGGCTTTTCTTTGTTGGCAGATTTTAAATTATATCTTCAATTTCATTGACTGATATTGATGTATTTAGAAATTTTATATGTTCTTATTCAGCTTTGGTAATCCTTATGTATCTAGGAATCTGTACATTTCTTCCTTGTTTTCCATCTTATTTGTGTACAGGTTCTCAAAGTAGGTATTGACGATCTTTTGGATTTCTGCAGGACCTGCTGTGATTTCATCCTTTTCATTTCTAATTGCCTCAATTTGAGTTTTTTCTTTCCTTTTTTGGATAAGTTTGACTAAGTGTTTGTTAATTTTATTTAGTCTTTCAAAGAACCAACTATCTGATTCACTGATTCTTTATATTGTTGTCTTAGTGTCCATTGCATTAATTTCTGCTCAGATCTTTATAATTTTCTCCCTCATGTGAACTTTGGGCTTGGCTTACTTTTTTCTTTTCTAGAAGTTTAAGGTTCAACATCAAGGTGTTTATTTGAATTTGCTCTGTTTTCCTAATGTGAGAATTCACTACTATAAATTTCTCTCATAGGATTGCTTTCATTCTGTCCCATAAATTCTAGTATGTTATATCAGCATTATTGTTTAATTGTAGAAACTGTCTAATTTCTTTTTTAATTTCATCTGTGACACATTGGTTGTTGCCATTGCTATTTCATTTTCATGTTTTTATGAAGTTCCTGTCATTTCTTTTGCCTTTTATTTCCAATTTCATTGCACCATGGTCTGAGAATATGCAGGGATAACTTCAGTTCATTTGTACATGCCTATATGCTTAAGCATGTTTTGTTTTGGAGAAAGTCCTGTGTACAGTTGAGAAGAATGTGTAATCTGATGTTGTGGGTTGGAACTCTCTGTAGACATCTACTAAATCCACTTGTATCTTATTTCTCCATCAATTTTGAAAGAGTTCTGCAGGGTACATCAATCTGAGTTGGAGGTTGTTTTCTTTTAGGGCTTGAGATACTTCACTCCAAGACCTGAGTGTTTGTGTTGAGAAGTCTGCTGTGATTGTAGTAGGCTTTCCTCTATAGGTTATCTGTCTCTTTTCTCTAACAGCTTTTAATATTCTGCTCTTGTGTTGAATTTTGGAATTAGGACCATTATATACCTTACTGTAGGATTTTTTGATCATAGCTAATTGGATTTCTATAGGCCTCAATGATTTGTCTGTAAAATTCTTTTCCCTGCTTGGGAAATTTTTTGCCATGCCATCTGTGAACTATTTTTTTTATGTCAATTTTGCTATCTCCTGCTTTTTCATCAACTCCCATCAATCTTATGTTATTCTTCTTTTCATCATCTAGCAGCTGTTGAATTGTTTTCTTCTGGTCCTGTATTATATTCAAGAAATCTCTCTTTTCATGATTGCTAACCTCAATCCTGTCTTCTATATCTGAGATTCTATCATCACACTGGCTTATTCTACTGTGTATACTTTCAGTGGAATTTTTAATCTCCTGGATATCTGTTTGAATCTTTTTCATTTTTTTATCTATATCTGCTCTATAGTCACTAATCATTTCTTTCTTTCTTTCTTTCTTTCTTTCTTTCTTTCTTTCTTTCTTTCTTTCTTTCTCTCTTTCTTGGAATCAAACTCATGGCCTTGCACTTGCCAGGCAGGCATGATGATGCTGAACTATAACCCTGGCCTATGTCTTCAATTATGGTTACCATCTCTGTAGTTATCTGAGAAATTATTTCTGATTTATATTTTTTTAGAGCCTCATTCATTTGCTTTGTTATTTCTGCTGTTATCAGTTCAGAGTGCAGTTGGTTGACTTTCAGATTGTTCTACCTCATTTCTCCTTGTTTTTGCCTTTGTTGAACTGGATATCTGAGGTTACATCTTATTTAAGTGTCCTCTCATTTTCTGTTTTTTTATTTTTATTTTTTTTAAGTATAATTCCTGTACTGATGTTTCTAAATTTCCTATGTTGAGTAGCTTTATTACTAGTATTTAGGATCCTTAGGGAATGACTACTTCTCAGAGGTGTCTTCCAGGTGTAGCTGGCTTTTGGGTTTTGAATGCATTGTAAGATTGTACCTCTTCAATTTATTAGAGGTGAGAAGTTGCTGCCTTTTTTCCCCAACCCTAGTTCTTTGGCATTAGCCTATCATTTTCTTTATGACATTTAGGCAATCTCAGTCTTGGTATACCAGGAAGAACAACTGGTTACAACAATTATGTTCCTTCAGCTAAAGTGGTACAATCAGCAGTAACAATAGCATCAAATATAGCCTAAAAAAATGACAGACTGAGGTAACTATTAATTTACCACCTTTAAATGTATGGAGTAGGCAGCGCTCCTGGGTCCGAGTGTGGGCCGGACTCATACCACCGCGATTCCCAGCCGAAAAG
>NW_004955406.1:13584221-13603995 GCF_000276665.1 Chinchilla lanigera | reverse complement strand
TATTGTCTATATTGTGCTTGTGATATGTTGTAAAATGTTGTATGTCTGTTAATGTTTCCCTCCTTTTATCCTTAAAATAAAAAAAAAAAAATAAAATAAATGGAACACTTCAGTAAAAAAAAAAAAATGTATGGAGTAGATTTGTAGTTATATAACAAATTCTAAAGCAAATCAGAAAATTATACACAGTAAATAAGCCCTCAATGTAGTGATTTTATCCTCTGGGGAGAAAATTTAAAAGGAATTAGGGGGAAGAAATAAAGAAACAGAAGAAGAGGAAGAGATTAGAAGCAAGGCTGGAGGACCAAGGAATACCATGCAAACTTTGAGAAACTGGTAAAGAAGACAGGATGAAAAGAGAGAAGGAAGAATTGAAAAGAAGAGCAGAATGGAATAACAACAACAAAAACCAGAAACCATGTTCACACGCATATGAAAACATGAACAATCTTGAAAAAAACAAAACAAAACAAGGAAAAAGAAAAAGAAAAGAAAATAAATTTCTACTTCCAGGTGTGTCTCTCCTGCCAGTGGTAGACACCATGGACAGTCAGGGTCCAGATCTGAGTTGATTATTCTTAGCAAGCCCATTGTAACTTCACAGCAGGGCACTGGAGAACCCAGTGAGCCTATACCTTTAGCCCCACTGAAGTTGAGGCTGGCTTCTGTCCATGAGAATCAGACCCATTCAACCTGTATGCCCCCTCTGGCTTGAACTTGACTCCCTAACTTCCTGCTGAGTTGAGCTCTGCTCCCAACACTGGGAGCTGCTAGATGGAACCAGCAGTTGCTCTGAATTCTGAGGTCAGCTGGCCCCTCTGCAAGATGGCTCCTGGCCAATCACCCTCTCCTAAGGGATGTCAGAACCCAAATAATTCACCAGCTTCTGCAGTCAACTGTGCTCACTTCTCTGTTCCACTGGTGTGTTTCTCCATAGAGACCTCTGGGGTTGCCAATAGTCACCATGCATCTGCAGGTTTGAGGCCCCCCTCATGCTATGAATCCAGACTCAGGGAGAAAGAACTGCCTGCCATCTCCTCCTTCTTCATTGAAGTCTCTCTCTTTGTTCTTCCTGTGGGCTTCAATTTATGCTTCATATCCTTCCTAGGTCCCAAGCATCCACCTCCTTCCTCCTCCTCCTCCTCCCTGGTTATATTCCAGTGTCTGGACACTAAATCTTGACAGTGGGACATGCAAGAGAAGTAGCAGTAGTTCACTCCCATGCCATGACTCTGAAACTCTAAAGTTTTCAAAGTAGGGGTAGGAATATACTTTAATTTTAGGAATTAATTGGATTAAAACTCATTTTCTATCAGGACATATTTCTTCTCCTTTAGAATTCTATTTAATTGTGTTCAGACATAGGCTTTTGAATTCATAATTTCAGAACTATATTGCTAATTATAATTAATGATTGTTAATATTAAATGAAAGCCTACTTTGTTGTCTACTATGTTCCAGGAGATTCAGGTTGGTGGGGAGGAACAGAGCTAACGCACAGGCTTGACTTTGAGAGTCAGTAAGATCTTTTCTACATATTTTAAAGTACTTTGGCTTTTTCTAGACATTGGGTTTTCTACAAATTATGTAGCCTCATTGAACCTGTTATCTCATTTGTAAAATTCAGTAATAATTCAATCTTATTTTGTGAAAGCTAAATAAAAAATATGTAAATCTATACTAAATCATTAATATTAATTATTATTAATGATTAATTATAATTTGTCCATTAACATTTAGTTTTAAAATTAGGTGACATTAAATAAAAGTTATGTGATAGAATTATTAATATGAGTATGAATTACTAATTAATATCAATAACAATCATTAATTTTCAGACTCTTGAATTGTTTTTGAATAGTTGTGAACATTCCTGATAGGCAAGGGAGGTTGATATTGAAGGATTTTAAAATTTTTCTTCAAATTGGGTTTAATTTTCAAATTTTTAATTTTCTGGTTTTAGTTTTAAAAGTTCCAGTTTAACTCTCCCATGGTCTAAAATAATCCCATGGACAAGAGCTGATCTGTATATATGAAATAAATGTTACTGGAAAATGGGGAGTAGAGTTTGTGCACCACCAATTTTTCTTATTTTGGGAAAAACATCTGGGCTTACAGGTGATAATGCTGGCATTTTTGAGGAAGTTCAGAACTAAACTGTAAGGGTGGGACATCTGAGTTAAATGTTCCTTTTTTGTGGTCAAGTCTCAAATATCTTGTGGTTAAAACCCATGTTCCTTTTTGAAATTTTTTGTAGTAACACAGAATGCTTTTTATAAATAATGTACAGATCCTACTATAGTAATCACCTATTGAACTGAACAAGTTGCTCAGATTGCATCGTTTGTTACACTTGTTATATTTGCTATTCTCTTGTCATATAAGATAGAAAAATCCCCTGAAGCCCTGCTTTAATAGGAAACAATATCTAATTTTTTGTAGCTTTTCTGTGTTTTGCGTTTTAGATGTGGTTACAACAGTATTATACTGTTTTTGTTCTGCTTTTGTACTTGCTCATTAATGCATAATTTAAAAAGATGTGTAGTAGTTTACCAACCTATAATTTCTGCAACTGATTACCTGTTTTGGGGCACTTATGCTGCTTTCCTATATTTCAATGCCATAAAAACACTATGTTGAACATCTTTTCATATAAGGCAATTTTCTGTGATTTTTCACATTACTTCCTTAAATTGGTTTCCATGTGTGGAATTACTATATCAAAGGGAGCAAAACAGTTTTCAGACACAAAACATTTTAAACAAATTGCTTTCTGAAAGGTTTTAACAGCAAGTATAAAACTTGCTTCCTTCCCTTGTCAGAATTGGCTATTACTATTAAAGTTTTTTCAGTATTTTAATATTCATATTATTAGAGATTGATGAGGCTAAAATTTAAAAAACATATTTCATTAATTATTTGAATTTCCTCTATAAATTTTAGATTCCCCATCCTTCAACTTCCTGATCTTTAGACCTTGCTTTGTTCCCTTAGTGACCTTCTGGTTTTAGAACTGAGTTGTTTAAGGAGGAACGAAAGGGATGAACTTTCCATTGTTTTAAAAATGCAAATCAACCACATTTAGAGATTTAAACATGTTTGGACATCACAAGTGTTGATACTTTTTATAATGACTCTTAAAATAATGGGTAATATTTTTAGTTGCCTGATATGAATATGCAGACAGGAAACATATGTACCATTTACAAATATTCATCCAGTTACTAGGAATAAGAAGACTAAAAACATGTACAGAATTTATAAATATTCAATTAACTATTTGGCTACCATATACAGGAATAACCTACTTTCCCAGTGATTTTTGATTCTTCCTTTATAGAGTTGGTGTGGGTATGTATTTTTGACCATATTTTCATTCCAGTGATATTTACTTTATTCTTAGTATAATAATCACAAATTGTACTGATACAGGGATAGTTTCTCCTTATATATCTATTTCTTTAAAAAAAATCTTTCAAAATGTCACTTTCCTCAGTATTCTTTTGGATGAACATCAAAATAATTTTTTTCAATTGCACTCTTTCCCCAAAATCCTATTCTTTAATTGGCATTTTGTAAAAAAAAAAAAAAAAAAAAAAAAAAAGAGAGAGTATATAATTAATATCAGAATTAAAAGTTTTAGAGAATTTGGTTTTCCTATTCAGGAAGAAAATATTTTTTATTTATTCACTACAATTTTAGAGGTGCATGTGGTTTTATGGTTTCTTCATATATATTCCCTTGTTAAACATATTTCTTAGATACTTTAAAATTGTTGCTAAGATGGTTTTAAAATCCTTTTTCAACAATCTAGTTTCCTTCTCTTAAATATTGTATTTTAATTACACATATAATAATTAATCACATCTCTGGGAGGTTAAATATTACACATAAGATACACATTTCACTCTCACCATCTTTAACTCTAGCATCTTCACCAAAGGTGCATTAAAAAAGTCAGATGGCCATACAGATTATAATACAGATATTAATATAGCAGAAAGAAACTCCCAACCTGCTGGATGTCCAGTACAAGTCTGTGTTCTCTAAAATCGAAGAATGAATTTTAGGAACAGTGGAGGTTAGGAGCAGAATATATTTATTAGGGGAAAGAAAGCTTCTGTCTGAGAGATAGATAGATGGTGTCCCAAATGGGTTGCCAAGGACCCTGCCTTTTATAGGGATTTTTATAGAGCAAATCTATGACGTGAGGCAGGTTCAAGGTGGGAAAAACGGGAAATCACAAGGTGGGCATGAGGTGGGACAAAACTATGATCAACCAATAAAATTATGAGTATAATTGCCTAGGTAAAATTGATTAAATTGGGATCAAATGGGGAAGCAAGTCATGTAGCAAGCTGGCGTGAATGCAGAACAGGGACTTTTCCTGTAGAGGGTTGGATTAGTGGCTCTTCCTGGCTTTCTCAAGGTGATAGAAACCTATTTGGAATATCAATCCCTGATGTTTATCCTTAGGAAGTATGTAGGTGAATTTGTTTCATCTTTTGTCTTGAGGTCTGACCCTCAGCTGGAAGTGCTTGTTTCCCCAACATTTGCAAGAGATCTCCTTTTCTGCACTTGCTCCTTTGAGGGCCTAACCCTATCTGACTGCCTATAATATTTTTATCTAACTTAGTTGCCTATAATAATATCACTGTGGCTTTTCCTATGAACTTACTCTTATATATAGATTTGTGGAACACGTGTATGATATGACGCAGATTTTAGGGGCATTTGGCAGGTGGCAGGTGGGCATTTGGCACATCAACATTAGAGCATTTGGGCTGGGAAGGGCTATGATAACGTCACTTACATATCTGGCACCTTGATAGGAGTGGTTGGAAATCTAAGTTTAATGAGTTAACCAGAACATATACATAATTCTCCAGCACTGTGGTCTCAAACAATTTGACTTCTAACATGGCAGAACAAGGCTCCCAGAGAGTGTTCCACAAACCCCAGACAGAAGTTGCAGTGCTTTTTATCTGACTTAGCCTCAGAACTGACAAAATGGTATTAATGTACTAATGTCATTTTCTATTGGTCATGCAAGTCACTAAAGCCAGAGCAGGCTCACAGGGTTAAGACTTTCAGTGAGAGGTACAGCAAAGAATTTGGGCCATATTTATTATTTCAGATGGATCACAGTTCTATATGTAAAAAGTCTACAAAACTTTAGGAGGAAACATGAGAGAAAATCTCTATGATCATAGGAGTAGGTACCATTCTTAAATAAGACACAGAAAGTATTAATCATATCAGAAAAAATATAAAGAATATGTCATCATAAATATTTTTAGAGAGTTAAAATACAAGTTAAATATATTAGAATATAAAAGAATATAAAAGAACTATTAGTCCCACTGCTTAATCTAGAGGATACATAATTCAATCAAAAAAGGTTTAAATGGCACTTCATAGAAAAAGATTCAAATAGTCAATAGGCATATGAAGATCCTCTCAATATTAAGCAAATGCAAATTACAGCCACTAACCCACAGACCAAAGTGGTTAAAATTGAAAGATAGACAATTCTAACTAAGTGTTAACAAGGAAGTGGAATAGTAAGAATCCTTATTGTGGTACATCTGCTTTCAAAAAATAAACATATGTATCCAGAAAAATCTAGTCTTGGAGATATATTAGCAATAAAATGTTAATTCTAGCTTTATTAGAATTACTATAAATCCTGGCTTTATTAAAAATGACCCTAGCTGGGTGTGGTGGTGCATGCCTGTAATTGCAGCACATGGGAGGCTGAGGTGGAGGATTGTCATGAGTTTGAGGCTAGCCTGGGCTATGTAGTGAGGTCAAGGCCAACCTGAACTACATAGTGAAATCATGTCTCAAAAAAATAGTGAAATCATGTCTCAAAAAAAAATGACCCTAAATTGGGGAACAACCCAAATGCACATCAACAGATTGGATAAATTAATTATTATATATTGATACAATGCATGCTCTTGTATAGTAACAGAAAAGGACAAACTATAAGTCAAGGTCTCTTCTGATACTCAAGGCAAAGTCTTAGTTGTAAATGTCTATAAAAGTCAAAAACAATTTAAATAATCCCTATGTACAGTGGAGTAGGATAAGCATTCTCATTCTCAGAGTGAGGAATAGGGGGATAGAAAAGAATCTGATCAAAGCAATACTGAAACCCAGCAGAACAAGCATCACGCCCCAGAGTTTCATGTCTGGCACTTCGGGCATATGGTGGTAATATAGGTCTAGAGGGCTCAGGTGGCCCCACCCCTACAGCCTTGTTGGTTGAAGCCCACAAAGCCTCTCCCTTGGGCTGGCTCCATTCTTTGCCTGTGGCTTTCATCTGTAGATACTCCACTGTTCCTGACACTTCCAAACTCCTGGGTTCCTCACTGGACTTTCAGCTTCACTCACACAGCTACATGCACTGCCCTGTCAGGGCACACTGCCCCACCTTCCAGGCCTTCCTTTGAAATTTGGATGGACGCCTTCATAACCTCATGGTATAGCTTGTGTCTAGATGTGCCCCCAAAACCTTATATGGTCATAGGTAGGGCTTTTCTGAGGTGACTAAATCTAAAGTGTGTGATGCTGAGATTAAGTGTGTGATGCTGGGATCAAGGGTATGTAATTACTAAATAAGTCCACTTAATTGCTTTGGCATAGTTCTGTGTGTGGGTAATGAGAAGGCCCACCATATGTGCAAATGCTACCTGTCCTATGGGTATACTGCCTGGATAGAATATAGGGGACAGACCATCACTTGCTGCTTGCTGATTCTTCACTACTTTGCTGTCTTCTGCTTACAATAAACTGTCTTTTCCTCTGTGATGCCCCTCTGCTCTGCCACTCTGCCTTGGAACCAGCAAACTATGAACTGAAGCCTCTACCAACTGTGAGGTAAACCTTTCCTGTGAGTAAATCTTTCCTCCTTTAACTTTGTTCATTGGGTATTTTGTTTCAGGAATGAGAAAAGTAACCAAGACACCCACAACTGTTACACTATGCTTTGGCCTCAACATTAAGAGAGTGTGTGTGTGTGTGTGTGTGTGCATGTGTGTAACCAGAATTGAAGTTTTCAAATCTTTCTTTCAAATCTGCTTTTCACTTTCTCCCATTTCTCACTGTGAATCTGGCTAAAAGTAGCCAGTAGTATCCATGCCACAACCTGAACAGAGGGCTACCTTGAAATTTCCTGCCTCAAATCAATTAGTTTGGCATCTATTAATTCAGTTTTGCACAGTCTTAAGATATGGGCAAGATGTAGAAAAATTGTCTGTCAGAGTGTAATACATATGGTTTGTAGTACTATTCCCTATCGAGTCTTCATTCACATCTGGAACCTTATGAGCCTTACCTTTACTGTCTGCATTTCTAACATGATTCTTGTTGTTTGAGCTCTGACTAGGATCACTCATGAGACTCTGGTCATGACATTCTAGAGTTTCTCTAGCTCATGTGTTCAAACCTTTCCAAAATCTTCCAAATCCAAAGGCTTTTAACCCCATGATCAGGTTTGGTCACAGCAATACCATTTTTCTGGCGTCAGTTTTCTGTGTTAGTCAACTTTCCTGTTATTGGGACATAGAACCTGACACCCACACTTAAAGGATAAAATGGTTCATTTGGCTCATAGGTTCAGAGGGTTAGGTCCATGGTTAGCTCACTCCAAGGCAGAAATGGCATGGCAGAAGGGCCTGAAGGAAGAAAGCTGTTCTAATTTATGACAGCCAGGAATCAGAATGAGAGAGTTGGGAAGCACAGCCCCTTAATCCAGTCACCTCTTCTGAAGTCTCTTAATTGAGTCAATGACAAATAAGAATAACTGCACAAATGTGTTATTGTTTAGGATGTGGTAAAGTTAGAGGTAGAGAATTCTGAAGCAAAGCTGGCAAGTGCACATATAGTAGAAAACAAGACTGAATCAACTAATTAAATCTAAAAAATTCATTCTTTATTTCATATTCTGGTATGTTCTTTTTTTGTCCTCAAATTTCCTATTAAAATACTAAATTAGGGAGTGGTGGGATGAGCAGCAGTAGATAACTGGTGGTAATTTGCAGTTGGAGGAGTAAGAAGCTCCGGTATGCTGTTGCACAGTAAGGTGACTACAGATAACAATATGTACCTTGTATTTCAAAAAGCTAGAATGAAAGGTTTTGAATGTTTTTACCACATGGGAATGATAAGTGTTTGAAATGATGGGCATAGTTAACCTCATTTAAACATTACACAATATCTACATGTATTGAAATGCTATCATATTAATATGTATAACCTTTATGTTCTCAATGTATCAGTTAAAATAAAATTTTTAAAGATGTTGAAAGAATATCTGTATAAAATTATAGAAAAACTGGAAGGCAAATAATAGACCAGAAGACAAAAGAAACCTCTATGACTGATATGGAATTAATATCATTAATGTATTGAGATGTCTTCTACATTGGGGTCCATTTCCTCTGCCTCTCAGAATCTTTATATGAACTACTAAATTAGAATTTTAAATTATTTGATAGAGCAAAGAAGGACTCTCTACCCCATATTATATTCTACTCAAACCTTGAGTGAGGTGGAGAAACATAATAGTCATTCAGAGCTGCCACCTGCACAGACCTGCCCATTTATACCAGTGAGTGGAGCTGAAACTCAGCTGAGCTTGTAGGACTTGAACCCAGGAAGAAGCTGGGTTTATCTGGAGAAAGGGCTGATTCCAACCAAATGGGGAGTTTCTGAATCTGAAGGTCTGGATCCACCCAGAAAAGGTACCTGATCTACAAAGTTGCCATCTGGTTAAGCTAGGGACCTTGTGAGCATGTACACTTCACCTTCTTTTGGGTTCCTTTCTTTTATAAATCTTTCTACTCCATGGCTGGGGTGTTTTGGTCACTTCCATATGATACTGGAAGATACTGCCTTCTGAATTAAGAGACCTGTGTTTTATACCTGTGACAAGAGATGGGGACTGTAGTAAACCGGATTAATTCACAAGTAAAATGTTAAGAAATCCATTTGGACTCTTCCTTCCCTACATTATCTCAGTGAGTAAGGGCTTGGTGGTGCACAGCTGTAATCCAAGTGCTTGACGGGTTGAGGTGGGAGGCTCACTATAAACTGAAGCCCAGTCTGGGCCACATAACAAGTTCAAGACCAGCCTAAACCATGTAGCAAGATTCTGTGTAAAAAGAAAAGGGAAAATTTTATTTCTATACTTTTGCTCTTTGTTTACTTTTTTCTCCTGGTTTAGATTCAAGAGGAGAAATGGAAGATGCCATTTATCACTGATCTTCAGCTCAATGTTATTCAATAAAATAAAAGAAACAATGAATTTAAAAAATGGACAGAGGACAGGCAAAATCATTCAAATACAAATACAAGGAACAAAAACAAAGACAAACAACCTATATGAATAAAAATTCATAATGTCTCAATTATTGAAATAAAAATTGAAATAATTATATATATATTTTAACCAAGCCAATGAAAATCTAAATAAATTAACAAGTTATAGCAAGGTGATAAGTACAGGCTCAAAAATTGCTGTTGAGTGTGTAAATTTGTACATTTCTAGAGGCAAGTGTGATTCTATATATTGAAAATCTTAAGATTTTTAAAATACAATTCAACAGTAGTTTCACTAAGACCTACCCTAAGAAAATAATGGGATATTCACACACGTGTGTTATCAGTGAGTTATTATATAACAAAATAGCATGTAAATCAGAATTGGTTAAATGGAATTAAACTGCTCTAAGGTTTTTGTTCTGCTAGATGAGATAATAACAACTAAATCAGTAGCAAGTAATATCAGACTTTGATAATTGATGAATTCTGTTATGGTTTTTGTAATAACGATAGAAGAAGAGTAAAATAGTAAAAGGCTTTCAGAGAATGTGTCCATTACTAATTTGTTGCTTTTCTGTTCCAGATGCACTTTTGTACATTGAAAATTCCCTCACTGTTCGGCACAATGCTAAAGTTCATCTGCAGAGGGCGCTGACGGGGTATTTCTGGTTCTGGAGCGCTGCACCTGGCCGATTCCTCTCTCCCGCTGCTCTTTCTCCTGGGTATCAAGTCCTGCCTCTCCAGTATGTGATTTTTCAATTACCACAGAACTTCCACTATAGCTTTCAGTGAGCGCCTGGGCTGTGAGCCTTTTCATTGCGAGCTTCATCTACACAGAGAAAGTGGCTTCCTGTCAATTAGTGGGACCTCAGCGGATGTCTTTACCGTTTCATGGACATAGTCATGCCCTCTCCAGTGAGGTGTGAATCTCAGCTCTGCAGGAGAGGAGTCTTTCAGATTAACTGGTTTACTGATTACTCTGAAGGCCCTGGGGTAGTGGCTGCACCCTTTCATCCATACTGTATTTGATCTTGTATCGATGTCTGAGTCTCATATCAGTTCAATCTCGTTATAGTTAATATTTTGTATATTGAACATCTCTGTTTAAATTACTGTATAATTTTGGCTTCCTAATTGTACCATGATGGATACACAGGGGAAGACACAGATAAGGAAATATGGTTAATCTGAGGGATAGAGAGGATGGGTTGGGGGGAGAGAGAACGGAAGATGAGGAGAGGAGAGGAGCAGGGAAGAGATAGAGGAAGACAGAGACTGTATTCTGAGCCATAAAACAGAAGTCAAGGACTGAAATAACAATCCTAGTGCAGTAAGACACAAAATCAACTACAAAATATTAGCTAGAGAAGTCTGCAAATGTTTGCAAATTAAAAAACACTCTTCTGAATATTCCTGTGTGAAGTTAAAGAAACAGAAGTTAGAAAAAAATTTGAAATATCAAAACATCTGAGATGCTGTTACAGCAGTGTTTGGATGATTTTTTTGGTTTAAATGCATGCATTACAAAAGAAGAAACTTTCAATAAATTTAGTATCTATATCAAGAACTTAAAGAAACAACAGATAATTAAAATGAAGTATAAAGATAATTAAAGGAAGTAGAAACAAATAATATAGAAACAGAAACTAATGAAATAAAAATTGAATGATAGAAAGATCCAAGATATTTTTGTGAAAAGACTCTTAATAAATTTTGGTAAGACAGATAAAGATAAAAAGAGCTAAAACAAATGATCAGTATCAGGAAAGAAAATAGTGACATCAGGACAGAGTATACAGTTAGTAACAGTTTATGTGAGGATATTATGAACAACTTTTCAATCTATAAATTAAAAAATATAGGGAAAGGATAAGCTATTAGCAAAATAAAAGTAGAAAATCTTATACTAAAATAAATGGAAAATCTGAATAATTCAGATTAATTTTAGAATAAGAAATTGAGTCCATCATTAAAATTTTTTTCATTAACAAAGCTTCAGGGACGAATGGTTTCATTGTTAAATCTCATTAAATGTTTACAAAAGAAATCTGTCCTATCAGAAGAGTAGCTAGCAAATATTTTCTCCCATTTAGTGGATTTTTCTATTCACTCTGATAATTGTTTGCTGTGCAGAAGCTTTTAAATTTTATGTAATTCCTTCTGTTTATTCTTGACATTAATTCTTGTCTCAAAAAATTAACCCTCCAAGACAAATAACCCAAAGAGTGGGCAAATAAACTGAATAGACATTTCTCAAAAGAAGTGCAAATGGTCAGGAAGTATATGAGAAAATGCTCAAAATCTCTAGCTATTAAAGAAATGCAAATCAAATACACTGAGATTCTATCTCACCCCAGTCGGAATGACTATGATCAAGAATACAGAAATTAATGAGTGTCGGTGAGGACATAAGGGCAAAAGAAACCTTTCCATGGCCTGGTAGGAAGGTAAGCTAGTACGACCACTATTGAAATCAGTGTAGAGATTCCTGAAAAAATAAACATAGAAATACAATTTGATCTAGCTATAACACTCTGGATATTTTTCGGAGGAAATTAAAGTCATCATACTATAGTGATGCATACATACTCACTTTTATAGAGGCACAATTCACAATATTTATTTACTTTTGGTACCAGGAATCAAACTTAGGACCTCATGCTTGCCAGGCAGGAACTATGCTGCTGAGTTATGTTCCTGGCCCACAATTCACAGTAGCTAAGCCGTGGAAGCAACCAAGATCTTTATATGAACTACTAAATGTTTTAAGAGAAGCATCTGGAGAGTTCCTCACATATTCTCTGGTGTTAGAGGGATAAAGGGCTTGGTATCTGATTCATGCTTGTGAGAGACAGTGGCCTGACCTCTGTTGACAAAGCAAAACAAGGAAAGGTGACCTCTGGAATCCATCACAACTTCTAGCAAATAGCGTGACAAGAGGTACTTGAATTTCCCATGAGCCTGTCATGGCTCTCAGCAGGGAATTATATTGAGTTGTTTTTAAGGGGACTCCAGTGATACGACTAAGCCCAGTATAAAGGTAGTCAATAAGAAACCAGTGGCTAAAGGGAAAGTTTTAACTGGGTACCTAGAGGATGCATAGCCTACGCCAAGGCATAGTAGGCAAGAGATGCCCAGTGATGGAGATCATCTCTGAAAAGGCCACAAAACCACCCCAGCAAGGAAAGAACTGACATCTAGAACATCCCACACAGGATATCTAGCCTGGAGTAGAACAGTACTGTGAAAGAATTCTTGTCCTTACCTTGTCTTCTTTAACCCACCTCACTCCTGTCCCTGGAAGGTCGATTGCATCAGCCAGAGAATGAAAGAGAAGGTGGAACAAAGGCTAGACAGGAATCTCACCAGCCTCGTCTTCTCTCACTTTGGGCTACCAAACCTGAAGTAGGCCAGAGGTCGGAAAGGAGAAGTTTTCAACTGGATGAGAACAGAGTTTCAACTACTATACTTGACTAAAATTTTAAATTACTTGGCAAAAGAGATTACTAAATTTCATTGAGTCTAAGATGTTACTTTTTATTAGATGTTCTATTATTATTTTTACATATCATTAAGCAGAAAAAGATCTCCTTCTAAATATGATTATTAGATGCCATTGAAACTTAGATTTAAGAAGGGAGAGGTTAAAATGGGAAAATATATTCATTTTAGACTGGATGAATATACTGTCTTATTTGAATGTGTGGGGAAAAGCTTTGAAATCTGCTCAGGATTTCATTCAAGGGTCAGTAAATGAGTTAATGTAAAAACTTTAAAGGGACACAGTGGCAATAAAAATAAAATTGGATTTTAGGGACCTGACTGTTTAAAATTCTTATTGTTTGATCAGTCTTGCATTCTTACATCTGGTGATCTGAGCAACTTTGTTGAAGATAACATGTAATATAACAACCATGGCTAATCCCTATCATTTTGTTTTGAAATCCTGTATCTTTTTTATTGTTTTTGTTTTGTTTTTTCTTTGTTGCTGTGAATTTATTTTTTTAAAAATTCTCTTTAAAGTAAAAAAAATAAAATTTGTTCCTGCTTAGACGCTCTACAGTGTCTAAGTGGTTCAAGGAAGTGGTTAAAAATGTAATATCTTTGTCTAACTTCAAACAAACAGGTATTCATGAGCTTAATCTGCCTTTTACAAAGCTTTAAAGGGGATCCAGATTCAGGTGATTAAAGGCTTACCTGAAGGTTCACCACGTCCAACTTACATGTCTACTCCTGCTCAGTGAAGGCTGAACACACTCAGTGAATGTTATTTGGCATGCCACATTTTCTTGGTTGGAATAAAAAATTGGGATGCATGGAAATATAAACATATTTGGGATGTTCTCATAATTTATAAGGACTGATAGGAAAGAATTTTTCCAAAATTATTGGGCTGGGGATTTAGCTCAGCGGCAAAAGCGCCTGCCTGGCAAGTGCAAGGTCGTGAGTTCGGTTCCCGGTACCTGAGAAAAACCAAAAAAAAAACAAAATTATGACTATCCTTGAAAACTAATTATTCTTTCAATAGCATGTGTGATAATATGTGGAAACTGGTAATTTAACTAAAACATCATCTGTCCTCTCTGCCCCTCAGATAAGTAGTAAACTTAGAGGGATCACCCCAGTTCAGTGGCTTGGGAAAGTCAGAACTTAATTTTTGCTTTTGTGGATTCTGGAAAATTATGTTTTATGGTCCTTCAGCCTCTGGATCTGAAGTGCCTCAATCTAGATTTGAAGCTAGATTCCTGTGGAGGTTTTAAAAATACATCTAAAAAGCCTTTGACATTCTTTTCAAGAGATATCTTCTCTCCTTCAGAATGGGGTGGATTACATGACTTACTTCTGATGAAAATAATATGATGGAAATGACTGTGTGTGACTTCTGAGACTTAGTGGTGAGGCATGTGGCTTCCTCCTCACCCTCTCTTGGACTGCTTGCCTTGGAGGAAATGGATGTCCATGCCATGAGACACCAGCAGCCCTAGGAGAGAGAGGTCTCTGAAGTGAAGGACTGAGCTTTCATCAACAGGCATGCACTTAAGCCATACTAATTATCAGAAGTGGTGGGTTGCTTCTTTGGCAATTTAATGAGAGCAAGAAAAATTTTAGTAGGAAAGGTTAGAGTTTGTATTTAAGCTTCTGTCAGCAGTGATTACATCAAAGCCTAGAATCTTTTTGCTATAACAGCACTCAATACCTGAAGAACTTTTACCTCACTAGGAATTATGTCTCCCTGCTATCAGTTTTCCCTTTCTAAACAAATTTCATCAACCAGTGAGATTATTCTGCATTACTTATGTTATCATGTTATATGCTATTCAAAAACAAAAACAAAAACAAAACACCAACAACTAACCCAGCATCATGCACCACGTATTCCCATAGCCTTCAGGGTAAAATACAAATTCTTTTTCCTAGTGCTAAGGTTTGAACATGATCTGAGTGAGTTCCCTGAAGGCTAAAATGTTGGTTCCCAGTGTGGCAGTACAGAAGTGGTAAAACCTTTACAACATGGTGTCTATTGGAAGGTGATGAGGTCATGGATAGAGTAAGCCTGGTTTCACAGGGTGGATTAACTCTGAAGAAAGCAGGTTGTTAGAAAAGGAAACCACTCCACACGTTTGATCCCTTTTTCATGTGTCCACCTTCCTTTCTGCTTTTCTGCCATGTTGTGACACAGCAATGGTTTGTGGGTTGGAGCTTACCAGATGCCATGTGATTTGAAATTTTCAGCTACCCAAATCATGAGCTACATAAACCTATTTTCTTTACAAAGTATTCAGCCTCAGGAATTTTGTTATAACAACAAAGAACAAAGATACTTGGTTTACAAGAACTCTCAGCACTGGAACGATCTAGAATTGTGGTCAGTACTCTAGCTATGGGATATGTATTTTTGAATCTCATGCAACAAAGTTTTATTTTTCATGAGTTCTATAGAAGCAGAAGATACCATATCTTTAACTGGAAATTTTTGTTCTAGAAATGAGTATTTACATCATGTCAGTTTTTTTTTACCTAAGCAAAATTAGTGGACTAAGTGACCAAAGCTTCTGAGAAAGAGAGAAATGACTGTTTGCACACTTGTAGAGTAGAAGCAATCACCTCTGTAGGTAGCTGAAACTGGACAGATGAATGAAAAGATATTGGAAGAGCAATATAGCTTTCTTCTTAAAATGTTGCTATATTAAGTTCTTTAAAAAGGAAGAAAAGGAAATAATAATTGATATATCTACTGTGTAGCCATTGAAAAGAAAAAGATTGACCTATGTTCCTGACCAGGAGCATTCTTTATCACATAGATTAGAAAAATATGATTAGAGAACAGTATGTAGAGAATGATCATTTTTAGGTAAAAGTTCATACAGGCATACAGAGTGCAGAAGGCTGTGTATCAAATTGCTAATGATGATTGTCCCTGGGGAAGGGATTTAGGAATGGAGCTTGTAGGAAAATTTTGCAGTGTTTACTTCTGAGTTTTAAAAATTATGTAATCATATCCTTTTATAATTTAAAATGAGAGTTCTATTTTATAAAGATCAAGGATGACATAAAACAGGAACCTTAAATTGAATTCCATCCCTATCTTCACAGACACCATTCAAATATCTTTGGAATGACAGCAGGTTTGATATTGTGATTTAGTCACATCTTGAAATTGTATCCCAAAGATATTAATCAAAATTCCATCAGTGGGTAAAATAGCGCCATTGAATTCTTTCTCATGGCCACTCTTCATGTTACTCCACATAATTTTCCTCTGGTATTCAGGTGAAACTGGGAAAAATGAAAGCACCGCTGATTCTCCTTTGTTTAAAAGCAGTTCTGTAAAATTTTCTTTTCATAACATGTTTCTTTCTTTCCAAAAATCTTGTGCCTGATCTTTTGTTGGGAAACAACATGGTAAAAATGAATAGCATGGGCTTGGAAATTGGTGACCTCACCCTCTGTGGTCTGCATTTGGCAGTAGTCTGTCCTTGGGTACATCATTATCTTCACAAACTTGTTTCTTCTTCTGTAAAAAGGATATGAGAGTGACTGAGTGGATCATAGAAGAATAAAAGTGATAGTGTGATAAATAATAACATTTTACAAATATGCAACTTTACCTTTCTTTTTCCCCTCTTTTCTTTTCCTTGCTTCTTTTCTTACGGGAGTCTCAAGAACCCTCTACTACCAGTATCCTCTTGTATAAAACAGAAAATGGAAATAATCCCTTCCCTTTGCACCTCAGAGGTTTGCTTTTATAAGACTCTCTTGGCAAATGCTATGAAAGCGTGTCATAAAGAATAGGGTCCTTTACAAACACAGGCTATATTTGTACTTTGTTTCATGAAAATCGTAGACTAGATGTGTCAGAGAGGACATCCTTTACAGATAAGGATATGGTTTGGCAGCGCTGTGACTTGTGCGTGGACTCACAGAACTAGAATCCAGGATTCTGGGCTATTTAAGGCCTTTATTTCTCTTCTGTTAATTAAAATGATCTTAGTTTTTTAAAAGCTTTTGTTCATAAATTCCACACATCAGCGCAACCAACAATGAAAAGCCAATGAATATTCAAATTATTTCCTTTTATGAGATCTAGCAATTCAAGTGAGATTGAATGATTTGAACCCTGAGTCTGTACAAGGGAGGTACTGGGTGAGCAATGTGGGGTAAATGAGAAGCCAGGGCCCCCCCTTGTATGGAGTGCATATTCTATGGGGGTGGGTGAAGGGGGTAGTAAGCTGAAAATAGGAGTAAGCCAGTAAATGAACGAAATAGTTTTAGGTAATGATAAGCATTTTTGAATCAAATAAAGCTCAGTGACATGAAGGGGTGACAGTGTGGTGGTGTTTGATGAAGAAGTATAATCTAGCCAAGTGATCAGACAGTCTCAATGGAACTGAGGTGTTCAGGAGGGTGGGGGGTTTTATCTTCCTCACTGTTTTGCCATTTCAAGTTACTACACCAGCAGCAGGAAACAACACAAGCTCAATAGCTATCTCTTAGAACATTCATGCAAGATCAAGACCCGTGGGAGTGTTTAGAATGCCTTTGTTATAAAATTAATACTAAGAACTGCTCTTATTATGTGCCTATGTTACACTTATAGTTGAACAGACACTTTTTTTTTTGTCTTTTTTTTGAGGCAGGGTCTCGCTACACAGTTTAGGCTGGACTTGAGCTCACTTTGTAGCCCAGGCTGGTCTTGAACGCACAACGATCCTCCTACCTCAGCCTCCTGAGTGTTGGGATTACACGCCTGCCTGAGCTGACTCTTAACAGTCTGAATAATTAATTATCTTATCACCTCATATTTCTTAGATAAAGGTTGTAGTAACATTTATGGTAAAAAGAATGGGGCTTTATATTTAAACTTTTTGATATTTTTGTTACTCCTTTTAATTTCAAGGATTTAGGAAACATTTGGTTACATAGGGAGTCAAAATCCTAGGACAGGTGATGTGTTGACTGACCTAAGTCTCCATCAAAATATGTATGCTAAACTTCTATATATATATATTTTTCTTTCTGGTACTGGGAATCGAACTCAGGACCTTGAGTTTGCCAAACAGGCACTTATGCCACTGAGCTATATCCCTGGCTAAAGTTCTATATAAAAAGAATACTTCATCCACTCAGTTCACGTGTTAGTTATAATTGGATCATAGAAAGTCTGAGTCTGAGAAAGCAAATTTGAAATTCAACTTGACCAACAGTACTTTTTTAATAAAATAAATTAAGTGAATCATTTTCTCTTTTACATGACTGGATATTTGCAGTGAGTTTTGTTTTTTCCTTTGGTACGGTTGAACTTAGGACCTTGCACTTGCCGGGCAGGCTCTTGTACTGCTGAGCTATATCTCTGGACCTGAAGTGAGATTTTTGAAGTAAATAAAAAATAAGAATGGTCACCATTTGGTAAGCACTCTAGTTACATGTTTCTCAAACACTATTTGCTTTTTAAAAACTATAGTGGCGTAGACGTTACAATCCCCATTTTGTTTTTGAAAACATAAAACTCAGAGCCCTAAGAAACCCATTCAAGTTCACACTGACAGTAAATGATACACTTGGGATTTGAAGGCAGATACCCTTCACCAGTATGCTATCCTGGCATTCCCCAAGTAAGATCAATTCACACAGAAAATATTTTAGAGACCGATCAGAGAAATTTTACCAGTTTGGGCTGAAGTTTTTTTTTTTTTTTTGGTGGTACCAAAAATCAAACTCAGGACCTTGCCCTTTCCAGGCAGGCGCTGTGCCCCTGAGCTCTGTCCCCAGCCCATGGGTTGAGTTTTCATTCATCCCACTACTGAAAATCATATTGATTTTATTATTGAGGATAAGAGGAGAAGCACTCCATTCTAAAGCAAAGGGTAGAAAAAAAATTTCATTATTTGTGTTTCCATTAATGCTTATAGCAGCACCCATCTAATGGTCAACAAGATCCAGTTCTATTTGGACAGTGAGATAATTGATTCAGATAGAAACTTGACAGAGACTCTTGGGAAATCCCAAACTGAAAATCCCTTTGTGACAACCAAGTGCCCCAAGGACCCTTGAGACTCTACTGAGGACTGATAAAATGCAATTGTAATATTAAGTGTCAAATAAAAGTCTTTCATGTCTTCTCTGAATGACTGAGAATTTCTGCCTCTGATATTTGTCTCTCCTCTTCCTCAGAGGAAGTTCCTGACAGGAGAAATCCCCAAATATAGGTGGGCTAAAGATAAAGAATTCTGGGGCTGCTTGGTCTTCCCCAGGGCTTTCAGTGACTAATCCTCAGCTTTCAGCTTTCATTGAATCTATCTATCATCTATCTATCTATCTATCTATCTATCTATCTATCTATCTATCTATCATCTATCTATCTATCTATCATCTATGATGGAGGCAGGGGATTATAATGAACAGTTAAGAAAGTAAACTGTAATGCCCAGGCATTTATTAAACTCATTTAAAAATCAGTAAAATATGCCTTTTAGAGATTAGTAAAAACCAATTTAAAAGTATGTATGTCCATGTGGCCTTTTGAGGGTGTGTTTAGACATCACTTCAACCTTGTAGTTAAGGAATCCCTGACACTGCAATACATTTCCATCTTCTCTCCCTGAACATTCCCTTTCAGCCCCACATTTGAGGGTATGCTGGAAACTTAATTTATCTACTTGCCACTTTGAACTCTGCAGTTATGATTACAAATTTAATTTATTTCTGAAAAAGAAAGCAGTTATGCATCATCCCAGAAAAAGCCTTAATTCCAGGCTCCTAACATAGTCAGTACAACAAGAGTGATAGTTTATGCTATGGAACTTCTGATAAAGTACAGTGTCATTTAGGAGTCAACTGTTCTAAAGCGCTAGAAATCTACTTCAAGGAAATCTGCAGAAAAAATTCTCAGTTCTCTGAAATCATGTAAATGTCCTGCTTTGAGTCACTGAGCCAATGCTTTGGC
>NW_004955406.1:13578555-13581621 GCF_000276665.1 Chinchilla lanigera | reverse complement strand
GAGGAGGAGAAGAAGAAGAAGAAGAAGAAGAAGAAGAAGAAGAAGAAGAAGAAGAAGAAGAAGAAGAAGAAGAAGAAGAAGAAGAAGAAGAAGAAGAAAGAGAAATTTTTTTTTTTTGGTACCAAGAATCAAACTCAGGACCTTGCACTTGCCAGACAGGCACTTGGGCCACTGAACTATATCCCCAGCCCAGAAGAAGAAGAGGGAGAAGAAGAAGGAGAAGAAGGAGAAGAAGAGAGGTTGTATTTTCCTAGATGCCAAAGATCCATCTCTTTCTGCTTTACCATCACAAGTTAGGCTGGCTCAAATGAAACAAAGTCAAAATGAAACAGAACAAAACACTACAGAGACAAGCAGGTAAGTCAGCTGAATTATATACACTAAGTAAATCATTCTGCATATTAGATCATGTCTGCATCCCATTCCTTCTTTCATCAGGTAAACAGCAATCACATTATCAGGAGGGAAGGAAGACCACTGTGTTTGTTTAGTTCTGGGGTTTTTGGCTACAGTGTAGGATCTACCACCTCCTAAGCACCACTTTGACTCAACTTTTTCACCTGAGAGCAAGTGAAAGAGAGCAAGACTTTCTAAGTCTTTCTTTTGTGTGCTCTCTCTCTTTTTGTTGTGGTCGTGGTTACTCTGGTCTCACTTTTAATCTTTCCTCATGGCAATCCTCTCTTAGTCCCTGTCCTGAAAGTAAGAGACTATCATTTAGGGCAGTGTGGAGTTAATGTGGATTTCCCCAGTTCCTACCCTGAGCATCAGAAATGTGTGATTTGAATGCTCAGCTTTTTCAACTCTGATGGCACAGTTGGTTTTAATTAAAAAAAAAAAAAACTGGAGAAAGTATTATGTTGTCAGTTCCAGGGAAATACAGTTGGATGACTTCCTTACAGCTGGAGGCTTTTGCTACTTGCCTGGCCACATTGAGACTTTTCCCTTTCTATGCCAGAGGCTTTCTGTTTTGCTCATCTCCCTCCCAATAACTCATCTCTCTCTCTCTCATCCTCATTCTCTCTCTCTCTCTCTCTCTCTCTCTCTCTCTCTCTCTCTCTCCCCCTCTCTCTCTCCCTCTCCCTCTCCCTCTCTCTCTTTCTTCTGCAGTTTATCCATCTACTCCACTCTTATCTGGTAAAGAAGCCAACTTTGAACAGCATTGTGTGTTTCACATTCTTTCCTGCAGCTTTCTTATGAGGAGATTAAACTTAACTCTGTCTTTAACACTTTGTACCTGGGACTCATACTTTTTTCTGGTTTGACCTCCATCTCTGAGAGTTGGTGAGTGGCCAGGAAAATTTCAATAAAGCAGTAGGGCAGACGGAGGTAAGGCTTGATTTATGCTTTCTGTAATTTCAACATTTATGGGTTATTTGAATCAGGCACTCAACCCTTGCCTTGCCAATGACATATTTGTTTTATCCATAAGACACACTGTGCGTAGGAAACCTGACTTTCCTCGATCCATTGCAGATCTGGCCTCCATATCAATGCTTTTCTCCTTTTTCTTTTCTTTTCTCTGTGTAACCAGGTGACTCCCTTCCGGACCCCAATGACTCTTAATGAAAACAAAGTGTAATGTATCAGTGGATGGTATGTGAATATAATGGAAGCATTTGTCTCATGGAAGCCTGTCCCAACCCACTAAGGATAGGAGGTCCTTCCTATGTTCTCCAGTGTCATAATACACACCTCTCCCAATATTTTCTATTATTTCTTTAGTAAACACTATATGGGCAAACTCTTCTTGCTCGTCATGTATTTCCAGAGTCTGCAACACAGAAATGTTAAAGTGTATTTGTTTACTAATTCAACTGTAGAAATGTGGCTAGCTTCCAGGTTCCTGTGGAGAAAGAGAAGTAGTAATATTTGCTTCTCTATGGACCTTTACCAAGACTGTGAGGTGCATTGAGAGGCAGTGTGAGGGCAAGTTTTCTGTTCGGTTCTTACCTGTGATTCTGCCTGTTACTTCAGCTCCTCCATGCCATCCTCCCTGCTGTTCCACAGATTGGTGAGATCTGGTCTCCTCCCACAAGGGGAGTATTGTTGGCAACAGATAAAGGTGATCAGGAGGAAATACAAGAAGTATCTTAATTGGAATTCTAATCCAGCAACATGGTATATTTCTCCATTTTTCAAAAAGTTATTTAAAAAGTTTCCCTCAATAATTCCTTACAGCTTTCAGTATATAGGTCTTACAGATATTTTATTAAATTTATCCCTAAGGATTTCATTCTATTTTATTCTAAGTATTTGTTTTAATTCCAGTATTTAATCATTGCTAACTAGAAATACAATTGATTTTTAATAGTTTCTTTATGACTGATACTGCTAAAATCACTTATTAGTTCTAATAGCATTTTCTACTGTAGAGTCCTCAGGATATTCCATATTTGTAAATGGTGAATAAAGACAGGCTTATTTCTTCATCTCAAAACTGTACATTTAAATTGTTTTTCTTCCACTGGTACCTTGGCTAGGATTTCTAACACAATATTTAGAAAATATTCAGTTTTTCAGCATTAATTATGGTTCTAGCTGCAGGTTTCTTATAGAGGCTCATTCCTAGGTTGAGGAATTAGTTCTTCTGTTCATAGGTTGCTTATCATGAAAGTGTGTTATTTGGTCTTAAGTGTTTTTTCTTTTTTCTTTATCAATTCAGATGACCCTAAGGTCTTTTCTAATCTGTTAATATGGTAAATTAATTATAATTGACATTTGTATTTCTGAGACAGACTCCACTTGAGTTCATGCACTTTTTTTTATATAAGCTTGAAGTTTATTTGCTAACATTTTGTTATTTTTACATACAGGTTTGCAAGCAATTGTGTGGTGTGTGTGTGTATATGTTTGTTTTGTAGTAATTGTCTGGTTTTGATATCGGGGTATTACTGGCTTCATAAAAGTGGTGGGGAATGTTCTCTTCTCTATTTTTGTGTTTCTGTAAAGGTGTTAGTTTTTTTCTTTACTATTTGACAGAATTCCCCAATGAAGCTATCCAGACTTTGGGGGAAGTTGCTTTTTTTAAAAAATAAATTTATTCATATATATATGAATATATATATT
>NW_004955406.1:13572053-13578455 GCF_000276665.1 Chinchilla lanigera | reverse complement strand
TTTTGAATATATATATATATATTCTTGGGTTTGTGGATGAATAATTTTCACCAAAATTGGAAAATATTTTTCAGCCTCAAGTTTTTTCCTTTTGTAACTCCAAAAAACTTCTGTTAGATTGTTTGATATTGGCCTACAGGTCACCAAAAGTTTTTACTTTTTCTCTTTAAAAAGATCTCTAATTCAGTTTAAATGGTTTCGATTGCATATTTTCATGCTCAATGATCTATTCTGTGGTATCTAATTTGTTGTTAATGTTATTCAGTGATTTCTTTCAATTCCTATATTGCATTCTTTGGTTCTTGAAGTTTCATTTGGTTCTGGTTGAAAATTTCCATTTCTACTCTTATATTCAACTTTTCTTTTATCATCTTGAATATATTATTTCCTAATTTTTTCAGGACTGTCATTTTTCCACTGTTTTCATCAACCTTTTTCCCTTCCAGAAATAGATCACATTTTCTTGGTATGTGCATGCTAATTAACTTTAGAGAGTAATATTTATTAGATGCTATTTTATTATTACGATTATTACACTGTTGAGTTATATGGGTTTAATTCTCTTTCTTTAAAAAGTGTTAGAAAAAATTCTGGGTAGTAGTTAAGTCACTTGTGAACCATCTTCACTTTGAAGTTATTTTAAAATTTTGAGAATGTTTAAAGTTGCCTTCAAATTAACTTAAATATTTCCTCATCTATGTGAATTCTGGGAATTTTCATCTTAGAGCATCCCTGTAATTCTTGGCCCAATTTCACAAGATACTAATTTGTGTATATACAGAAGTAGATTCAAGGGGACTACTTTGCATATTTCTAGAGTTTTCTCTTTTCCCCAGGACTCTGAGTTGAAAAATCTAATATCTTCCATCCTTCCTCTCCTAAAGCCCCCCAGCTTTCCTTTCTTTCTCTTAAACTCAGTGAGATGATTGATCTGTGCTTGGCTCCTCTGTTTCTATCTCTGTCTCTGTCTCTCTCCATTGTAGTCTGGAAATTGATCCCGTTAGAAAGCCACGGTAGGGTAGAGCTATCCTACTTTCTTTTTGCTCAGGTATTACATTTCTGTGCTGTGTATCATTTCTTAAAACATTACTGACATTGTTTCATATATTTTGCATAATTCTACAAAGATTTATACTAGGAAGACAAATTTGGTTCTAATTACTTCATCCTGGAAGTAGAAGTCCTGACTTTAAATATTTAAAGAACTTTTATTCTGAGTTTTTAAATTTCCAAAAAGTTTGAGAGTTTTAATTTTGAATTTAATTGCACTATGCCCTGTGAATATATTGCATATAACAATAAATATCTGAAGTGTGTTGGATTTGACTTATGTCTTACTCACTCAAAAGCATTTCACGTGAATTTGTGAAGAAAGACCAGATTTTAATCATCAGGAGTGGTTTCTATATATGTCTGTCAAATCAATTTTGTTAATTGTATTAAAATCTTTTATATCTGTACTAAATTTATTGTCTATTTGTCTATATATTAATGACAGATGTATGTTGAAACTTAATACTGGGTGCTAGAGTTGTTGATTTTTCTTTGTTGTTCCATTAATTTTTAAATTTTTATTAGTGCATGTTCCCAGTGTGTAATGATCACACTTATCATGAGGAGTTGGTCCCCGGGCAGAACATAACTTGACTCTTTTTATGTCCTCTGCCCTTTCCCTCTCTCCCTGCTCCTTCCGTCGCTTGGCCCCCTTGCCATTTGCAGAAGAGCGCTCTCATTTTGTTCATGCCCTTTCTGTCCCCTCACTCCCCCTAGTTCCATCTCTTCATCACCCTGCCCATTGGAAAAGATGTCCCTACTTCCTTTTGTCTATTTTTTTATTTTGCTGTTTACTTATATTTTGGGTTGCTCATGTAACAGAAACCCTATGATTGTTAAGCTTGGGTGTCTGTCTGACTTATTTCACTTAACATTATGGTATCAAGGTGAACCTATTTCTCTACAAATGACTCATTTATTTTTCTTTATGGGAAAGTAGTACTCCATGTGTGAAAATACTGCATTTTCCTTATCCATTTATCTGTTGATGGACATATAGGCTTCTTCCAAGATTTAGCTATTATGAATTGTGCTGCTATGAACATGGGTATGCATGTATCATTGTAATATAATGTTTTTAACTTTCAGGAAGATACCTAGAAGGGTGAACAGCTGGGTCAAATGAAAGTTCTACTTTTAGTGTTTTGAGGAATCTCCATGCTGATTTTCATAGTAGTTATACTAGTTTACATTCCCACCGACAATGTAGAAGGGTTCCTTTTTCCACCACAGCCTCTTCAGTATTTATTATTTAATTTTTTGGTGCTGGCCATTCTTTCTAGGGTAAGATGGTACTTCAGTATTGTTTTAGTTTTCATTTTTCTATGGCCAGTGATGCTGAGTATATCTTACTGTATTTATTGGGTAATCGTACTTCTTCTGAGATGCATCTATTCATCTCATTTACCCATTTTGATTGAGTGTTTTATTTTAAGGGGTCTAATTTTTTGAGTTGTTTATATATTCTAGATGAGTCTTCTGTCTGAGGAATTGCTGGCAATTTTTTTCCCATTATGAAGATTTTCTTTTCATTCTGGTGGTTGTTTCCTTTACTGTGCAGAAGTTTTTAATTTGATATGACTCCATTTGTTGATTTTCAGTACTATTTTCTGTGCAACCAGGGTTCTGTTTGGAAAGTCCTTACCTTCAAGCCTTTTACCTATTTAATCTTCCAGCAGATTGTTTGTTTTAACATTTGCTCCTTTGATCCATTATAATTTTAGTTTAGTACATGGTGAGAGATATAGGCCTAAAATTGATCTTCTGCATGTGGATGGCCAGTTTTCTGAACATCATTTATTAAACAGGTTATTTGTACATGCTGTTTTTATCTCAGTAGCTTTGTAATATGACTTTAGACCCAGGATTGTGTTGCTTCCCACTTTGCTCTTAGTACCCAGAATTGCTTTTGGTATTGTGGGTCTTTTCTGATTCCATATGAATTTTAGGATTGCTTTCTCCAGTTCTATATATTTTAATTGGGATTGGATTAAATCTGTATATCAATTTGGAAGTATGGCCATTTTGAATATATTGGTTCTGTTTATCCAGAAATGGGATATTTTTCCATTTTCTGATGTTTTCTTTGATCTCCTTTTCCAGAGTGCTACAGTTTTCATTGCAGAGGCCTTTTACTTCCTTAGTTAGGCTAATTCCTAAGTCTTTAAGTTTTCTTAATGCTATTATGAGTGGTATTTTTTCTAATTTCTTGTCAGTGAGTTCATTATTGCTGTAGAGGGATGTGATTGATTTTTGTGAGTGGATTTTGTATGCTGCTACATTGTTTTGGTTATTAATTCTAAGAGTCTTTGAGTGAAATTTTTTGACTGTACTATATAGAACATCATGTCATCTGCAAATAAGGATAATTTGCCTGATTGCTCTGGTTAATGTCTTGAGTATTGTGTTCAACAGAAGTAGTGA
This sequence comes from Chinchilla lanigera, assembly GCF_000276665.1. Lineage (NCBI taxonomy): Eukaryota > Metazoa > Chordata > Mammalia > Rodentia > Chinchillidae > Chinchilla > Chinchilla lanigera. Next base: position 13,574,978 of record NW_004955406.1, on the reverse strand, counting down.
TAGTGGGTATCCTTGTATTACTCCTGATTTTAGAGGTAAAGTAGCAGATGTGTCATAAATGGCTTTTATTAGATTCAGATAAGATTCTTCTTTAAACTCTTTTCTTCAGGGTTTCTATTGTGAATGGAGGTTGGATTTTGTCAAAGGCTTTATTTTTGTCTACTGAGATGATCATGTGATTTTTATCCTTGTTTCTGTTTATATGATGGATTATATTTATTGATTTATACATGTTTGTATCCGTGGGATGAAGCCTCCTTGTTCATGATGTATGATCTTTTTGATGATTTATTGCACTTTTTGCAAGTATATTTGCTCGGAATTTTTGCATCTATGTACATTAAACAGATTGCCATGTAATTGTCTTTTTTTAGCTGGATCCTTGCATGGTTTTGGAATCAAGGTAGTGTTAGTTTCCAGGAATAACTTTGGGAATATGCCTTCCCTTTTGATTGCAGTAAAGAATTTCAAGAGTATTAGAGTTAGATATTTCTTGAAGTTCTTTTAGAATTTGGTATTGAATCCATCAGGCTTTTCTTGGTAGGTTTTTATTACTGCTTCAGTTTCATCGGATCATTTTATTGAATCATGTTATTGGCTCATTTGGGGTTTTTATATCTTCTTAGATAAATTTTGATAATTCATATGTATCTAGACATCTATCCATTTCATCTGATTTCTCCAATTTATTGGTGTACAGATTTGTCAAGTAGTTGCTAATAATCTTTTGGATTTTTGCTGTATCTGTTTGATTTCATATTTTTCAACTCTAATTGAATTTATTTGGGTCTTTTCTTTCCTTTTTTCTGTAAGATTGGCTAAGGGTTTTTCTATCTTGTTTATTTTTTCAAAGAACCAACTCTTCAATTCATTAATTCTTTGCATTTCTTTAGGGTCCATTTCACTGATTTCTGCTCTGACCTTTATAATTTTCTTCTTCATATTAGCTTTGATTTCAGTTGTTTGTGTTTTTCTAGGACCTTGAGGTGTTTCTTTAGGCTATTTAGTCAGACTGGCTCTGCTTCTATGGTGTAGGCATTCACAGCTATAAACTTCTCTTAGAACTTTTTTCATTGTATCCCATAAGTTCTGGTATATTATACTGGCATTATTACTTAGTTCTATGAACTGTCTAATTTCTTCCTTGATATTCATCTGTGACCCATTTTTTATTCAAGGATGTATTGTTTAATTTCCCCATGTTTGTATGGTTTTCCTGGTTTCTATTACATTTGAGTTCTAGTTTCATTGCACTATGATCTAATAATATGCATGGTATAATTTTGATTCTTTCTTCTTTTTCTTTCTTTCTTTCTTTCTTTCTTTCTTTCTTTCTTTCTTCTTTCTTCTTTTTTTCTTTCTCCTTTCTCTGTCTTATATGCTGGGAATGGTCTTGATTTACTTATACATGGCATTTACAGTATACTATGATATCAGCATTGTGTGCATCATTTTCCAGTTTGTTTTTCATCTTTTTCTGTAGTAAGTTCATTTTTGGTGTGGCCTCTAGAGCAGTTTCTTAGCCTCAGCAGTACTGACTTTTGGACTCAGTCTTTTCTTTTATGATTAGTGCTTTTTGTCTCCTGACATCATAATCCCTGACTTGAAATTATACCACAAAGCTACTGTGATAAAATCAACATGGTAATGGCAAACAAACAGACCTGAAGATCAATGGAACAGATTAGAAGATGCAGACACAACTACAAATGCACTCAGCCACTTTATCTTGGACAAAGGGGCCAAACATGCTCACTTGAAGAAAGATAGCCTCTTTAATAAATAGTGCTGGAAAAAATGGCTTTCCACATGCTGAAAACTAAAACTAGACCCAAGCCTATCTCCATGCACTAAAGTCAAAATTGATCAAAGATCTAAATATCAAAACAGAAACACTAAATCTACTGGAAGAGAAAGTAGGTAAAAATCTTGAAGACGTAGGGGTAGGCAGAGAGTTCATGAACAAAAACCAAACTACGGGAAATACTTCACAGAATCAACAAGTGGGATCTCATCTTATTGAAAAGTTTTTGAACATAAAAAAAAAAAAAAACCACCAAGGGAGTAAAAAAAAAAAAGCCATGAACTGGGAAAAAATTTTAGTCAACTGTCCCTCAGACAAAGGACTTCTATGTAGAACACATAAAGAATTAAAAGAAATCAAGCCCTCCAAATTCAAAGACCCAATCCAAAAACAGGCATCTGAGATGAATATGCACTTCTCAGATGAAGAAATACTAATGGCAAATAAATTATGAAGAAATGTTCAGCATCATTAGTCACTTGAGAAATGCAAATTAAAACAACACTGAGATTCCATCTCACCCCAGAAAGTATGGTTATCATTAAGAAATTAGCCAATGACAAATGCTGGAGAGGCTGTGGAGAAAAAAGAACTCTTCTCCCTCTTCATGGGAGTGTATATTGGTGAAACCACTGTGGAAATCTGTCTGGAGATTCCTCACAAAAGTAGGATTAAAAGTCCCACTTAACCCAGCTGTTCTCCTTCTGGGAATTTTTCCAGAAGAATTTAAAACTTCATACCACATTGATATATGTGCACCCATGTTTATAGCAGCACAATTTGTCATAGCTAAATCTTGGAAACAACCTTAATGCCCATCAACTGAGGAATGGGTAAAAATATGTGGTATTTTTATACAATGGAACATTACCCAGCTATAAAAAAGATGAACTCGAGGATTTTATAGGTAAATGGATGCAACTAGAGACCATACTCATAAGTGAAATAAATAGGACTCACATGTGTAAACATCATATTGTCTCCCTAAGGTAAGAACATGAAAGAGTAAATAAAACCCAAAATGTACAATAGATAATATGAAAGGGGAAGAAATTGTGCAAAGGAAGGAACAACTGGGATGAGGGAAAGGAGGAAAAGAAAGTACTAAGGCAATATATATA
>NW_004955406.1:13555395-13571800 GCF_000276665.1 Chinchilla lanigera | reverse complement strand
TAATATTATATATATATATATATATATTGCTGGGATAACTGTACCGCTGATGTCTGGTGGTTTATTGAAAGGAACAGTTAATGCTTAATTTTTTTATATATTTTGACCAATTTTGTGTGCTTATATCTGGTAATCTGAGGTACTGATGTGAAGACAACAATATGCAATATAACAACCATTGGTGAATTCCTATCATCCTGTCTAGTGAAATTCTATATTGTTTCTAATGTTTTTTAAATTATTATTTTTTAATTCTCTTTAGTAGTTTGATTAATCTTCCATTCTTACATCTGGTAATCTCAGCAACTTCATTGAAGAAAACAATGTGTAATATAACAACCACTGTTAATCCCTATCATTTGGTTTGAAATCCTGTATCATTTTTAATGTTTTGCTATTGTTATTTTTTTTAACTATTCTATTCTCTTTAAAATAAAAAAAAAGCAGTGAGCCTAATTCAGCCTGTGGGGTATGGTTTACTGCCAATTATAGGTGGTTCTCTTGTAAATAGCATATAACTCTTATAAACAAGATATAACTGGATTTTAAAAGATCAAAATGAATGCTGTCTTTTAATCACTGGCTTTAGCCCTTTATACTCCAAAAATTAATTTATTTTTATACATTGGCCTCTTCCTTCTATGTTCCTTTTGCACTGTTCTACATTTTCATGCTGTTGTATTTTTTCTGTTTATTTTGTTCCATTTTCCTTTATGTCTATTATTTTAGTGATTATCTTTGACATTTTGCCATCATATTTATCAAAGTTTACATTTCCTGAGCAATAAAAGTACCTGGAATATTTTAATTTCACTCATTTTCCTGTTGAAAATATATTATTATCATGCATTTACTGTGATCTTTATTTTTAAATCTTTATTATTAGTACAGTTTTCCGATAGATAAAATGTTTGCTTAGGTGTACTTTTACCTTGCTCCTCATGTTTTCCCCAGCATCCTAGACTTTTTCTGAGGAATATTTTCTCACTGCCTGAAAGATAGTCTTAGAATTCTCTTTAGTGAAGTTTTTTTTGGGGGCAGCCCTAGTTCTTATTTATTTGGAAATGTCTTTATTTTGTCTTCAGTTTTGACAAATAGTTTTGGTATTGTATATTTCTTGGTTGGCAATTATTTCCGTTTCACAATTTGAAAAAACTTTGATTTCCATTGCTACTGTTAGAAAGTCAGCTATCAGTTTAACCTAATTATCAATCCTTTGTAGGTTATATGCTTTTTTTCTCCCATAAATCCCTCCTCAAAAATACATTCTATTTATAAAAATCTTATTTTCTACATTTATCTGGATATTTTTAATAGCTCTATATTTTTCATTTATGTGACTATTTCTAAAAAGAATTTCATACATAGTTATCCTCTATTATATGTCAAGTAATTCTAGAATTTTAAGTAACTAATTCCCTAACTATGCCGTTTTCCCATCAGTCGTGGTATTTATTGGTAACCACGAAGCTAAGTTGCCACAGTTTGTTGAAATTAATCCATAAGTATTCTGAGATCATAAAATAAAAATGCTTTTTTCTAGAGAGGATTTCTAGCCGTTTCTTTGAGCAACAAAGAAGCAATACCCGGCCAGAACCATTTTAATCTCTTTTGAGGTTTCAGGCTTTTGATGCTTAGCTTTTCAATTAACTGCAATATTGCTCAAAACAAATTGAAGAAAATATTATATTCTTCTCTTGTTTATTATTCATTGATTCCTGTTCTGATTGCCACTCACTGTTTGCGGGAGGGGGGCGGGGGTTGAGGGAGGAAAAGAGTGCGTGGGTTTTGGTTTGGGGCCGTAAGAGACATATTAAAAATACGTTCCAAAGTCTATTTTATCCAGGACCTCATTATTGTATACTAGGAGGGTCATTCAGAGGACATAGTCCACCATAGCCACAAAAGTAGAGGTCTCAAGGAGCGATGTTCCGGCCAGCCCAGAATGAATAATTCATTTTTGACATACTTCAATCACCAGCACAGTGTCCTGATGGGTCTGGGACAGATTTGCTGTTCAAAGATGTTTTTGCCTTTGTAGTGATGCTTGTAACTCTTTCAAACAAGCTTCTTCTCTTTTAGGGTAAAGCAGCTGTAACTTAATAAATGGAAATTCCTACTAAATTGATCTCTGCAGTTGATATATCAAAACTGTGATCGGGGGGCTGGGGATTTAGCTCAGCAGCACAGTGCCTGCCTGGCAAGCGCAAGGTCGTGAGTTCGATTCCCAGTACCAGGAAAAAAAAAAAAAAAGCATTGTGATCAGACACTTATCATTATACCTTAATAAGAATATGAACAAAATCAAAGAATCGTTACATATATAAGCTAAAAGCAGCCTTAAACTTTAAATATGATAACTTCATAATACCTATTTACATGCATTATTTATAATTTATAATGAGGAGGTTCAAATGTTAGGTCTAAGACCCTAAAGAATACTCCAGAACCATAGTGAATAAACATCAAGTGTTTGAGGGGATTGTGGTATATTAGGTGAACATGAGAAGATTTGGAGACAGACACGTCACATCTGGCTCTGTCACTTCCTGATGTGTGACTGGGGAAATTCTCATTCTCTCTGTACCTCATTCTACATCTCACCAAGATAGGGGTAAATTTAGTACCCCCTCACAGTATTGTTGTGAGTATTAAGTGAGATAATGTGCTAAAAAATCTTAACAAATGTCTCACGCATAATGAGTTCAGTAAATGTTAGCTCTAGATATGATTACTCTATCCCTGTTGCTGCAGCCCAAACTAACACAGAAAAGGGCCTTTGATAAACACATTGATTCCCTTAAGCAATCAGAAAATTATGTAAATGGAATTTTAAGAAAACAGTCATCGTTGCTTTATACAAGCCAACTTAAATCAGACTATTTTAAGTATAAAGGAATACGCAATAGCTGCCTGACAAATAGACTCATGCCTGTAATGTTTATTCAATCTCCTTGCCATGTAAGTGAAATGTGGTGTGTATATATGGCTTAGTCAGACGCCTAGGTTCTTACTCTCATCCTGGGGAGGAACGTGTCAAGGCTTAGATGCATAGAACAATTTGTGAAAGGAGCCAAAAGGCTAGGATTTTACACCAAAGCATCCAGTGGTTAAACATGTACTCTTTCAATTTAGAGTGTAATAGATCTGTCTACATTTTGTTTCTTCTGTATATGAGATGTGAGAAAAATATATGCTGAATGCTTACATAGAAATAAAAAAATTTAAACATTGCCATTAACCCCTTAAAATACTCCCCTCACTTTGAACAGACTTATTCCATCTTTCTTGCCACTTTCTGAAGCAGTTCCAGAAGTACTCTTTCAGGAGTGTCCTTTCAGGACTGCCTCAAACCATTTATAAAAATTTCTGTCAAATAAGAACATTACAGTGTGGCAATTGATTCAGGCAGCCATGACAGTGCATCTAAAGACACTCCCTAAAGAAGGGTAAACCAGAATTAATGGCAATGTGTCTTTTCCTGTAATAAATTCACCTTATTTTTGATCAGAGATCACATTGAAAACACAAAGCACATAATTTTTTTTATTTTCCCAGACTCAATATTGACTTCATATCTTAATTCCTAAAGTCCTTCCTTTTATCCTCTAAAGGTTTTTTTAAGCATATGTAAGAACTACAAATAGTTTAATGTGGAAACTGAAAGCTATTCTTATAGAACCAGGAAGGAGAATATCACCTGAAAGTGGAAATAGCAAAATCAATGTCAATGAGTCAGATGAGGCATTGCTAAAATTAGGGCAGGTTATTGTTAATAACCTTTAACCTCTGACTCCTGATTTTCAAAATTATCCAAATACCAGTCAATAAAATCTGGGAATAACCTCAGTGAGAAAGAACTAGATCATAATTTTAACATAATGAATGAAAACAGAATCAATTGAATTATATCATTCTCTTTCAAGAAAGGTGTTGGAAGCAGACAAGCAAGACATGGTGAATAATAAAAATGAGGGACTAAGCCAGGCATAGTGGCACTGGTAATCCCAGGAACCTAGGAGGCTGAGAGAGCAGGATCACAAGTTGAAACCCAACTGGGGCACCTTAGTAGCTTAGAGAAACCCTATCCCCAAATTTAAAAATAGAAAATAAAAAAAAGGGTGAGGGGAGCTTGGGATACAGCTCAGTGTGAAGACCCTTGATTCACTCCCAGGACCAGGAAAAACAAAACAAAACAAAACAAAACAAACAAAACAAGAGGTCTGAGAAAAATGTCAACATTATTTATCTAGCCCTTTCCAAGGGGTACAAAGCAACTTGTTCTGAGGTGATGACTTGTTCTCAAGATTCATAGTGATAGCTTAAATTGGAGTGATCCTTAAGATTAGTTCTTTTGTTTTGACTTCATATTCTCCATCTATCCATTCATTGAACAAACACTGAATTTCTACCATCTGCGAAGCACTAGTTAGAAACAGACACATGGAAACAAAAGACAGAGACCGGGACCTCAAGGAGTTCATAGTCTAAAGGGGAAGAATGGCAAGTTAGTTGTAACCATAAAAGCATCGTGAAGGTAACTGGTAAAATGGTACAAAGAGAAGTGGTGTCCAGTCACACCTGAGGGGCCAGTGGGAAGAGTTGAGAGGTTACTAGTGGTGGTTAGGACACTGTGAGGGAAGGCATGGAAGCATTTCTGTGGAGGACCTGACCATTTTAAACTTAGAAGGGTGGGTGGAAGTTTAGTACCCAGAGGAAGGGTGAAAAGATGTGTTAGGGAGAGGCAGCAAGTATGAAAAGGACTGAGGAGTGCAACAGGAAGGTATTTTATGAAAAGTGCAAGGAGTTTGACAACAGGTAAGGCTAGAGACTTTGGCACAGGATAGTTGATGAAAGGTTTCACAGGCAATGGAGACTATTTTACAATTCACCCTGAACTAACATAGAAAATGTAATGGTTTTGAGTTAGATTGTCAGGGACTTTTTTAAAAAAAACTAATTTTATTGACACACTTTAGAGGCACATAATAATCACATTCATCATAGGGAATATGTACCTGTATATAATGTATCTTTTTTATAAGCAAGCATATGATGTCCTTTTATTATTGTTTTCATTCAAAGAAAACTATTCCAGAGCCACAATACTTTAATCATGATTGTGATAATTTACTACTTATATGTGATCTTAAGAAAGACGATCTCTGGGCCTTAATTCTTCCTTTGTAAAATTGGAGGGCAGGAGGTAGTTATTTTTAAGTCTCTTTCAGCTGTCTCATCCTATAGCTTTATGAAGTTTGATGTTTATGCCATTTCTGCCATGTGAATACTTTATCTAAGATAGCCTTGACTGCATAGTCCCTTGAACTGGCTATGATAGGTGTCTTTTCTCTGTGAGTCCAAATCATGCAGTTTCAACATCAGCTTTGTTAGTCTGACCTTCTCAATCTTTTCTTTCTCTCTTTCTTCTTTTTTGTAAATTTTTTAAGTTTATTGGTGCAGTTTAGATATGCATAATGATCACATTCATCATAGGGAACTTGTATCTGTACACGATCTATCTTAGTTCCTCTTTTTTCCCCTCGTTCCCCTCCCCTCACTTTAACTCCTCTTCCTCTCCTTATTTACAAAAGCTGTTTCCATTTTTTCCTTCTATCCCCCTCCCTTGTTCTCCTTCCCATTTGACCATTTTCTTCCCATTTCCCAATGTCTATTATATATTTTGGTCCTTTTGGCAGGCCAAATGCCCATCAATGGATGAATGGATAAAGAAGATATAGTGTTTTAATATAACGATGTACTACTCTCCATTAAAGATAAACTTGAGACTTTTTGGCAGATGGATTTGTGTTTCATGAAAGACACATTACTAGTATTGTACTAAATGGAAGCAAAGGTATAAGAAATCCAATCCAGGGAAATCTGAAAAATATAATAGGAATGAAAATAAGAGATAGGAATGGACTAGAGAAATCCTTAGGACATAGAATTTATGTTGCTAATTTGTTGGAATATAAATGAGGAAGAGAAGGAATTTAGAATGACTGGGCACAGGCTGGCTGATGCTACCGTGTCTACCATTGTTAGAAAATACAGAGGAACAGAAGATGAAGAGATGGCGAGTTCTGTTTTGGGTCTACTGTACTTGACCTGCCAACTAGCTTATCAAGGGAAGCTGTGCGGAGGCATTTGGATGGGAAAGCTGGAGCTCAAGGGGTAGTGTGGGTCACAAATTTAAATTTGGGTTTTAACATCATAAAGCCAGAATTGAACCCCTTCCCACTTGCAAAAGATCTGTCTCCTCGTTTCTGCTAGTCAGTCTTATATTTGGTGAAGGGGAAGTAAAAGGGCTTAAGATGTGTCACGCACATGTACCAACTATACACAATGAACGTAATCATTATATGTCACAAGCATGAACTAAAACAATAAAAATAAAAATAAAATAATAATAATAATAATAATGAAAATGGGGAAGGGGATCTAATGACAGAGGGAAAGAGTGAGAGAAGGGAAATAAAAAGAATCAAGATATGTTAAGGGCATGTACCTACTCCCTAAAATGAATGTAAGTGTCATGTACTACAAACACGTACTAATAAAGACATAAACAATGACACCATCGATAAAGATTTGAGTAATATTAATATTTACACAGGGAAAAGTAAAGGAAGCTAAGAGTGTTCAAAGATCTAGAAAAAAAATTGGAGAAGAGTGCAGCCTAAACCAAGGAAAGAAAGAGTTTTTATAACTGCACACAAAGAGGGAGTAAAGTAGATTTCCGTGTGATTTGGAAGTGTGTGTGTACTCTTGGTCACCATTATGTCCTTTGTATATAATGTATAAGTTGTGATTTTGACCTACAGTTAATTCATGGACTAACACTTGAGAGTCAGTGTCCAGGAGGAAAATGATCAGTAAATAACCTTTTTTTTTTTTTTTTTGGTAAGTAAAGCAGCTACTGTTTCTGGTGGGGTAGTAAGAATTTCTCTTGAAAATTTCTTCAAGAGACTGTTGCAGAAAGGCAACTTGGCCTATTTTCTTTATGCAAACACTGCGGCTGATCTTACATTCTGATAGGGTTTTCAGTGCTTTTTACAGAGGGTTCTGCCCTTATCTTTTTGTTTCATTGCTAAGTCATATCATTATGTCAATTTATTTCGAGAATGCTTCTGGTAGCTAGATTTGTATCCTGGAAATCTCCTGCCCTTCCTATGGCTGCTGTTCTCCCAGCCCCCAAGTAGAACTGAAACATCATTTGGGTTGAAAGATGGTTTCTACACATTTATACAATCACTTTCATGTTAACTGTGATCTCTTATCATATCTGATTTGTTAAGATATTATGTGCGATTTTTTGAGGACTTTGTTTTCTAGCGAAAGTCTTATTGAGCTCTGCCTCTTCGATATCAAGCCTTTTTGCACTGTTTCTGGGAATGACATAAGTAATGGTGGCAGGTTTACTTAATAGAGACAAAGACAAATGTTATCAGAGTAGTCCATTTCAGCTGGCCTCCAAAATAAATGGGCTTAAAAGAAGAAAAAAAAAATTCTTACCTATCTCAAGGAGGCTAACGGTACCTAGAAATACACCATTTGGAAGGAACAGGAAGAAGAATATAAGATTCATTAATTCTTTTATCATTTAAAAATTAATTGACTATGCTATACCAAGCATTGTGCAAGAGCCTGGCAATATAATAGTTGACAAGATATACGAGCTCTCTGGATGCATATAATGGGAAAATATAGAAACATACTCTTAATTTCAGGGTTGTCTGGAAAGTCTGGGGAAAATGAAAATGAGCTTTGGAGTTTCTCACTTAAATTAACCGAGAGAATTTAGATGCAGTTTTTCGTAGATGAGCACATCTCATTAGTTACTGAATTCAGGCCTGCAGTAGTATTTATGTTGCCTGGGAGTTTTGGTGGTGTTACTTTTCCCCTAGTGTTATCTCTTATACTCATCACATTACTTCTACCTCTTTGGAGCTTGACGATATAACACAATGGGTAGGAACATGAATTTTGCGATCAGTTCTAATAACCAGGGCTCCAATTCCAGTTTAGTCACCTTTGAGCTGTATATTATTAGTCAGGTTACTTATTGTCCCTGAATTTCAATGTCCTATTCATTAAAGAGGGAAATAACAATACTTACTTCATAGGACTCTTGTGAAGACTAAGAGAAATGAGCACCTGATACTTTTAGTACAGGCTGTGATATATGGTAAGTGTCCATCATTACTAAAATTGTCTTGGATCCTAATAACACCCTCAGAGATAGCGCTGATGCAATGAAAACTTACCTTTGTATTGACCACCTTGTGAGTCATACCTGCTAAAAATAACTATCCTTATTATTATGAAGCACTTACAACACCCCAGCTTTATGCTAAGTAGCTCACATGTGAGTTGGCAGTTCTTCTTACTGATTGTCACACTTTTTGCATTTTTTTTGTCCTTATGGTTGAAATAGTGAAATACGCCATTCGTTCAAAATTGGGGTCCATGGGATAAAGGGTTATAAAGGACTCTAGTATCTCATACTCCTAAGTTTAGGACTCCACTTTCTCTCCACTCTGTATTTGGGATTCTATCTAGCTATTCTCCTGGACAACACATCAAAAGCCAGATGAACAGAACAGCCAGAGCAATTACATTCATGACAGATAGTAAATGCTACAAATTTCCCCAGGCTCTTTATCCTAGACAGGTTTCTGTCTTACCATTGTGGAAGGTGGTAGACCAAATACCATGAAACCATGTGCAGCTTTCTTTTTTACCACTGGCAGGTTTTTGCTCTGGTTGAATAGTTTCAAAGAGAAGGTTTCACTCTAACTGATAGTCTTACAGACATCTGGAACAGATGAAGCATTATTATTTTAGTAGGCTTATTCTGAAGAACTAGAGCCCTTCTTATTTTTAACCACAGTTGTGTTTTCAGGTTTCTTTTATGTTATTGTTTTTGGAGAAGGAAGGCTCACTGTGTTGTCCAGACTGGTCTCAAACTCATGGGATCAAGTGATCCTCCTTCCTTAGCCTTCTGAGTAGCTGGGACTACTGACATGCCATCCCACTCAGCTATACTTGTGTGTCCTTGTGAAAGGGAGGGACGTGCTGCTCTCAGGAATGAATGTCCTATCACAGTATCACACTTAGATATCATACTTAACATGCAGCTGTAGAAAATAGAGCAATAGTGCTCAGCCCCCTGTGGAAGGGGAAAGGTCCAAGTCCTGGGTGGAGTGGGCCAGGAGACATGCACATTTCCCCAGGATTCCGCTTCGGATTTAGCCACTGGCCTGTTTTAACCTCACATTCTAAAATGTAGGCAAATGGTACATTTCTTCTCAGTGATGTTTTGTCAAATTTCTTTCAGATTTCTTTCACTGGAGTGTAAAATAGGAAATATCCTCCAAGTTGAGTCCATAAAAAATGATGGTCATAGGAGCTAATGAGAAATGCTAAAGGTTGGACACCGGCTCCCTTCCTGTCACCTGGAGGCCTCCACTATGGTGACTCCTCCTCTCTCTGCTCATTCTTCTCTGCTTCTAGGTAGGATGGGTTCACTTCCAGCTTGGTGTGCTTTTCCCTTGGACAAGATTACAGGCAATTCACTTGCCACCACAGTGTTTGAGAGATCTTCCCAGTCATGGTAAATTGGGAAAACTGTGTACACTCTGAGGATATTAGTGATGGAGAGGAAGAGGGAGCACATCTTCAGGAGGAAGTCTGATTCCTGCAGCTTAAGAAGTTGTCTTCTTTGGGACCACTCACTGCAAACAGAATTACAGAAGCAGGGCAGATTTGGATTAATCTTTCTGTAAACCCGTATTGAGAATTTTCTCTTGAAATGATATTGCTGCTTTCTCTCTTGTTTTGGGGAATAGGTTTAACATAATTTCCCTTAGGTTTTCATTCTTCAGTACAATTTTTTTTTTTTTTTTTTTTTTTTCCTCCCGTACCAGGAACGGAACTCACAACCTTGCGCTTGCCAGGCAGGCGCTTTGCCACTGAGCTAAATCCCCAGTCCCTAGTACAATGTTGATTATTAGCTCGAAATTGATTTTTTATCATGTTAAGGAAATATTTGTTATAATGCTTAGAGTTTTTTTGAGTCAAGAAATCAAGGTATTAGTACCATCAGACTATTGTGAGATTTTAATGGGTTAAGTATGTAAAGATTTTAGAACAATGTTGCAGAAGTTGGCTGTTAATATTATACTGGGTGGGTTGTGTTATCTTAATACACCACAGATAATTACCCATCCTTAGGTTCCTGGGCTTAAATTCATGAGCCACTGTGAACCTGTACCAAGGACAGATGTATGTTCCACCAGATGGGTCCTCAACAATTGTAAATTTTTTTTCAGGGGGATCATAAATGTCCTTGGGATTATAATTCTTGGTGAAAACCAAGCATTAATTTGCCCCTCTTTTAGAAAACACTGATCATGAGATCTGCAGGTGTTTACAAATTGAAGAAACTTGGTCTCCTTCCCTGTTGGTGAGAGTAATTTGAATGGCTAACAGTATTTAATCATAGAATTATAGAAACGAGAGGTAGATCTCCACCTCAAATGATTTTGACATTTCGGTTCCTGACTATCTTTTCAAGAATATTTGGATAGCCACAGGCTTGGAAGCAGGAGATAGTGTCTCTATCAGGCCAGTTAGCACATTTGTTTCCTGAACAAGATAACAAAGTCTCCCTGTGGAGCGAAGTTTGGGCGGGCTTGATTGCAGCTGTTTAGAAAATTAGAAGTTTCATAAGGTCAAAGTTCTCAGCTTGGACAGGACATGGATATGTGTATGCAGTGTCTACAGAGGACAGCTCTACACTGACCCCATGGGACTCAGGGACATGGCCACATGTGTGAACATGGAGCTTGTGCTGCCTGTTCTGCTATAAGTAAAAATGGCCTAAATCCATTTGGACTTCTTGTTTCCTTACCAACTAAAGTTTAAAAAGGTAGCAAGTTAGCACCTATGTTGTTAAGGACTGCTGAATGAAAGCATTGACAAGAATTAGACAAATTCTTCAATTGCAAAATGGTCAAAATAGGCAAACAAACATCCACAGAAGGAGAAATCTAGAACATAGGGAAACATGCCCAATTTTTTCTCTTACAAAGAATTATGAGGCATGATAAAAATAGGGTGAATGTTTAAATTTTAAAAAGTATTATAGTAAAAGACACGTGCCATTAACACCCTTGAATATTTCTCCTTGCTTAGAACACACTTCTCCCATCATTTTTGCTGCTTTCTGAAGCAGTTCAGGAAGTTCTCTTTCATGAGTGTCTTTAGTTACACTGCATGACTCCAGAGACCTTGAATTGATTCAGAACACTTGCCACTCATAGGCATGTTGAGTTTGAGAAGAATCAGAAGTCTCAAGGTGCCCAGTCCAATGCAATGTTTTCATGTGCCTGCTTTCTGTTGACCATCCCTTGAAGCATCTGCTGTTGTTTTGATCACACCTTTCATCATACTCATGAGAGAGGATTTCCAGAACTGCTTCAGAAAATGGCAAGAACAATGGAATCAGCATGCTCAAAATGAGGGGGACTGTTTTGAGAGGGTTAATGGCAATGTGTCTTCTACTATGATAATTTTTTAAAAAATGCAAACACCATATATTTTGATGATACCTTGTGCAAGATAAGAAATACAAAAAGTGAGGTGCTTTTAAAAGCTCTCAAATTGACTCAGAAATATAGCTGACATTTGGAGCTGATGAAAAACTGAAGAATTTAGGTAGATTGCTCTTGAAAGGGTGAATTCTTACTATATTAATTGTCTAATGTTTAATAATATTACTATAAATTTTGTGGCTTAAAGCCATGCAAATGTAGTGTGTTATCTGAATTTCTGTAGGTCAGAAGTTAGAGATTTTCTGTTCAGAATTGTAATAAAATTGCAGTGAGTGTTTTCTGGGGCTGAGCTTCTCTTCTGGAGATCTTCCAAGCTTATTGGTTGCTGTCATAGCAGTGACTACCGAGTAATCGAGTCCTCTGTTCTCTGACTGGTTGTCAGCCCCAGGCCACTAAGCTACCAAAGGGATCCAGATTTCTTATCATAGGACTTCCTCCATCTTCAAGCCAAAAATGGGATGTCAAATTCCTTTCAACCTTTAAATCTCTAATTTCCTTTTCTGAGATCAGCTGGAGAAAGCTTTCTATTTTAACAGGCTTATGTGATCAAGTATGGCTCCCCTTGGGAAAAATCCCTATCTAAAGATCACATAACATGACAATGGGGGAGCCCATCACACTCACGGTACTGGGATGTAGGCAAGGTTTGTTGGTGGGAGAGAGCAGTCATCTTGGAATTCTGCCAACTTCAACTACATAATGTGGTAATATCTTCACAATTAGGCAACCATTTACCTTCAGATTCTACCACTTAACTTCTAGAACTCTCATTTTATAGAAATAAATGCACCGACGTATGGTAAATGATCCCCAATTGGAAACTGTCATCCTTCATTAAAAGGAGAATATATTTTAATAAATTATGGTATAGCTGTAAGATTCTTATTATGAATGACTTAGATAATTATTGATTTGGACAGTGAAAAAAACAAGATTTTGAGTAATGTATGTTTAACAATATGATTCTATTTCGAAAGGAAAAATACAAAAACTGTGTATGTGTATGGAAGGACGGGTATCAAGCTGTTGATTGAATGATTTTAAACTACTAATTGGATAACCACCAAGATTCTAATTGGAAGCAAAGAGTCAGCCACCAAGATTCTAACTGGAAGCAAAGAGTCAGCGGTGGTGGATGAAGTCAACCTTACCTTTATATATCTTTACGTTATTTTGCTATGTACACTATACATCTTTTTGATAAGAAGAGATAATAAAAATTATGAAAAACTCAATAAAATACGTATCTCTTGTAGGAAATTTGCAAAATACAATAAAGCTTAAAGAAACAAATATAATTATTCACAATCCAAGCAGTTAGATATATTTCCTTTTATTTCCTCTCTCTCTTTCTCAGAGCTGGGATACTTTTTTGCCTGACCTTAGTGATTAGGATTCCAGATTTTCAGCTTTTGCACCCAAGGATTTATACCAGTGACTGCTGAGCTCTTAGGCCTTTGGTCCTGGACTGAGAATTGCTCGGTTATTTCTCTGGTTCTGAGGTTTTCAGACTTGAGCTGAACCATGCTACTGATTCCTAAGGTCTACAGCTCAGACATGGCCCTGCCATGGACTAGCCTCTGTAGTCACATGAGCCAATTCTTCTAACAAATCTGCTATCACAAATCTATATCTATATTTATATCTACTTATTGCCTGCTTCTCTGGAGAACCCTGACAATACCTCATACTAACATTATATACATATTCATTAAACATTTTCTTTTAGGGGCATTATTCTATAATTTAAACATATTTAATTCTTCTGAAATTTATTTTAGTGTAGATGAGGATCTATCATCTATACTTCCCCAATTGGCTAACTATCATCCTGACATCATTTGCTGAACAGCCATCCCTAATGTTAGAAATGCTCCTTTTATGATATATTAACTTCTTATATACATTTCTGAAAGTTTAATTCTGCTCCTTTGGCAAATCTGTAATCTGCCACTGCTACTATGTTCTTTTTAAAGTGGATTACAGCTTTATAATATGCTTTCATTGGAGAATCCCCCTGTTACTGTGGTCTTTCTAACGGTTTTTGTTTTATATTTCCTGTTCTGCATTCTCAACTCTCTTGTTACTTTGTCATTTTCTAGGCTTAAACACAGCCCTATATAACTCTTTGTCTACCCCTGCGCAGCTCAGTGTAGTTGGAAAAACTGTACAACCATGTTGACTAGTCTCAATTTAAATTTGCAATTACTTATTTTAAGTATTATGCTGCCCAATAATAGAACATATTGTCCTAGGCTACTTGATCGCCCACACATCTAAATGGTTACTTTGTACTGTCTCTCCTTTATTCAATTTTTTGTCCCCACCATCCTTGCTTTCAGTTGTAGACTGTAGTTCTTTCTCAACTCCCTCACTTCTAAGCATCTGAGAGCCACAGGGCTCAGGCTTGGGGCCCCTTCACTCTTCTACTTACAGACACTGTCTAGCTGATCTTATCCAGACTCAGGACTCAAGTGTCATCTAATTCTAATGATTCTCAAAGTTAGAGCCCCAGCCTTGACCTCTTCCCTGCACTTGAGGGTCTGGCTCTTACTCATTTTTACTTTGAGGTGTAACAGACATCTCACACATAAAAGTCCCAAACTGAGCTCTTAAGTATTTTCCCCCAGACCTGTTTCTTCTCATGTGACAATCCTGTTTTTTCAGTAGCTCAAGTTAAAACAATACTGGAAGTGTTCTTGATTTTTCTCTTTCTTACATACTGCACAGCTGCTTGCTTGGCAAATCAGTCACACTTACTCTCAGGTATGCCCACCATCTGATCACTTAGCACCTCTGCTACCATCCAGGTTTAAAACACCACGATTCCTAAGTGGACTATGGCAGTAGCTTCCTGGATGGTCACCCTGGCTTCTTCCTTTGACAGCTCCTCCAGTCTGTCCTCAGCAGCCAGGCAGTTAATCCTGAGAAAACACATGTCACACCACGTCCCTTTACTCAGACTGCAATATTGTGCCATTTTTATTTCATCTACCTCTTGCCCTCATCTGTTCCGTAGATCCGCTTGATTTTTATTATTTTCAATAATGCTGTTGAAGTTATTTTAACTAAAGTTGTAAATACATGTAAACATTAATTTCTTCACCCTTATAAAATATATATACATGTTATCATTTGATAAAATGAATTTTTATAATCTGGAGATTAAATATTATATTCTGAGTGTCTGAGTTGATATAATATCATTGATGACATAAATTGACTACATTTTTGATGTATTTACAACTGCAGTCTTTCTCATTACCTCGTAAAGCTTTTAAGCATAGTAGCTGTTTCATTTCATTGTTGTATGCCTCTTTACTGAGTCTACTTTATCTCATCTTAATACAGCTACTCATTGTTATTTATATGATATATCTCTTCGCATTTTGTAACTTTCTACCAACCTATAACGTTATGTTTGAAGTTAGGTTCTTATAGGCAATGTATAGGACATCTGGGTCATGTCTTTAAAATCTACTTTGCCAATCTCCTAATTAGTGTAAATTGCCATTTTATTGTTTTCTGTTTATTCCTTCTGTTTCTTGATCTTCTTCATTTCTTGCCTTACACATTTTCTTAGAGTTTCATTTTGATTTATTTGTAACGTTTTTGATTATATCACTTTGTATAGTTTTCTTAGTGGTTGTTCTAGGTACTTCTATATATACATGTAACTTATTTCAGTATACTGGTATTGAGGGTTTACCACTTTTAATGGTAATCTAAGTTTAAATGCTTCTGGGCCTTCTGGCTAAGATCAAGTGTGGGTAATCTAAGTGTAAATTTTAGGTTTCTTCTACTTTTAAAAATTTACCAGTTTTAGTGGTAATCTAAGTGTAGATTTTTTGTCTCTTTAGACTCTTTATCATCTAACCATAATTGTTTTAAATATTTACATACATTGAGCACCATATCAGGGTAGTATTATAACTTTTACCTTAACCATAAAATATAATTTAAGAACTTCATGAAGTGAAAAATGGTTTGTTGTAACTGCTGTTATTTTTGCTCATTCAGTTGGTCTTTTTTTTCTAGCTAAAGCATGTGATCTTCTGTCACATCTTTTTAAGTTTTTTATTTAAAATTTTTTTTTCTAGTTTGTAGAATTTTTAAGCCACTCTTTAAGGTAGGATCTGCTAGAGACACATTCTTTAAGTGTTCCTTAATCTGAGTATATCTTTGTTCTCTCCTTCATTTTTGAAGAATTGCTTTGTTGGATACAGTTCTTTTCCTTAAGTACTTAATTTTTTTTAGTTTATTTTTTATTTTAAAAAATAAAAGAAGGAAAACATTAACAAACAGACAACCATTTACAAAATAGCAATAGAACAATACAAACAATACAGAGTTACAAACAAAGTGGTAGGAAATTAACAGTGCTTGTTGTATTACATATTGATATCTTCAAAGTGGTTTCTCGGGAAAACAAATAGAGACATGCAGTATTGATCAGGCAAGGAATCATTAACTGTTTCTTTCAGCAAAGAAATAGAAGACAGTAGTTCAACTATGTGAACTATCCTGTATATACATACATACAAAATTTCTCCTTCTTTTCCTTCTTTTTTCCCATATCCTAGCTGCCCTTTACCCTTGAGCATTTTCCTTTCATTTCACAATATCCTTAAGTACTTTAAAATAAAACATTTTGGCACTTTTTTTTGGCCTCCATGGTTTTATATAAGAAATTTGCTATCCTTCAGATTGCTTTTTTGTTACAGAAATTCTCCTCTACCTTTCCTTCTTTCCTTTCCTTTCCTTTCCTTTCCTTTCCTTTCCTT
>NW_004955406.1:13541602-13555295 GCF_000276665.1 Chinchilla lanigera | reverse complement strand
TCCTTTCCTTTCCTTTCCTTTCCTTTCCTTTCCTTTCCTTTCCTTTCCTTTCCTTTCCTTTCCTTTTTTCCCCCTTCTCATATTTCTCATATTTTTATTGTCCTCTGGCTTCTTTTAAAAAGTAGATCTATTGTACTGGCAACATGATGGAGGAAGGATGGCTGAGTGATTCTGGAAGATTATTCAGCCCAGGCAGCATTCACATGACTGCACCCCTACCCGACTGCAACTTCCTGAGAGACCCTGAGGCAGAACCACCTAAGCAATTCCTGACACACAAAAAGCATGAGTGAACAGGTTCTTGTCTGAAGTCACTAAGTTTTAATATAATTTACTATGCAGCAATAAATGACTAGTACAAAATTCCACTAATTAAATCAATGTCCCACAAAGCAATTAAGCACACAATAATAGTGGATAAGGTGTTATTAAAATACACAGCGACTTTAAATTTTTAAAAAATTATAGTAAAAAACACATTGCTATTAATCCCCCATCAAAATACTCCCCCTTGTTTCAAACACAGTTCTCCCATCATTCTTGCCATTTTCTGAAGCAGTTCTGGAAGTCTCTTTTGTGAATGTCTTTATGAAGTATGATCAAAAATACAGTGAATGTTGCTGCTGAATACTGTCTAAAGGAAAGGCAGGCTTGTAAAAACAGTATGCTGTTTATTATTCACCAGATTTGACAATGTACAGTTTCTGGTTCTTTCCTAAAGTCAAAATGACAATGAAATGTAAACATTTTGAATCAATTCAGGACATCGAGGAAGCCACTACAGCACAACTAAAGACACAAAAGAGGACTTAAAGAACTACTTCAGAAAGTGGCAAGAATGATGGAAAGGGGGAAAATTTTGTGGAAAATTAATGCCAATGTGCCGTTCATTGTAATAAATTTTGAAAAATTTAAACATTTGCTATTTTTTTTTTTAATCACACCTCATATTTTACTTTTATAATTGGATGGCCCTACTGGTATATAATTTTCAAGGAGACTGAAATCTTGAAAAGGGAGGACCACACACAAGTAAATCATGTGAATGCCCTACAGGCATTGCTATACTGAAGGAATGCACAGAGAACAGAAAGGAAGGCTCTTGGTGCAGTTTGAATCGGTGACCAGGAAAGCTTTCCATAGGAAAGCTATTTGAGCAGAGTCTGAAAAGAAGCATGATAATAAAGTCCATATAAAGATTTTAAATTCACATTTTCCACATATTTTATTTTTTTATTTTTATTTTATTTTTTGGGGGGGGTTTTTCTCCGGTACCGGGAACCAAACTCAGGACCTTGCGCTTGCCAAGCAGGCGCTTTTGCCGCTGAGCTAAATCCCCAGCCCTTCCACATATTTTAGAAGACAGGCCAGCAGTTGTTCATCCTTCTTTGATGTTCTCAACCAGGACTCTTACTTGGTGGGAGGCTTTCTCATTTCTCCTCAAAGTTGGACTATGTTTTCCTGGTGAGATATGTGTTTGACTTGTGGTTTGTCTTGTTACCTTAGGCTGGACTTTTGCAAAAACGATTGCTGCTTTCTTCAAAGTCCTTTCCTCATCATCTATTGAACTAAGTCACAGATCCATCAAATACTCACTGTACATACCACCTGCTTGTAGAAGCAGTTCCCACTGCTATAGGTTGAATTGGATAATATCCCCTTATACTGCTCCTACTCATGTGTACTCTTTGCCTTCATCATTTTCATTATGCATCTGCTTTAGTATAGATTTTGTTTTTAGAAGACAGGCTTTATGACCCATTAGGATGGTTGTATTATTCTGTTTTACTAATGCAACAAACAATCATTAAGATTTCTCATAGTTTGGATCTTGAGTATTTTCCAGATGCCTGTGCATTGAAGGGGCTCCAGCAGGGGCACTGTGGGGAGGTAGTGGGACATTTAGGCGGTGAGACTAGAGTGAGGAAGTTAGGTCCTGGGGCACTCAAGAGACTATTTGAAATAATTGGTATCAGGGAAGTCTCCTGGGGCACCTTGCAGGAGGTTTTGGGACTCTATCCCTGGCTCTTCTCCTACCACCATGAGGTAGTAGTTTCCTCTGCTGTACATCCACACCATGAAGTGCTACCTCCTCAAATGCTCAAAAGCAACCCAGCCAAACTACCATAGACTGAAACCTCTGAAACCAAGAGCCAAAATAAACCTTTCCATTTATAATTTGAT
Organism: Chinchilla lanigera; assembly: GCF_000276665.1. Lineage (NCBI taxonomy): Eukaryota > Metazoa > Chordata > Mammalia > Rodentia > Chinchillidae > Chinchilla > Chinchilla lanigera. Next base: position 13,553,111 of record NW_004955406.1, on the reverse strand, counting down.
TATTTCAGATATTTTGTCACAGTGATAGAAAACGGGTTTTTAAAAAGACCTACTATTCCCCAGGTATTCGTAGGCACTAAAAATACAGAAATGATTGGGTAAGATAGTGACTTTATGAGATACTGATACAAGAAGTATGAAAAAGTCTTCTGGTAGTATAAGGAGAAATTTAGTCAGTACTCTGGGTCTCATAGGAGAGCTTAAGTCGGAGGTAATACTTGAATTGGTCCTTGAAACATAAATACTAGTTTCCTCAAAGGACAAGTAAAGCAAGAGAAGTCTATTGAAAGACACATGTGTAAAATCCTGAAGGTATGATGAGCTATTTGGGCCCTGGAAGAGCAATGCAAGTTTAGTATATTGCTGGAGAATGGGAGAACAGAGAAAAACCCAGAGGAGATGAAGCTAGAGAGGTGAGTGGGAGCCTTAGTATACCTGGCTAGACAGGTTTTATATTATCCCACAGGCAATGATTAATTCAATTAAGGGGAAGGAAGATTCATGTGTACATACTTGCCATCCCCAAAAACGACTTTTGTGATGGGAGCATGGAGTAGAAGACATGGTACCGAGACGGAAAGGCCAGCTAGGATGTTATCACCACAGGGCAAAGTAAAATAATGAATAGGAATAAACAAAACCAGCTAAAAATTTTATTTAGTGGAAAAGAGTCTCATTCCCAGGAGAATGGAAATGAAAAGTTGGAGACAGAAGACAGTCATGTGGTGGTTTTCAGCTGTTCTTTGGAGAGTGAAAAGATTTGGCTAGAGTGAGTGGGCAGACTCAGTCAGGTAAGAAGAAATGATGAGCATCTTCTGTGTGTGGAAATGATTGCTGAAGGGACTAAAAAAGCAATTTTTATTTAAAAAATTGCTCCTGCCCACTGATATGGCCACTGATGCAGCCTGGGTCTATCAAGCTCTCCATCTGCTGTTTTAGGTCTGATCATAGAAAGTAGCCTGTCAGGACTTCCCTATCCCACTTATTGAGGTGAATGCTTATTGATTTCACAGATAGCTAACTTTCCTTCCTGCTGACCCTACAGCCTATAAACTCTGTATACTTCTGAGGGTAAGGGGTAGTCATATAGAATACACTTTTCTGGGCCCTCAACTTGCAAATATGTATTTCTAAAAACTTAAGCCATGACATTCTACCAGCTGGTTCTAGGAACATTCTGGAATCCTTCCTCAGCCCCCATGTACAACTGACCTCTTCCTCTCACCCATCCTGAACCTTACTATACTACACTGCTCAAGAGACTATTTGAAATAATTGGTATCAGGGAAGTCTCCTGGGGAAAGCACCATAAAGATTTTTTGTTTGTTTGTTTTTACTTCATTTTACCCATATTTCCATTAGAAGAAAGCATGCCGCAAAAATGGGGAGTTTTGCCTTGTGTTGTGGTGTTCTGAATTTAAACTCACTGTAGAGATGGCCGAGGAGTACTGACAATTTTCACTTGGTAATTTTCTCTCTTTTCCCTCCCCCAATGAATGTTGCTAAATATAGCAACTTGAGCGAAAGTCATGTGAGTACAGTAGAGTTTTAGAAAGAACCAGGGAGAGAGGCTGGCTTGATACATTTAGCAATGAATTTATGACAAGTTTCAGTACCCCCTCTATCTCTTTCCCTTTCTCAGAATTATAATTCACAAGTGAGCTGATTGTTACAGGGATGAATATTAACATGCTTTTTTTTTTTAAATGGAAAAATGATGTCAGAGGTATGTCTGATTTGACTCATTGGTTTAACACTGAAGAATTGCTTTCTTCACTAGATGATATAGCAGACTTCTGTCTTCTTTTTGTGCTACTGGGGATTGATGGTAGGGCCTCATACTGAGCCTCATTCCCTGCCCTTTTTATTAATTTAAACATTTTTGAGACAGAGTCTTGCTGACTTGTCTAACCTTGCCTTGAATTTGCAATCCTGAGTAGGCAGTATAGGTGTGTATAACCATGCACAGCTGATAGCAGACAAGTTACATAAATAGCGTCTGCTGAATCTGCAGCTTCAAGATTTAGAAGACATATTTAAATGTAAGATTAACTATTAAGATTAAGTGTTTCCATTTATTTTTTTAAAATTTCATCAGACTCTAATTTTTTAAATTTTTTTTTTTTTTTTTTTCTCCGGTACCGGGAACTGAACTCACGACCTTGCGCTTGCCAGGCAGGTGCTTTTGCCGCTGAGCTAAATCCCCAGCCCCTCTAATTTTTTAAATTGACAGCTAAGAATTATATGTATTTACAGGACATGTGTATACCTGGCATAATGCTACAATTAGGGTAAACATATCTACTGCCTCAAACACTTAATTTTTTGTGGTGAAAATATTCCAAAATCTTCTCAAAAACTTTTTAAAAATACACAATACATTATCATTGTCCATATTTACACTACTGTGCCACAGAACACTTCATTTTAACCATATTTCCCATAATATATTTCTCCTATTTATTTGTAATACATTATTTGTATTACAAAATTGTAATTATTTGTATTCTCCTATGTATTTGTAATACATTATTTACCCATAATGTATTTCTCCTATTTATTTGTAACTTATTACTTGTTGATGAACCTTTCCTTATCCCTCATTTCTCACTATTCTTTCCAACCTCTGGTAATTACTGTTCTGCTGTCGACTTCTTCAAGATTGACTTTTTTAGATTCCACGTGTCAATGAGATTATGTGGCGTTTGACTTTCTATGCCTGAGTTGTTTTGGTTCACATTCTGACCTCCAGGTCTATGCTATTACAAATGACAGGATTTCATCCTTTCTGATGGCTGAATGATACTGCATTATGTATATGTACAACATTTTCTTTATCCATTCATCGACTGATGGACATCTAGGTTATTTTCATTTCTTAGCTATTGTGAGCAGTGCTGTAATAGATATGACAGTGCACATATTTCTTTGATATACTTATTTCCCTTGGATGTAGATTTAGTAGTGGGATTTCTGGACTTATAGTAGTTGTATTTTTAATTTTTCTTGAGGAACTTTCTGTTTCCATAATGACTGTACTAATTTATTTCCCTACTGGCAGTATTTAAAAGTTCCCTTTTCTCTGTATCCTAAGCAGCACTCATTATCTTTCGTCTTTTTGATAATAACCATTCTTACTGGAGTAACATGATAAATCATTGTTGTTTTGATTTATATTTTCTTAATGATTAGTGATATTGGGCATTGTTTTCATATACCGGTGGCCAGTTGTAGGTTTCTTTTGAGAAATGTGCTTTAATTGTTTATATATAGATATAAGAATGCACAATAATTTTATAGTGGTTGCTCTGATGTGGCATCTACATCTTTCCTTCATGCAAAGGTAAAATTTCATCAGCTGCTTGGAATAGTGGCAGCTTGCATCCCTGTGTCTGGGGGGGGTCTCTGTTGAAAGGGGTTGTCCTTCCCAGGGCTATGGTCACCTATACAATGACTAGTCCCATCCAAGGGCATGAAGACCCTACTTCTTGTTTCCACATGAGACATCTTTCTAAGGCCATCCCAGCTGTAGGTCTCAAAGGGAAGGATGTGACTCTCTATGAAAGAGCAAAGTCTACCCCTCATTTGTTAAGCATTGTTGAAACCCCTTTAGATTTGCTTCACAGAAACTGAGAAAGTGAATAACTGTAATTGCAGGGTAACAATTGGTTTTAGTGAGTTAGGTGGTTTCCGTTTTTTCACTTTCACCAAAATTGCAGAAGAATCAAACTGAATTGTCAAGTGAGGGATATTAAAATAATTTCTGATGATACTTTATTACCTGATTTCTAGGTGTAGCTCTGAAAGAATCTAAACCATTGAGAAAATTGCTATAATTTACATTTGCTAAAATTTCTTCAACTCCTGTGTATTTATATGAGCATGGTTTCTCAGTTTAGCTTATAGAAACATAAAATAAGACCCAAATTTATGGTGATTCTGGTATTATTTTTGCATTAAGTATTATTAATCTAAAAATAAATTGACTATGTTTTCATACAAATTCTGTCCACCTAGGTTGGTAACTTCCAATAAAGCTGTATTTCTATATATTACTCAATGAATTGTATACTACTGACAATTTTACTTATAATTTAACCCAGAAGAATTTTTTTAGCAGAGTCTTATAGTCATAAGAAATAAAATAAAATGACTTTTAAAATAATATATTTTATGAGGGGAAATATGATAATAACTAAAATGTTTTGGATATTTTAAAATGAATATGGAACCACCAGTGTTACCATGTTTGCTGCAACCCTGACTCAGCTGGTGTCATAGAACTGTGGAACATCCTGGCGAAGATTAAAGGATGGCAACATTGAGGTGGTAACACCCGGAAGGCTGGGCCATGTTCTCTGGAAGGTTGTAGAAGACTTAGCTTTTCACTGACTTAATGGAGATGGACAATGACCTCTCCGTTTGTTCACACAGAAGGACAATACAAAATGTACTGCTCTATAGGAACTCCTGTGGTAATTTGGAAGCTACATTAAAGTAGGATATGAAATTAGCGACATCCAGATATAAACTCCTTTAATAACTCAAGTTCTTAAGTTGTCTTTCAGAGAAAACCTCCAGAATCTACTCAAGGACTATTGATACCAGCTTTTTAAGAACATACTTGTGCAGAAGAGGCCAGATCATCTGGTCAATAACCTTTTGACATCACATGCTCAGGACCCTATAGAACATAGGACTTGTGAAGCGGCATGACTTACATAAAAGAGCCTTAACACACCCCCTTCTTACCACTCCACCAACAAACAACTGCCCCCTTTTCCTTCCTATTAACTCTTCTGCTGCCAACTGATCAGATTTGAGCTCCTTTTTAGCTCTTGGACTCTTCGTTCACTGACTATAACAATGCCTTTTTATTTTGTAAACACTGGCTTCTGTGCATACAGGACAGTGAGCTTATACTTGCTATCAGCTGTGTGCAAAGAGTCTATGCCCATGTATAGTGATGATGGGCTGCCTTCATCACTAATCACTGAGTTATACTGGGGTAATGTATCAATATATTTTGGCCCTTATATTTTAAATTTTTTATTAGTACATGTTTGCAATACATAATATTTACATGTGCATGTTGGCACATGTATATAACATATCTTAATACCTTCTTCCATCCCCTATTTTTCAGGTATCTACTACACTGCAATATTTACAATTGGAAACACTGGAATTTCTGGTAAAATTCTAATACAGGTAGTGATGGTCAAAAACATCGGAACACTGAGTTAAAGCTTCCTGTCCTTAGCCCAAGTGATAAGCATATGAGAAGAACAAAGAAAACCAGAGGACTTACTGTGTAGTAAAGGGCCTGTCTGGTCTTTGCCTTGTTACTGGGAAGTAGCCTCTGACCCCTTGGAATTTCCTGAGTGACAGGAAAATAACTTTGTTATTCACGGTGGACCCTGGTACTTTAACAGGCTGGTTCATGGTGAGACATTTGATAATTTATACTTGTGAAGTGACTCAGGACATGGGGTTAGTGACATCAGAAAGGTCAACTACGTGATTAGAGGCTTGGGGTTTTGAGCTACAGTGATATCAGCCTGACCTCCGGAGTTTGAGAGTGCAAGTTGAGGTCACCCTTGTGGGCAGTGATTCCACTCATGATGGCTTTGCAATAAATTCCAACAAGACTGAACACCAAAGCACGGGTGAACTTCTCTAATTGGTAAATCTCCGCATACTGTCATATGTGATGTGGCAGGAGAGTAATGTGCCCTGACACCATGGGGAGAGGACCACAGAAGCATCAAGTTTGGAATCCCAGTCCTTGCCCGTGCGTCTGTCCCTTTGCTTGGTTCTGATTTGTATCGTTTTGCTATAACAGAACTGTGATAATAAAGATAGTGATTTTCTGAGTTCTTTGAATTATTCTAGTAGGCTACAAAACTTGAAGGTGGATTGGGAACCTCCTAGTTATTACCCAGTTGGTTAGAAGGCAGGAAGGTTTGGGGACTGCTGCATGTTCAGCTAACATTTGAAGAGAAGGGATCTTGAGAGACAGGGCCTTTATTTTGTGAAGTTTGGCCCAAGTCTGGGCAGTTGGTGTCAGAAGTCATTGAATGCCAACTCTCCTCCAATTAACTCTATTTAAACATATTAATAAAATTATGTCTAAACTTTTATTCCTTCCAGTGCAGACACTGTATATCTAAAACTGCAGTGATGCTGAGAATGAGACTAGGGCCCTGAAAGATGGATGAGGTTAACAGTAGAATCCCCATTATTACAGTGTTTGGAGTCTTGTGAAATTACTTACGCTGAAGTTAAAGTGGAGGCATCAGTGCCTAGGTATGATTTGACTGGGTTCAGTCTTGAGAGAGAAAAGTTTCTTTCTGTGGTTTTGAAAGTAGAAGTGTTGGATGGTGCTTTCTCCCAAATGAGAGGAAGATCTGAGCTCATCTCAGCATGTCAGCCACATGGACATTGGGCCCAGCAGCGGAGAATTGATTTGGAGAGTAACGGGCTTCCAAGAATATTTTCATCGCTTTGCTCTTCTGCTAAAGGCCTTAATGTGACTCAGTTTTATCTTTGGAAACCATGTATAGATAAACCATCTTGAAATTCTTCTTTGAAAGGTTATGAACTAAAGACTAGGGGATGTGTTCTAATATTTTAGTGCCTTTAGAAGTAAGTGTGCAGCTAAAATTAGAGTAGAAGAAGCACGGCTGCCTCAGAGCATCTTCCCTAATACATAGGGGAGTTTTCTGTTGTTGGTTTTTGAAAGTAGTGCTTACTTGGTAGAGTAATAGAATAACACAGTAAGAGATGGATGGAAGTCACAACTTTCTTTCTTTCTTTCTTTCTTTCTTTCTTTCTTTCTTTCTTTCTTTCTTTCTTTCTTTTTTTTTCTTTCTTTCTTTCTTTCTTTCTTTCTTTCTTTCTTTCTTTCTTTCTTTCTTTCTTTCTTTCTTTCTTTTCTCTCTCTCTGTCTCTCTCTCTGTCTCTCTCTCTGTCTCTCTGTCTCTCTGTCTCTCTCTCTCTCTGTCTCTCTCTCTCTCTCTCTCTCCTCTTTTTCTTTATTTGAGACAGCGTCTTGCTATGTAGCCCAGGCTGGCCTCCATCCAACTCATGGCAAACTTCCTGCCTTAGCCTCTTGAGTGCTGGGATTACAGGCGTGCACTGCCCCCCTGACCCCCTATATCCTTTCTCTCCAATATTTTTTTTCAGTACTGGGGATTGAATCCAGGGCCTCTGCACTAAACTACATCTTAAATTTTTGTTGTCTTAAATTTTGAGGCAGGGTCTCCCTAAGTCACTCTACTGTACAGGCTTGGCTCAAACTTATAGTTCTCCTGTCTCAGCCTCCCAGGGTGCCAAGTTTACCTGTGTTTCCAAGATGAGAATTCAGATCAGATTATGGTTGGTATGGACTGAATTGTGTCCACTTCCCCCAGATTCATATGCTGATACCCTAACCCCCATGTGATGTGTACTCTGAGTATTCTGAGATGCAGTCTTTAGGAGATAATTAAGTTTGGAAGAAGTCATGAGGGTAGGATCCTCATGATGACATTTGTGCCCTTTTAAGAGACATGTGGGCTTCTTGCTGCCTCATGAGGACAAGTAAGAAGGGAGCCACCTGCAAACAGGAAGAGGGTCCAGAAAGCAAACTAGCTAGCACTTTGGTCTTGAACTGTGAGAAGAAATATCTAATCCCCAGAAAACCATGAGAATAAATTTCTGTCATTTCAGCCACCCAGTTTATGGTACCGTAGTTAGAGAAGCTCAAGCAGACTAAAAATTGTTAATTGTACTTTTTCTCGTAACTTGGTGAATCCTTTACTAATATTTCATGTTGTCATTTTTATCTATGTTGTTGGGACCAAGAAAGTGATAGCTCAAGGTTAAGGCCTCAGAAGCCTTAGAAGCAAAGAATCTCATCTTCTCTTTCCCTCTTGCCTCTTCTCTCTCTAGGAAAGCCATAGAAACTAGAAGTTTTCTTCCTTGAGGCAGAATATTGAGATTAGAACCCCTTTGCCTTAAGGCCAGTCAGAAAACCTAAAAATATTAGTCTAATTTTCTCCCATCTTTTTGCATAAATGTTGTCCATAAAAAATTCAATGTTTGATTGTAGGTCTTACAATCAGACCTTATTCGATTGTACGTCTTAAGACCTTTCATTCCAGAAAACATTTTGCTCCATATCTAGATGAAAGGAGTGCTGCACAGAGAGGCCATGAAGAATCTGAACAGACAGACCTTGCTGGATTCCTTTCCTCAGTTTATTCCTATTGCATCGTAACGTTTTTGTCCAGTCACATTTCTACACGGCTGTCTATGCTTCACGGACCCTAAGCATACAAATGAACAGATCACCCTGGGTTCTCAAGTCTTCACTGTGAAGGTTCCTTTACAAGTAAAATTGTGATCAAACAAATTTGTTGTGCTTTTCTTTTGTTAATCTTTTTTCATGGGGTTCCAGCTATGACCCCATCATAGTGGGAAGAAAAGGGATCACTTACTCAATCTGAGGTTAGCCTTGGTGTTCGTGGCTTAACTTCTCTTCAAGGATGAATTATAGGAATAATTCTTATATTTAATTATAAGGATAACTAATAAGAACAACTATAATTATAACTATATAAGACTAACTAATAAGAATAGCTATAAGAATAACTTATAATTAATTATATGAATAACTCCATCTCTCATTCCCCCCTTTCTCCCTCTCTGCCTCCCTCCCTTCCTTCCAATAATCCTCAAGTAAATGACAATGTTATTGCAACAGCATTTTGCCTAAATTCTAACCCCCAACTCCCCTCACTGTGAGGTTCTTCTGAGGCCTGGAGGTAGGTGGAGCGCAGGGTGTGGGAGGGAAAAACCCTAACAGATGATGAAGATGGTGCAAGACAGAGTAAAACAAAGAAATACATATTTCTTAGCTGTAAGGTTGGTACCTAGGCAAATGCAGAATGCCAAGAAGTTTTCATGTACTTTGTAAAGCACTTTTTGCTAATATGTACCAAACTAGCCAACAGTTTACTATCTCCCAAACAAAAACTCATGGGCAGATCTTATTCTCTACTCTGTTTCTTAAGAAGAAGGGACTCCCAAAGAGGCCACATACACGTTGTGACAACATTAACTTGGGAATATGGTACTATCTAACCGAAAATATTCTAAGTTTAAAGCTAATGATGTTTTGTTTCAAGGTGACCGGCTGGAAAGGAGCAGAGGTGGAGAGGAGCTTAGAGCTCCTCCTACAGGCCAGCAAAGATATTTCCACAAATTGTTTTGTGTTATAAACTGAATTTGTTTTCCTATGTAAGTTTTTTTCTGCGTCAGTTATCCTGCGAGAGTCTGTTAAGAACTTTGTGGTGCATGAACATAATTTAAAAATAAAGTTAAGCCATAAATAAAACGCGGGACTTGACAAAAGCATAAAGACGCTGTAATTACACATCTCTACTTGGCCATTGTTTAAGGCATCTTGCTGTGGACTTGAGAGTCCAGGTGGTGCTGATTTTTATTAGTAACTTCATTTAGACATGACCACGTAGGTTTTACGAATAAAAGAAAGATGAGTCTCACCTCTTTTTTCTGCCCTCAGACCAATTAAATCAGAATCTTGGGGTGCAAGCTAGGCATCAGTATTTTACAAACTTCTCAGCTGACTTAATATGCAGCCAAGCTTGAGGACCGGTGAACAGGGGCAAAGATGTTCTCTTCCATCCTAGTTTCTTCCTTCTGAGGCCCACATTTTTCCTTTTAGTTTTTATGATTTCATTTTCTATGATTCTGTTGTGTTGGTGGCATTCTTCTTTTGACATTCTTAATGTTTAATTCTGCCTAGCTTATTTTCTTCTTCACACTTCCTTCAACCTCTGTTCAAGGTTTTTATCTTAATCAACTTGAAGTCTTCTAGGTCTGCTTGTCATCCTTGATTCGGCAGTTCCTACGTCTCTAGGAGCCCAGACCTTGTTTATTAGAAATAAAGTGTGGGAGAAAAATTATGGGAAGCCATTGTTTTGGATTAAGCTACAGATAGGAAGTACGGTCCCACAAACTAGACTAAAACTAAATGGAGTCACTCTGGCCATATAATCAAACTGGAGCTGAGGAAATAGATAAATCCCAATCCAGGCCAGGTTTTCCTGAAAATGAAAGATTCCAGTATATTCACATCAGCTTAATATGGAAGTCACCCTAGCTTTAATCATACAATAAAAGTACTCAAGTGAACTAACTAATCAGCTGATTTCCTATTGCTCTGTTTCCTTCTTACAAGATCCACTTCATGGAATGGAGGTTGTCCCACTTGATTCGTGAACTGCACATAAAAACCAATGAGATCTACAGGTAAATTTGCTGTTATTTTGTCTCTTGACCAAAGGTAAACATCTCCATCTCAAGCTTAAAATGAAGTTTTGTGTTTGAAAATTATAACAAGCCTAGATGAAAATGGTGGTTGTACATTATTCATTTAGGAAATATAAAAACTTGTTTTGTTTTGAAGCTAGGCACTAATTGTAACAGCTATTATACCTGAGAATGGGCAGGTGTGCCTTTCCTTTGACATTCCTTTATTAATTCTTTAGAATCTTAATTATTTTTTTAACCCTGAAAGGATTGACCAGTAGACTTGTTAAGAAGAAAAAAAGAAACTGTAACCACAATTTTAAAATAAAGTTTTTGTTTTTTAAAAGAAGAATGTGAATTTTAATAGTTTTCCTGCATTTATCTAGGGCTTGTCCTAGCGATGCCTTGGTGTTGGATTAATGAGTTACAGTTGTTCTACTTAAAGTTTGTTTCTTCAGTGAACATCAAGAAATTTAAGATCTTATGCAGAAAGTTATCCAACCCTAACCTAAAGTCAGTAGTGGCCTAAAGCCTTCATGTCTCCAGTTCAGGATCTGCTGCTATGGGCTGCCTCTGAGAAGAGCTAGGAAGACAGCCTGCTGATTGCTAATGACTTCTTGAGTACTACACCCACCTTCTCCTGACACTAATGTTTACCCGCGACTTAAGTGTTATAACTTCAAAGCTTTTGATAGCAAAAAACTCAGTTCACTTTAGTTTATGTGTTTCAACAGTTTCAGCAGGAAATTTCCATAATGCCAGAGGAGGCTTTCTTGCTATCTTCCTACAGGACCACAAATTCTCCCCATGAGCATGGCAGAAAGTAGGTAATGCATCTTGGTTTGATTCTTTTTACCCACAGCTCAGTTCTCTCTTCCTTATTGGGCAAGAACCAGATGAGGAAACAGCTTCAAAGTCTCGCTGTTTGCCTGAACTTGTGTTAACAAGGAGAAATTGTAAAGCACATTTCTCCTTCCTTCCTCCTCTTCTCCAACATCCCACTTTAATTTTTTGACTTCTCATACTCCTCAGTAAGTATTCAATAAGAGCCTTTCGAAAGCCTGCCAAAGGGTGGAGTCACTGGTCTGCTGTGGATCATATCTCCTAGTTTGAATCACAAAAATCATATAAAATCATATCTCCTAGTTTGAATCACAAAAATCATATAAAATCATATCTCCTAGTTTGA
>NW_004955406.1:13533198-13537572 GCF_000276665.1 Chinchilla lanigera | reverse complement strand
AAAAAAAAAAAAAAAATAGAAAAAGCTGATCAGAAAAGCTGTTAGAGAAAAGAAACAGATCACCTATAAAGGAAAGCCCATCAGAGTCATGGCAGATTGCTCAACATAAACCATCAAGTAAAGATGAACTTGGGTGAAGTATTTCAGGTGCTGAAAGAAAACAACTTCCAACCCAGATCGATGTACTCTGCAAAACTATCCTTCAAAGTTAATGGAGAAATAGACTATTTCCCTGAAAGAGAACAACTGAAGAAATTCATGACTGCCAAACAAATCCTACCAAGAGTACTAAAAGGTATTCTAGAAAGAGATAAAAAAGACCAGAACTTCAAGAACAGTAACAGAAAGGACCCACCAAGAAGAGCAAGCAATTAGAGGGAAAAAAGAGGAACCAACAGCAGGAAAATAACATGACAAAGATAAACCAGTACATATCAGTTATAACCATCAGTATAAACAGTCTAAATCACCAATCAAAAGAAGCAGACTGGCAGAGTGGATCAAGAAACAAAATCCAACTATATGCTGTCTACAAGAAACACATTTAACTCAAAAGGAAATTCATAGACAGAAAATTAAAGGATGGAAAACAATACTCCACATGACAGGAACCCAGAAAAAAGTGGTGTAGCTATTCTGTTTGCAGACAATGTGAACTTCAAAACAAGACAATCAAAAGAGACAAAGAAGGTCACTACATACTTGTGAAGGGAAAACTTCAAGATGAAGAGATAACAATCATAAACATCTATGCATCAAATACAGGAGCACCCAACTATATAAGACAAATTTTAATAGACATGAAGAATGAAATAAGCAGCAACACAGCGATAACAGGGTACTTTAACACCCCATTATCACAAAGAGATAGATCAACTAAACAAAAAATCAGTAAGAAATAACAGAACTTAACCAAACTTGTGAACAAAAGGACTTAGTAGACATTTACAGAGTGTTCCATCCAACAGCATCAGAATATACATTCTCAGCTGCACATGGGACATTCTCTGAAATAGACCATGTACTAGCACACAGAACATGCTTAAGCAAATGCAAAGGAATTGAAATTATCCCATGCATGCTATTGGACCATAGTACAATGAAATTGGAAATTAATGAAAAACACATCACAAAACTCCATAAAAACATGGAATTTAAACAACACTCTCCTGAACAACCAATGATGAAATCATTCAGCACCCTCCTGAACAACCAGATGAAATCAAAGTAGAAATTAAACACTAACAATCAAACAAAAATGTAGATACAACTTACAGGAATGCAATGAAAGCAGTCCTCAGAGGGAAATTTATGGCAATGAATTCCCACCTCAGGAAAACAGAATGAGCACAAATAAATACTTTTATGCTGCATTTCAAGTTTATAGAAAAAGAAGAGGATGTCAAACTCAAAGCCCCCAAAATACAGGAAATTATAAAACTCAGGGCAGAAATTAACACAACAGAGAGTAAAAAAACAGTACAAAGAATTAATGAATCAAAGAGTTGGTTCTTTGAAAGAATAAATAAAATAGATAAATCCTTAGACAATCTTATAAAAAAAAGGAAAGAAAAAATTGAAATACATGCAATAAGGAATGAAAAGGGTGATATCACTACAGATCCTGTAGAAATTCAGAAGACCATCAGTACCTACTTTGAAAATCTTTACTTTCATCAGATGGAAAATACAGAGGAAATGGACAGATTTCCAGATACATATGAATTACCAAAGCTGAATGAAGAAGATATAAAAATCCTGAATAACTCTATATCAGTAAGCAAAATTGTTGATATATAAATATAATATAATATAATAAAAAATTTGCCAATGAAGAAAAGTCCAGGTCCTAATGGATTCACAGCTGAATTCTACATGAAATTTAGAGGGAATTTAACACCAATTCTTCTGAAACTTTTTAATGAAATTGAAAGGGAAGGAATTCTCTTCAACTCTTTCCTGGAGGTAAGTATTATCCTGATATCAAAACCAGAGAAAGACCCAACTAAAAAAGAGAACTACAGGCCAATCTCCCAATGAATGTACATGCAAGAGTTCTCAATAAAATACTAGCAAACAGAATGCAAGAAATAATCAAGAAGATTACACACCATGACCAAGTGCGATTCATCCCAGGATTGCAGAAATGATTCAATATATGCAAATCAATTATTGTAATACATCATATCAATAGAGCCAAAGACAAAAATCATGATCATCTCCATTGATGTAGAAAAAACCTTTGATAAAGTCTAACACTCATTCATGATAAAAACCCTGCAGAAAATAGAAATAGATGGTCTTTACCTCAATCTGATCAAAGCCATCTATGACAAACCAATGGTTAACATTATACTAAATGGTCAAAAATTGAAAGCTTTCACTATAAAATCAGGAACAAGAGAAAGATGTCCCCTGTCTCACTTCTATTCAATATAGTTCTGGAAATATTAGATCAATTAGACAAGAGAGATATATAAAATAAATAAGGATAGGAAAGGAAGAAGTGAAATTATCATTATTCACAGATGACATGATATTCTATATAGAAGACCCCCAAAACCCCACCCAAAGGCTGGATACAAAGTCAACATTCAAACATTAATAGCATTTCTGTACACAAACAACAAATAGACTGAGAGAGAAATTAGGAAAAACCACACCTTTCACAATAGCACCTAAAAAGATGAAATACTTAGGAATCAATCTAACAAAAGAAGTAAAAGGTCTACACAGTGAAAATTATAGTACTCTGAAAAAGGAGACTGAAGAGGTTTTCAGAAAATAGAAAGATATTTCTTGCTTATGGATAGGAAGAACTAACATTGTGAAATGGATATGCTCCCAAAATTGTTGTACAGATTCAATGCAATCCCAATTAAAATACCATTAGTATGCCTCACAGATCTAGAGAAAACATTCCTAAAACACATCTGGAACCAGAAGAGGCCTAGAATAGAAAAAGCAATCCTGGGCAACAAAGATATTCACAGTCTCTGGCCTGAAATTATACTACAAAGCTACTGTGATAAAATCAGTATGATACTGGCAAAAAACAGACCTGAAGATCAATAGAACAGATTAGAAGATGCAGACACAACTACAAACACACTGAGGCATCTTATCTTTGACAAAGGGGCCAAACATATTTACTGGAAGAAAGACAGCTTCTTTAAAAATGGTGCTGGAAAAACCAGTTTCCCACATGCTGAAGACTGAAACTAGACTCATGTCTTTCATCATGCACTAAACTAAAGACAACATGGATCAAAGATCTAAATATTAAAATTGAAACACTAAATCTATTGGAAGAGAAAGTAGGTAAAAATCTTGAAGACATAGGGGTAGGTAGAGAGTTCATGAGCAAAAACCAAACTGCATGGAAAATACTTCACAGAATCGACAACTGGGATTTCATCTTATTGAAAAGTTTTTGCACATCTAAAGAAATCACCAAGAGAGTAAAAAGAAAACCCATGAATTAGGAAAAAGTTTTAGTCAACTGCTCCTCAGACAAAAGACTTCTATCTAAAACATATAAAGGATTAAAAAAAATCAGATCCCCAAAATTCAAAGACCCAATTCCAAAATGGGCATTTGAGAAGAATACTCACTGTTCAGATGCAGAAAAACTAATGGTAAATAAATACATGAAAAAATGTTCAACATCATTAGTCACTTGAGAAATGCAAATTCAGACAACACTGAGATTCCATCTCACCCCAGAAAGAATGGCCATCTTCAAGAAATCAACCAATAACAAATGCTGGAGAGGCTATAGGGAAAGGGATCATTACTCCACTGCTGGTGGGAGTGTATATTGGTGAAACTACTGCAGAAATCAGTTTGAAGCTTCCTCACAAAACTAGGATTAGAAGTCCCACTTAACCCTTCTGTGTATTTTTCCTGAAGAATTAAAATCATCATTTCACAGTGATATATGTGCACCCATGTTTACAGCAGCACAATTTGCTATAGCTAAATCTTGGAAACAACACAAATGCCCATCAACTGAGAAATGGATAAAAAAGATGTGGTATTTTTATACAAATGGAGTATTACTCAGCCTTAGGAAAAGATAAACTTGAGGGTTTTAAAGTAAATGGATGCAACTAGAGACCATACTCATAAGTGAAATATATTGGACCCACATGTGTAAACATCATATTGTCTCCTTGGTGTAGGAACCTGAAATAGTAAGTAAAACCCAAAACGTACAATAGATGATACAAAAGGGAAAGAAATTACTCAAAGGAAGGAACAATTGGGATGAGGGAAAGAAGAAAAAGAAGGAAGGCTCTCTCTCTCTTTCTTTCTCTCTCTCTCTCTCTCTCTCTCTCTCTCTCTCTCTCTCTATATATATATATATATATA
>NW_004955406.1:13526945-13533098 GCF_000276665.1 Chinchilla lanigera | reverse complement strand
CATATCTCCTAGTTTGAATCACAAAAATCATATAAAATCATATCTCCTAGTTTGAATCACAAAAATCATATAAAATCATATCTCCTAGTTTGAATTAACTCTTTCAGGTTCTACACTAGTGAAACAATCTTGAGGGACCACCTGAGTGAGCCCTTTCCATATGTGGAACACCCGCTTTTCACTCAACAAATAGGTATTGAGGACTCTCTATGTGCTAGGCACTCTCTTAGAAAATGGGGCTCAAATAAAGAATTAGAGAAGCCTGTACTCTCAAGCAGTTCAGAGATTAATTACATTTTCCTCCACTTTGTTCTATAACAAACTTCCTGAAGAGATCTCTTGCTCAGGCAGTTAGCAAGTGGAAACTCAGACACCTATATGGAACCCACACTTAAATGGTAGGAAATGTGCCAGGCAAATGAAGAGTTCTGGGAACAAAGCTGCTTGGATTTTGACCAATTCAATACACCGATTTTGGATTGACCGATTGGAGCTGCTTGGATTTTGACCGATTCAATACACCTGCCTAGTTTTGCCTTCTTAAACACCCAGTGATTCTGTAAAATCTATGGATCCCTATTGTGTGTATGTGTGTGTGTGTGTGTATGTGTGTTTGAGACAGGGTCTCGCTAGATAGATCAGGCTAGCCTTGACCTCACTACGTAGCCCAGGCTGGCCTTGAACTCATGGTGATCCTCCTGCCTCAGCCTTCCAAGTGCTGGGATTACAGGCGTGCACCACCATGCCTGGCTGCATGTTGTGCTGTTCTCCTCAAAGGTGTTCATCAGAATCACCGTGGAACCTGTGGACCAATTGCTGAACCTCCCTTCCAGAGTTTCTGATTCAGTGGACCTCAGGTGAAGCCTCCAAATTTGCATATCAAGCAATTGCCTGGGTGATCTGGATGGAGAGCTTTGTCAGGCTCACATATACCCATAAGATTTTAGTCTTCTAGTTATATTATGAAACAATTTTTTTTCTGGGATCCCTAAGGAGTCTTTCAACAGACATTTGATATTAAAAATCTCAGACCTCAGTCTCCTTGTCTCCCTCTGCTGTTCCAAATATATTTATTGAGATGTCTGTTAAGAAACTATAGACACTGACACAAGTAAGTCTATACCTGGAATTTTTGTGATGTAAGACACAGATTTCTTCCTCTTAACCTCTATTTTATATGAATTATCAATACAACCTGTAATTTTTTAAGTGGGCATGTTCTCTCTAATGCTGTAAGTTTGTTTCAAGTGATCAGCTAAATTATACAATTCATCTAATTTTTATTAATTTGCTAAAATGATTAAACTTATATAAGCCTTTAAAAATTTTCACAGGACAAAGAAATAAAAAGTACCAATCAGATTCAAATAAAATCTCAACTTAGCCACTAGATGCTTCACATATGAAATAGTTAACTACTGATTAATTTAGCAGCTACACTGATAAACAGGCTGTTGTCATGTATAGATGATCAATTTATCAGAGTTCAGAGTATGAGGCAGTATGCTTAATACTAATTTTTTGAAAACCTACATGAGTATTTGATGGTTTAAGAGTTTCAGGATCATATTGTAATTATGGGTTATCCATTGGACCTTTGTTTTTATAGCTATCATGACCCTGTATTTGTTGAGCGCTTAGTAGGTATCAAAGCTCTAGGACTAATGCTAATCTCGCATTACCTTTTAAGCCTCATGAAACCTGTGAAGCAGGTATTGTTATTATGTGCATTTCCTAAGGCTTGAGAAGGATTTGGCACAGTATTGCTACTAAGTTGTGGTGGTGGTACTGCTGTGGCCAGAAGCTTTGGTGTCCCGGTGCACCTGTCTTTGTTTTGGAGGAGGGAATGCATCATGAGATGATGTGGGCAGACTCAGGATATGTCCTAGCAGTCAGAAGAGTTCTGAGCAAGGGCTTCCACTGGTTGTCAAACCCAGCTGATCTTTGTTCTTTCCTCCTGTCCTTCTCCCACCCTGTGATGTCCAGGATGTACTATAATTGTGACACGACAAAAAACCTGACACGCACTCAGTATAAAGACAAGAGTGTAGCTAATTGGATGATCTTATCTTTGAATATATCCCTCAACCTCAACCTTGCTTAAAATGAGGGATGTCTTCAGAGGCTAACAAAGATGTATTTTTTTGATATCTCTATCAACTTTTTAGCATTTACAAGTTCTGTTGTAGATTTATAATACATCTTGATTTAATATGTCCCAGACTGAACTTAACATCTTCCTGTCCCTGCATACATACATATCCTTTCCAGTGTTCCTAGGCTTGAGGAATGGCCCTGTCTTGCACACAGTCATTCAAGCCAGAAACTCAAGCTCAGCCTCGTTTTCCTCACAATCCTTAACACCATCTAATTAATCATATTTTATCAATTCTGCTTCCTAAAAGATCATCTGTTCCCCCAGCTGCTGATTGGGCCTTATTTCCTCTTTGTTTGGTACTCTCTCATCTTTTATTGATGTTTTCAAAGTGATGCTTCTAAAACATAAGTTATTATCTAATGTTTCTTAATTAAAAATTCTCTAGGAGCTTTCTATTGCCATTCACATAAATTTTGTAGCATGGCTTACAAGACACACCATGACTAGCCCACACTTACATCCCTTGTCTAAATCTGGCCACTTACATTGCCACTTTGGTGAACTTGTTTCTGCTTCTTGAAAAGGCCACAGACCCCTCACATCCCCATGGGAGTAAGGCTGAACCCTGGACACCCTCAGGAATGCTGGTGAGCTGCCCCTGAGGCTCTCTGACCAGCATGTGAGGCAGATGGAGCCCCAGACACCTTCTGGGGCCTTGGTGGCCACTGTCTGCACCCTTAGCATCCCTGCAGGAGCTGGGCTGAACCCCAGACATCTTCAGGAAACCTAGTGAGCTGCCCCTGCATCTCCCCAACCAGGATGCGAGGCAGGCAGAGCCCTGGACAC
Source organism: Chinchilla lanigera (assembly GCF_000276665.1). Classification (NCBI taxonomy): domain Eukaryota; kingdom Metazoa; phylum Chordata; class Mammalia; order Rodentia; family Chinchillidae; genus Chinchilla; species Chinchilla lanigera. The sequence goes on along the minus strand of NW_004955406.1, from coordinate 13,530,154 downwards.
CTTCTGGGGCCTCAGTGGCCACTCCCATCAGCACCTGCAACACTGTGGGGGAGATGAGTTGAAACCTGGATGGAGTCAGCAGCCTAGAGGACTCTGCCCTCACCCCTCCCCTACTGGCATGGGAACTGGGCTGGGTCCTGGGCAATGCCTGAATCCTTGGTGATCACAACCTGCACCATGCCACCCTTGTGGAAGCTGGGCTGAACCCCAGACAGCTTCTGGAACTCCAGTGAGCCTCCCCTTCACCTCCTCCACCAGCCTTGGAGCCAACTGAATGCATGAAAGTTTCAGGAACATCTGCAACCCCACCTTGCCCCCACACACCAGCACAGAAAACACACTAAGCCCTGGATCTTTGGATCTTTGCCCCGCCACTCCCACACCATTGTGGGAGTGAGGCTGAGTTCCAGGGAACCTTTGGATCTTCAAAAATGACAAAATGAAGGAACAAAATGCAATCTCAGACCTCTACCCCACACAGAACAAGTTCAGGAGACAACAATGCAGAAAAGCGTGGAAGTCATACACCTGAAATTTCTGAAATGATAGCAACTGAAGTAAACAAATAACTCCATCAGGCCATAGAAAACATTAGATCAGAAATAATCTCTCAGGTTAAATAAGGAAATGACAACAATAATGAAAGAATTGCTCACCACATCCAAAGAAGGTATTGATAGGAAAATAGAGGAGCATAGAAAACTCATGGAAACCTTGAGTGAACAATATATAAGAGAACTAGAATGCATGACTCAGATTCAAACAGATATCCAGGAAATTAAAAATTCCATCAAGAGCTGGTAAAACTGCTTGAATGAAGCTGAAGATAGACTTTCAGACTTTAATGACAGCATTGCCACTAATGTGGAAGGAAAGTTCTCTTAAAAATAATAAGAAACCAGGAAATAACAATTCAATAACTGCAAAGCGAAGTGAAGAAAAACAATGTATGATTAATAGGTGTCAACAAAACAGCAGGTGACAACACAAATGACATAAAAAGACTATTTGCAGAAATAATAGCAGAAAATTTCCCAGGCATGGAAAAAGAATTGGACATACAGTAAGTGAAGCATATAGAACTCCAATTAGCCATAACCAAAATAAATCTACCCCCAAACATACAGTGATCAAGATCCCAGAAATTCAACACAAGATCAGAAAAAGCTGATCAGATGTTTTCCTCCTTTTATTTTCAAAAAAAAAAAAAAAAAAAAAAGAGGAAAAACTGATCAGAAAATCTGTTATAGAAAAGAAACAGATCACCTATAAAGGAAAGCCCATCAGAGTCATGGCAGATTGCTCAACATAAACCATCAAGTAAAGATGAACTTGGGTGAAGTATTTCAGGTGCTGAAAGAAAACAACTTCCAACCCAGATCGATGTACTCTGCAAAACTATCCTTCAAAGTTAATGGAGAAATAGACTATTTCCCTGAAAGAGAACAACTGAAGAAATTCATGACTGCCAAACAAATCCTACCAAGAGTACTAAAAGGTATTCTAGAAAGAGATAAAAAAGACCAGAACTTCAAGAACAGTAACAGAAAGGACCCACCAAGAAGAGCAAGCAATTAGAGGGAAAAAAGAGGAACCAACAGCAGGAAAATAACATGACAAAGATAAACCAGTACATATCAGTTATAACCATCAGTATAAACAGTCTAAATCACCAATCAAAAGAAGCAGACTGGCAGAGTGGATCAAGAAACAAAATCCAACTATATGCTGTCTACAAGAAACACATTTAACTCAAAAGGAAATTCATAGACAGAAAATTAAAGGATGGAAAACAATACTCCACATGACAGGAACCCAGAAAAAAGTGGTGTAGCTATTCTGTTTGCAGACAATGTGAACTTCAAAACAAGACAATCAAAAGAGACAAAGAAGGTCACTACATACTTGTGAAGGGAAAACTTCAAGATGAAGAGATAACAATCATAAACATCTATGCATCAAATACAGGAGCACCCAACTATATAAGACAAATTTTAATAGACATGAAGAATGAAATAAGCAGCAACACAGCGATAACAGGGTACTTTAACACCCCATTATCACAAAGAGATAGATCAACTAAACAAAAAATCAGTAAGAAATAACAGAACTTAACCAAACTTGTGAACAAAAGGACTTAGTAGACATTTACAGAGTGTTCCATCCAACAGCATCAGAATATACATTCTCAGCTGCACATGGGACATTCTCTGAAATAGACCATGTACTAGCACACAGAACATGCTTAAGCAAATGCAAAGGAATTGAAATTATCCCATGCATGCTATTGGACCATAGTACAATGAAATTGGAAATTAATGAAAAACACATCACAAAACTCCATAAAAACATGGAATTTAAACAACACTCTCCTGAACAACCAATGATGAAATCATTCAGCACCCTCCTGAACAACCAGATGAAATCAAAGTAGAAATTAAACACTAACAATCAAACAAAAATGTAGATACAACTTACAGGAATGCAATGAAAGCAGTCCTCAGAGGGAAATTTATGGCAATGAATTCCCACCTCAGGAAAACAGAATGAGCACAAATAAATACTTTTATGCTGCATTTCAAGTTTATAGAAAAAGAAGAGGATGTCAAACTCAAAGCCCCCAAAATACAGGAAATTATAAAACTCAGGGCAGAAATTAACACAACAGAGAGTAAAAAAACAGTACAAAGAATTAATGAATCAAAGAGTTGGTTCTTTGAAAGAATAAATAAAATAGATAAATCCTTAGACAATCTTATAAAAAAAAGGAAAGAAAAAATTGAAATACATGCAATAAGGAATGAAAAGGGTGATATCACTACAGATCCTGTAGAAATTCAGAAGACCATCAGTACCTACTTTGAAAATCTTTACTTTCATCAGATGGAAAATACAGAGGAAATGGACAGATTTCCAGATACATATGAATTACCAAAGCTGAATGAAGAAGATATAAAAATCCTGAATAACTCTATATCAGTAAGCAAAATTGTTGATATATAAATATAATATAATATAATAAAAAATTTGCCAATGAAGAAAAGTCCAGGTCCTAATGGATTCACAGCTGAATTCTACATGAAATTTAGAGGGAATTTAACACCAATTCTTCTGAAACTTTTTAATGAAATTGAAAGGGAAGGAATTCTCTTCAACTCTTTCCTGGAGGTAAGTATTATCCTGATATCAAAACCAGAGAAAGACCCAAC
>NW_004955406.1:13448790-13524725 GCF_000276665.1 Chinchilla lanigera | reverse complement strand
ATATATATATATATATATATATAATATATATATATATGGATAGCTGGGATAATTGTACTGCTGATGTCTGATGGTTTATTGAAAGGAACAGTTGACGCTTAAAATTTTTTATATTTTGACAAGTTTTACATGCTTATATCTGATAAACTGAGTAATTGATTTGAAGATAACAATATACAATATAAAATCATTGGTGAATTCCTACCATCTTGTCTAGTGAAACTCTGTATTGTCTCTAATGTTTTATGTAATAATTATTTTTTTATTCTCTTTAATGCTTTTAACAATCTTCCATTCTTACATCTGGTAATCTGAGCAATGTAGTTGAAGGTAATAATATGTAATATAACAACCACTGTTAATTCCTATCATTTTGTTTAGAAACCCTGTATCATTTTTAAAGTTCTTGCTATGTTTTGTTTGTCTGTGATGTTGGTATATTGTGATTGTTCTTTTTTTGAAACTACTCTCTTTAAAATAAAAAATAAGCAAAGGCCACATACTTTCTCTCATGTGCCTTTTTAAATATGTTTTCCCCTTTATCTAGACGATACCTTTCCTTCAATTCCTACTCATCAGCTTGAATACTCCTTTCTCTAGGAAACTTTCTCTACTTCTGTCTAGAAGTAAATTATGATGCTATGAGCCTCAGACTTCTCACACATAAAACTTGCTCATTTTATTTTAAATTCTTAATGATCTATTTTTTCTTCTAGCCTGTAAATACATAGAGCAGAGACCTGTGTGTGTGTTCATGAATGTATCACAGGCTTTGGGATGCAGCAGGGGCAAAGTAAATAGTTATTTAATTGAATGAATGATCTAAGTAGGGTCAAGTTTGGTTTAATCCTCTTTTGGTCACTGAAAGCATGTTCATGATATTTTTGCCTCTATCATCCAATGCTTGTTTTGATGATTTTAATAACAAACAAAGAGAAAACTGGGGAAGAGTGTCCAACACCTTCAGGTAGCTCTAAGTAAAACACAAAATGGAAAAATTAATAAGTCCAGCAATCACTACTGTCACATGGCTAAGGTTCAAGTTTCTCTCTTTTCTGTCTGTTGCTCTCAGTGGAGAATTTTGGTAGGGCCAGTTCCCTGTGGAATTTACAATTTTTCCTGTTAACCTTAAGGAAAAGCATCACTGTAAGTCATCACAGCCATATTCCTTTCTTCCTTCTTCACCCAGAGCACACTGTGTGTTCTGTCTTATGATGGTGCCGCTGGATTGCCTCACCCCATAGTCTAACTCACTATCCTGTGTTTTCACTTTTCCTTTTTCATTTTCATTATCCAGGAGGAGTGGCCAAGACACTCATTGATAGGGAAGTTTCTGCCTCCAGAGAGAGCTCAACTAGATAGAACTAATAGGTCAGAGCCCCTGTTAGAAGGACACCCAGTGAGGAACCATTTGAATTTATTGCCAACGTAAATTTTAAAACAGTTTATCTATCTTTTTCTGAGGCTAGGTTTGGTGCAGAATGAGAAAGGATAACACTTCAGACACTGGGTTTCCTGGGAAAAAGATCGGAAGCAACCACTATAGATAGAGACAAAAGGGTACGAAAATGGAGAACCAACACTTGTAGGCAAAGTTATGCTGATAGACGGGTTGTGGTGTGTGTGTGTGTGTGTGTGTGTGTGTGTGCATGTGGAGGGGCAGCAAGAGGAATAGAGATTGCTAAGTTGTATATTATTTTTTGTACTTTCTTTAAGTGGCAATTAAGATATGAGAGAAAGATTTTTCATAGAATATTTCAGTATATGTGCTAATAAATGGATTAAAATACTGTATTTCATAAGTCAACACTGCTGCTAAATATTTCAACATGTTTGTGTTCAATATATTTTAGAAAGTTCTCATTAAGAAGTCAGCAGTTTGTGATAAATAATATTTTGAATGATGAAAAGAAGAATAACCTCTCCAAAAGCAGCTTATTTCAATGGAAAGTTAAATATGAAAATTGAGAAACATTTAAAAAATCATCGCTAACAAAAATTTTTTATATGTGTAAAACCATGGAGGACAGCCTGTACTGTTTGCCTGTTGTGGTGGTCTAAGAAGTTTTAAAAAGAAAAGTGTTGCCTGTGTTTTTCTTTTTAAAAACAAAATATACCAAATCACATACCAATCACAGTTACAAGAGCAGCTGCTTTGATTGATGTTGTAGTGGGATCCTCTGTATTCTGCTCGCTTATTTCTTTTCCTCTTTGCTAGGAACCAGGGGCTTTTAAAAACTCTGTTGAAATACTACTGATGCAGTATAATCTCTGCTAGTCATACCAATAAAATTAATATCATGCCAGGTACATTTTTGTATATTGATGTTCTTTTAAAGTAAGACAGGCAAGAAAAGAGCCAGTTACACAGAAGCAGAACTGAGGAGTGATGCATCTTATAAGCATATTTCTTTTCTAGAGACACACACACACACACACATACATGCACATGCACACACACAATGACACAGATGTCTCTGCAAAAACATATTCCCAACATGCAATGTACACATATCCATACATCCACATGTCACCTGGGTAGCTTGATCCCTAGGGGTCAGGTGTGCTCCAATAGTTTTAGTCTTCCAGAGCTTTTGCCTCATGGTCATTTCTGGCTCAAAGCCCTTGCTTCAGTAGAATCAGCTATAGTTATGAATGGTGGCACTGTCTAACCAACACTTTTCCTTTCTCTGACCAGGTCACTGAGACATGGGTCTCAGTCCTAAGACATAATAAGTGATCTATTTCATTGGGAATGTTTTTGTTGGATTCTAGTATTACAGCTCCAGCAATGACACAGAATTGTATTCTGTCAAATGCATTGTTTTTATAGCTTGTTCAGCTTCATGATTTAAATATTTAGTCTTTATTCATTTGTGAATTAACATGAACAAGATCAGGGGATGTTTTTACAAGGTAAAAGCAAATTATACTACATAGCTCCACACCCTGCAAAAATTATGTTATTACACAGACATTTGAAAGTCGCAAGTGGCCACCCCCAGTTCTGGAAAGCTTGTTTCAGTGGTTCATCAAGAGTCGCTGTGCTGAACTAACTATGTGGAGATGGAGACATGATTAGAATTCTTTGGAGTAGAAAAGAGGGAATGCAAAAAATCCTCACCACCAGCCAGTGGGACAGAAGACAAGGATCTGGGGACGATGGGTGGTCTTTGTGTGTTCTGGGACTTGAAGCCAAAGGAAAGAAGAGATGTAAATGGCACCACAGTGAACTGGGGGGTGAAGTGGTAGGAAAGGGCAGATGATAAAAGGTGGTGATAGAAATGGGGAAATACTTGGGAAAAAGAAAGATTTTTGTCAGAAGAAGTTGTGATGTGCTTTTCCATGTTTTGTTTTGGGGGTGGGTAGATGTCTATTTCTTTTCAGAACTGGCCAAATTAAGGAAGTGCTTTAGTTTTTTCTATGGCTGTCATAACAAATTACCACAAAGCGAGTAGCTTAAAACAAAACAGATTTCTTATTTTACCATTCTGTATGTGGGATCTGTGACAGGAGTCTCAGTGGGCTGAAATTAATGTGCCAGCAGGAGACTTTGGGGGATTTGGTTTTCTGCCTTTCTCACTGCATTTCTGGCATGTTCACTGGCTCTTTCCATCCTCCATCTTCAAAGCCAGCACCATTTCATCTCTCTCTGACCATCCCCTCATGGTCACATCTCCCTCTGGAAAATGATCTCTGTTTTAAAGAATTCATGTGATTAGTATCTCAAAGACCTTAATTTAATTACATTCACAACCTCCCTTTGCCACCTAATGGAACATACTCATAGGCCATTATTTTACTTATCATAGGATAGTTCCTTCTCTGACTTCAATTTCACTCTAATTCTTTTAATCACAACGAAGGGAGGACACAACTACTAGCTAATTCTGTTCACCACCCACCCACACAGAATTCATTGTGAAGCAATATGCTGCTACCATCTGTGTCTCTTCTGCGCTGCCTAAAGAAGAGAGTCTCTAACCATGTGAGTGGTCCATTGCCCCACCACTGGTTTATTCTTGGTGTTTGGAGAGTAGATTATAAAGCAGAAGGACCAGTGGCTAATGGGAATCCTTCTGTCAGCATAACCAGCTGAGTGTTCCAAATGAGAGGAATATTTTGACCACTCTTGTTTCTTTTTTTTTTTTGTTTTGTTTTTCTCCGGTACCGGGAACCGAACTCACGACCTTGCGCTTGCCAGGCAGATGCTTTGCCGCTGAGCTAAATCCCCAGCCCCGACCACTCTTGTTTCTTCACCAGAGAAAACATTGTGGCCTAATATGCTAGCTAATCACGAGACTAATTTCATTTCAGATTTTGAAGAGTACACTCTTTTTCTTTTCTTATGCAGTCATGCACTGCGTAATGATGTTTTGGACAAACTCAGACCACCTATATGACAGTGCTCTCATAATATTACATTGCTTAGTGACATCATAGCCACAATAGTTTGTGTAATAGTCGCACAATGACAAAACGGCCTGACTGCATTTCTTAGGGAGTATCTCCATTGTGAAGCAATGTATGACTATTCAAAGTCAAGTTAGCGTGATTCATTGACCAAAGGGATTTAGTGTGAAACTGAGCATCAGGTATCGTAAGACCTAAAATTTCAAGTGCAGTGAAACTGAGCATCAGGTATCGTAAGACCTAAAATTTCAACTTTGTGAGTTCCTTTCTCCTTGTCAGGGATGCTTTCCACCCAAAGTGAAAGCTTTCCCAGCTGGAGCTGGTTTGTTCCTCTACTGGCTGGACCAGCTGCACACTATCTGGTCCTCAATGTAATGAGTTTCACCCTCCCACAAGCCCATGAAATTATTCAAATGAGCACATCACATTCTCCCACAGGAACCAAACCACCCCCCTATCTTCTTGACACTGCAGAGGCCACCTTGCTGGTTCACTTTGTTCCTTTGTGTGGTCCTTCTAAGTTACCCTTGGTGTGCAGTATTCTCACTTCCCTGGCTTGTGAGCATAATATGACTAATAAACTGCTGCCTGTCTCATTTGTCTAGTGTAGATGTCATGTGTACAAGCCATCTTGTGTTATTTATAGGGATGAGGACACCACACCTGCCAGTGGACATCCACTGATGGTCATCACTGAATGTGCTATTTAGAGGTGTGTCCACTTGGAGGTGGGTCACTGGGGGTGTGCCTTTGGAGAGTGTGTTACTTTCTGGTGTTCTTCTCCTGTGCTCTGCCTCTTGGCTACCATGAACTGAGCAGTTTTACTCTGCCATGTCTTTTTAAAATGATGTTTCTGGGGCTGCCAACCATGGACTGAAACCCCTAAAGCTATCAGCCAAAGTGAACTTCTCCTCCTTCAGCTATGGGTGCCAGGTATTTTGTACCTCTGGCAGGAAAACTGACTAGTACAGTATGTAATAGCAAGATCTAAATCTAGAAGAGATTGATGTCTAGAATATGAAAGAAATTCCCACAAATCTACCAGGAAAAGACAGGAAATTCAGTAGCAAAACATAAGCAAAAGATGCAGCTAACTAATTGGTAGAAATCCAATTAGAGAAATCCCAATGGCTTATAAATATTTGAAGAAAAGCTAAATCTTACTAGTAATCAAGGGAATGTAAATTAAAACACTAATACTTCCCTACCATTATAATTTAGCAAACATTAGAAAGACAGATGATATTTACTGGTGAGGATATGGGGAAATGGGGTCTTGATCCACTGTTGGGAACAATATAAACTGGTTTAGTTATTCTGGGGCACAATCTGACCTAAATAATGAAATTAATGATCAGGACTTTTATTCCTAAGAATAAATCCCAGGGAAACTTTCAGGGAGATATTTATAAGGATGTTCAACCAAGTGTTATTTGTGGTAGCAAAGAATTAGAAAAGAAATACATGACCGTTAATTGCCAAGGCAATAGATAAATAAAATGTGATGTGACAAATTATCAGGTTAGTCAAAAACACAGTGTAGATTTACAATTAGCAACATAGATAAGTCTTGAAAATGTAATATTAAAAAATATCTTAAGAAACAGAATAACCATTATAAACAACCCCTTTTTTTTAAATGAGAACCAAAACACAAAACACACCACATGTTGGAAAATCTCTCTCTCTCTCTTTCTATCTCTCTCTCTCTATCTCTTCATATGTAAATGTATGAAAGGTGGATTACAAAGAGAATATCCATGGAAGGAGGGGAGAGAATGTGGGGGGGATGAAGATGGAAAAATAATAAAGTGGAATACAACAAATGAGGGGCTGTACCCGGGCTGATAATAATGACATGCCACAGAATGAAGACTATGATAAACCCAATTCTGTGTACCTGATTCTAAAGGAATAAAGAAGGGAGGAGCAGAGTATAGTGACAAGATTATAGAGAACTGACTTTTAAAGGGTGGGTTTCTAACCTCTGAGCCAGTTCTCCTGTAACCACTTTAGGCTCCTTTCCTAGTGAAGACAAATAAACATTGAGGATGTCTTGACCGAGCAGAGAAAAAATTTGCAGTGGAAGACAAGAAACCCAAACCTCTCTTTCCATTCTGTCACAAGTTGGTCGAGTAATCTTTTGTATGTTGCAGATGTCAGTTCTGTTAAATGGGATAACAAGAGCTGTTCTATCTATCCCAGGGTCTTTGTGAAGATGAAAATGTGATGGAAAATGTCGAAGCTTTTTATAAATGTCAGATGATTTATGTATTGTCACACTGGAGGTGGACAGATGTTTCCAGTTGAAGGGAGGGTAGAACTTAGTTTGCTATGTCTCTGAATTTATCTAGGCCTTAGTCTCCCAAAAAAAGTAATAGGATTAAGCCCAAACCTATAGCTTCTCTTCACTGCCCTCCAGCAATGGCCTAATTACTTCCTGCTGGAAGTTCAAAGTTAATGCTGTTAATTTTGTTAACAGTTAAATCCTTTGATTAGTAAGCTTCTCTTTTTGTTCCGGGATGAAGGCAAGGATAGTTCCTGAGTAAATTGGGCATATTAGGCACTGGGAACAAATCACTAAAAGAAGGGACAAAAGGAAAGTTGCATTTTTGAGTGCCAAAAATTGACATTTGTGTCTTATAGTACTTAATTTATGATAGCCCAGTGCAATAGATATCATTATCTTTATCTTAGAAATGAGGTACGAAATCATATACACAAAGATTGAATCTGACTGATGTCATAGCCCATAATTTTGTCCTATGATTGCATGGGCTCTCAGAAGTCATCTAGTACCCTTCTTCTCAAAAATGTCTTCTTGCACTTTCAGAGGAGAGAACTGACATCCTTCACAGCTTTATTCTACTCTATATTGCTTATAGATTGGCAAAGCTGGGAACAGAACCAAAATATACTGAACCCCATGATCTGTTACTGTTTTATGCTTCTATAATTGCAAAATTAGATTATGCATAGCTTATTTATGATCATAAAATCAGGTGGGTTTTTTTTCCTTGAAAACATTTCTTAATGTCTATTTCTAGCTCTTCTCTTTTATCATAACCTTCTACACCATTTCTTCATTTTGGGAAGACCTGTGGGTACACAGAAAGACCCTCAGAGAGCACTCAGTTCCTAAAGCACTCAATTTCCAAATATAAAGGAACTGGACCAGAAACTGGACTTGAAGGCCCCATACGAAGCATGTTCTTAGAGTTATCCATGGATGGACTTGGTCCTCTAGAAAGATGGTGAGGAGATAATTTGGTAGGAACACTCAAAGTAACTAAAACAAATGTGGGATGGGGATGGGTGGTTGATCAGATGGCCAACTCTACCTGGGTTATAATTCATTTCTAATCTGAATTTAAATCACGTAGGAAAGAAATGGTGCTTCCACAGAAAAAGAAATGTATTGACTATGCCTGAAAGTCCCAAAAATCAATTCTATATTTTATGTAGATCTTATTTCCTTTAAAGCACGATCGGGAAGTGAAAAATGTTTCTATGCCTTTGTGTCTTAAGGTCACAGATTCCATTATATTAGGAAAGGTCTGAAGTTATCCATCCTAGTCTTTCCTTTCCCTCTAATTCAGGGTCTTCTTATAGAAGCACAAGGCCTTTTGAGTAACTGTGTAGAAGCCCAGTAGCCTCTCTTATCAGGGGGAAGAAAAGAAATACAAATTCCTTGGGAGAGGAAGTTGCACTTGACCAGAGGAAGATGTGAGGAAAGTCTCTAAAAGAGGGTGTGGGTGAGATGAATCATCCATTCTCAGGAAGGACAGGTAACCTTACAGAAAAAGGAAGGCCAAGTGGAGTATTGCAGAAAGACCAACATAGAATGTTCCATAGCCAGGTTTTGGTGGGGCTACATATGGAATAAGATGCATTAAGGGAAGCTGGCTTATAGGAAAGGAGGTGAGTTGTATTCGCCATTGTACCTGCAAGCTGGCCAGCAGGTTTGCAGACTTACTGTTGCTGAAGCATATAATAAATGCACTAGACTTTATCAGATTAATTCCGAAATCACTGAACAATGTTGTGAGTCTGAGTGGGTTCTCTGTGGAAGAGGGTGTTAGGATGAATGGATGGTGGATATCTCACAGGAAAGTGTTCCTTCTTAACCTAAAATGACACAATTCTCTGATTCTAAAACTAAAAGGTTAAAAAAAAAATCAAGGCCAAGTAGTGAGTACCTCTAGTAGCCCTATTCCTGCTGAAGTACAACTAATATTATACTCTTTTTGTAATCTTTTCAAAAAGAAGTTTTCTGGGAAAGATGGACTTTGCACTAAATAAAGTCTCAAAGCCACAAGAGCTGGAACATATTCTTATGCTACCTATAAATCTCCTCTTTGAAATTCCTTTCAAGAGAAGGCACTTCTATAAGCTTTCTCTATAGGCGTCTTTGGAAAGTTTTTTTGGTTTGTTTTTACTTCTAAACAGTGGCACTTGAAGTTTCTTTTTCTAGACCACTGTCTTCAGTAATTTGGAGGACAAATTTGATTTTCCTAGAGATAATTTGAAAAGTTAATCCTCACAGCTTGTTCCACAGGAACAAATGAAATGCACCCTGATTTTTTGGGTGGTGATGGTGGGGTACCAGCAATTGAATTCAGGACCTCAAGCTTGCCAGGCAGGCACTGCGCCGTGGAGCTAAATCCTTGGCCCCTGCCCTTTGATTTTGGCCATGATAGAAAGTCAACAGCTTACATGTCACAGATCTGATTTTAAATCCTAGCTTCACTATTTACTGGTTATGTTTCTGCCTTAAGTTGTTAGACTGGCTGTTCCATCTCTCCACATCTTTGCCTGAATCTTCCCATCATACCGTGCAGGTCTGTGTTCAATCCCTTGCTTTCTACCAGCTTAGCGTCTTTCACAATTCTTAAAATTACTTGTTGCACTGTTTGTGTGGTTGATTTTGTCTTTATTGAAGGCATTCTTTTATTGCTTCTCCCTCCCTTAGAATTATGCATATTGGTCCTAGCAAAGGTACTCAATAAATGTTTATTAAATTGCTGAATAAATGAATGAAGTAATGACTTTGGGCAACTTAGTAAATTTCTCAGAGGTTATTTCATCTGCTAAAAAGATAATCATGTTTCCCGCAAAGGATTGCAGCAAAGATTAGATAACACACCACCTACAAACACTTAGCACAGTACCTACCACATCAAATACATTCAGGATGTATGCTTTCTTTTATTTCCTTGGAGATAAAAGATTCTTTTGTAATGTTCACCTAATGAATGCTTCAGGATCTGTACCACAGAAGGAATTAAAATTGTATCTGATAGTAGATGAAAAGACCCTTGATGTTTTTAATGGATTGTGTGGCAGCAGGAAGAAAAGACTGGATAAAAATTGATGAAGAATATTTTATACAATGTGGTGGGTGGAAGAAAGCTCAGACATCTCTAGGTGTTCCGTCGCCTGCTGTTATGGATAAGTCCTGAGGTCAGGTCACTTGTCCAGATAATCAGCGGTAAAGTTGGGCTGGAATGCACATAAGTGGTTCTAAAGTACACTTCATTTGCTTCCAAATATAGATCAGTTCAAACCAGTTTCAGAGTTTACAGGCTCCACAGATGGAAAGTGTTAATCATTCTGGTTTCAGAATCTTGGCTGCTTTCTGGAGATTAAGGTGCTTTCTAATTCTTTAGTCATAAACATCTCAACTTTTGTCATAATAGCACTTTAATAAAACCCTTGAAGCCTTTTTTTGCTTGCTAAATTGAGTGACCACTTCAAGACTTTCTTTGTTTCTAAGCCTAACATTATATTGCAGAAAATAATTTAAAAGAAAACATATAAAAATAAGGGAAACACAGGCCAAAAGAAAGTCATAGAATAAAATGCTGGAAACACTTTAAAATCCTTGTCAACCCTTGTATCGAATCAGAGACTGAGTCTTACAGTGTCGACACCAACCAGTAAGTGTGAAAAGAGGAGGTGAAGCTATGAATGTGACTTGAAACTGTGGTGGAAAATAAGTTCAGTAATTTAAAAACGTATGAGTTGAAATTTCACTTTCAAGTTTTAGACTGGGGTAATCTAAGAAATTTGATTTGTTCTATAACAAAAGTTTTACAAGATTTTAAAAAATTGGACACGTTTTATACAAACTTAGCTTTATTGAAAGATTAGAAGTAAAGCATATATTAAAATGCAGTTCCCATCTAGCTTATTGCAGGTGGAATCTGAGCAAGTGTCTTTTTTCCAACCTAGTTCCTAAGAATGAGATGAACTTCTGTCTAATGAGCTGGTTCAGATATTGTCTAAGAATAAGTATACTCATTAGTTTGTTCCCTCCCTTCTTTTTCTTTTCCCTATAATGTCCTTTCCACGCCCCTCACTTTACTCTTTCCTCTGTCTCACGTCTCTGTACCTTTTCCTTCCTCCCTTTGTCCCTCTTTCTTCCTTTTCTCTTTGTTTCACAATCCCATCCACTTCCGTCCTATGCCACCCTTCCTTCTTATTGCTGTAGTTTTCTCCTTGCTTCCCCTTGTCTCTCTTGCTTTCTTTTATTGTCCCAAGTGAACTTGAAAAAAAAAATCAAGTAAAACATTAAGGGTCTTAATGTCTTAGGAAATCATATAGGTAACCCTTTTAATTTAAAATATTCTATAAGTTTTTTTAAATGGAAGTGAACTCAGAATTTTTCGGTAGAGATGCTTCTTGGCTCAGCACGGGATTATATCGCAATAAACCCACCACAAGTAGAAAATATTGTAAGTCAAAATGCATATTATGCAACTACACTATTGAATATCATAGCTTCGCAGCACAGAGGTGTACAGGGTGGTTGTTTACCCTCGTGATCTCATGGCTGACTGGGAGCTTCGGCTCACTGACCCAGCCCTGCATCTCTAGAGAGCATAGTATGACCTACCACTAGCCCAAGAGAGAATTTCAAACTTGAAGTACAGTTTCTCCTGAATATATACAGCTTTCACAACATCATGAAGTCGAGAAACTTTAACTTGAACCACTGTAATTTGGGGACTATTTATATATAGCATTAATGGTGCTGGTTTGTCTCTGCGGCCACATCCTTTGACTTGTGGCTATGAAGTTCTGCTCTCTGAGAAGGTGCGCTGTACCGCCTACTCTTTGACTTTGCTTGGCCAATAGAATAAGGTACTGATGTGCATGTTCTCAGTTTAGGGGCCTAAGTGGCTGCTCTGGTCCGAGTGTGTGTCCCCCAGATTCGTATGCTGAAACTTAATTGTCACTGTGATAGGGTTAAGAGATGGGGCCTTCAGGAAGTGACTAAGTCATATTGACGGTATAAAAGGGCCTAAGGGAACAGAATAGCCCATTCCATCTCTTCTGCCAGGTAAGTAAGGAAAGAGTGCTCATCCTCTGTGAAGGATGCGTGGCTCAAGGTGCCATCTGAGACTGGACTTCAGTTAGACTTTGACTGTGCCGGTGCCTTGGTCTTGGACTAACCAGTCTTGGGAACTGTGAAAAATAAACTGCTGCTCTTTATATATTACCCATGATAGCAGCAGAAACAGACTATGACAGACAGAGGCCTTGCAGATTCCTGATTTGTCCTTTTGCAACTCTCATTGCCTAGAAAAGTTAATGCCCAGATTCTTCTGGAAATCTCAGAAAAAGAGAGACACAGGGAACAGAACGATGCAGCCGTGTCAAGCTGACCCCCAAGCTAGTGCACAGATTTATGAGCTTCATAAACACCCATTGCCATGTACAACTGAGATTTGGTGATTATTTGTTATGCATTATTGCAGCAATAGGAAAGTGATGTGTTCTGTCATCCAATGTCTTCCATTTGGAGCATGTGACAATGTTGTAAGGATACAAGTTAGTTTATGACAGATCTGAAATGCAGATTTGGAGCTTCAGATAGCTGGACCTTTATTTGTTTAATAAGCTATGGCTTTCTGTGAACTGCATTTTTATACTCCTAAAACCTTTCATTTAACACTTCTCCTAGGAACTTTTATTAATGCCTCCTTATTTATTTGTTGATTCACCTTGTCATTTCAGAAATCAATTGAGTTAACTATTCATGATACAATGTAGGAGTAAAATGTAGTAATAGAAAGTAGGGAGATAAATCGCTGTCAGTGGGGAGGGGGATCAAGAGGCGGAGGGAGGGGCAGGGACAAGGGTTGGAAAAAGGGCTCGGGATGTGGTATGTGAGTGTACTAACTTCACACAAGGAGTGCAGCCATTATGCACTGCAAATGTGTACAGAAAAGGGGAGGGGGTGAAGAGATGTAGGGAGGGAAGGAAAAATGAATGAAAAAAGGCATTAAGGTGTATCATGAACATGTACCAACTTCCAGCAAGGAATGTAGACATGTACTACACACATGTACTGATAAACTAAAATAATAAAAAAAGGGCAGGAAAAAGTAGGCAGCATTGTGCTAACAGGATTTATCAGTCTTTGTGTGTGTATGTGTGTGTGTGTGTTTGTACCTGTGGAGGGGAGCTAAGAAAATTTGTAATAATAGTTACTGTTAGTTGAGCAACTATTACAATTACTTTGTGTCAGGTAGTCTCGTAAATATTTTTAATTCATTATTTCATTTGGTCTTTACCAGATGCTATGGAGGCAGGAAGATAAAACTAGCTCAGAAAGGAGGTACGACAAGATCCTAGAACAAATGTGCAGAACAGTTCTCAGAAATCTGCCTGGACTTTTTTTTATTTTAAAGAGAAAAAAACAATAACAATATAACGACAGTGAAGACAAAAACAAAACAATACAAAATGTGGATTTCTCTCAGGAACTCAAGCAAGTTTTTGGTAGGATGACCTGGATGTGAGGCCAGTGTGGGAAATGTAAAAAAGGGCTCATCACCATTAAGGGCTAGGTATCCTGCCTCTCTACCGTAGCCCACCCTATGCCCTTGGGTATATTTTTATTGTTGCTTTTCCCTCCCTTTTTACTAGGCCCAAATTTGCTCTGCAGAGCCCATTTTTTTCCTTTCTGTTTTTTCCCCCTACCTTTAATAAATGTGAAACTTTGCCACCATTTAAGCTTGTTTCACTCAATTCTTCATCCAGGACAGAAAGTACCTAGAAATTACCTCTACAAGGCTACTCTAATACCCCAGAATCCAGTAACACTACGGTTTGAATGTTTGTGATCTCCCTAAAGTTCCTTTTGAAGCTTAATCTCTCATACAACAATGTTAAGAAGTGTGGCCTTTGGAAGGAGCTTACATCCCTAGGGCTCTGCCTTCATGTGTGGGGATTAAAGCCCTTACAAATGTGCTCCAGGGAATTTAGCAGGCCCCTGTTCGGCCCTGCCTCCCTCTGCCTTGTGGGAATATAGCATTCGGCCTTCTGGAGGACATAGCAACTAGCACCATCCTGCGGCCTTCTTCAACAGACACCAAACCTGCTGGCACCTTGATCGTGTACTTCCTAGCCTCCATTGTGGTGAGAAATTTCTGTTTCTAACCTACATGGTCTCAGGGATCTTGTGATAGTAGCAAACGTGGACTAAGATACTAAGAGTTAACAATTGGCTGAGATCAACTTCTTTATGCTGCTTGATTTTGTAAATGAAGATTTACAGAGACACGGTCATGCTTATTAGCATCTTCTTTTCTGGTACAGTGGCAGTGTTGAGGCATTCAACAGAGAACATATACGGCTTGCAAAACTGAGCATATTTACTATCTGGCCTATTAAAAAAATTGCTAATGTTTGGTCTTAGGGCAATAATTTGTCAGTGTGGTCTGTGAACATCAGTGAGGTTGAAACTACTCTGTTTGTAAGACTAAGACATAATTGTCTTTTTCCTTGTGTTGGGATTTGCATTGACAGTGGGTGGAACTGCATTCAGGTAAGTGTGAATTGAGGCGGTGGCATCACACTGTAATGGTCACGCATTCTTGGAGCATTGAGTGTTCACAAGATGCAAAACAGCCAGTTTTGCTTAAAAATGTCTTAATGAAGTAGCAAAGACTAATTTTATGAAATTGCCATTCTATCTTTTCAATATGTAACCGTTGGACATTTGTATAGCTTCTTTTTGAAAGGAACGTCTTTTAAGGTCTTTTGCTTGTTTTAAAATCAGATTGTTCTTTTGGTATGAGTTGTTTGAACCTCTTATAAATTTTGGGTATTAACTTCTCCCTTATCAGAGGTATAGTCTGCAAAAATATTATGCCGTTCTGTCAGTTACCTCTTTTCCTGTTGATTGTTTCTTTTGTTGTGCAGAAGTTGTTCATGGAAAATTGCGAGTTGGTGATATTTATGAGTCAGAAAAGAAGGAGATGGGTCGCATGAGAAAGAGTGACTTCTGTTTCTTGGGGTGAATTCCTCTTTTGATGTGACAGTGGGCCGATAAGGGCCTTATAAACCTTCAACACAGCCAGTAGTATGTATCTAACTTCTTACCATAGGATCTTCACTTCCTGGTTGCTGTGAGTAACAAAGAGAATAACGGACTTGGTTCAAAAAGTTGTTTCGAGTTTATATGCAAAACAAGCCAGAACAGGTAGAAAATAGAACTGTACTAATAAAAACTGTGTGGCAGAAATAACACCAAACCATGCAAAGGGCTGACTTATGGGGAGATGAGAAGAAGGGAAGATGATGGTAGGACAGGATAAGCAAGGAACCTGATAAATGGAGGGCCTGGGTGACAGAGAAAACAGGCTTGGCTGGAGCCAGAGTTTGGGCGCCTTCTTCTTCCTACGCTCTCTCTCCCCTGCTGCAAGCCTACCCCTATGCGCTTAATTACTCTTCCTACAGCCTAGTGAGCAGGAACACTCACTTTGCAGCCAGAAAAACCCAAATTTGAATTTTGGCCGCACTATTTACAAGTGTGTGGAAATCACTTAACCTCTCTGAACCTCAGTTTCCTCATTGCCTTGTCTGATTTTGATGAATTAGTGAGCTACCACATGCAAAGTATGGTACCTCATTAAGCGCTTTTAAAGAACTGAGTAAGAGCTGTTAATTGTCATTACAGCCTACTCATGAGCAGAGAGGACTGCTGAGACCAGGACGGTAGCACAGGGAGAAAAGGATGATGTCCTCTCTGCTTTTCAGGGATTTAAAGAAATTATAAAAATAAAGTGCTCTGCACAATATATATAATGTTGGTAGGGTGCTTTCAAAACATTTATCTCCTTCCCAATCACTTACTCATCCTTTGTTTTTCCTTTGTTCCCCAACCTCTCTCTAGTCCTCTTGTTTTGTGCTTGTGTGTAGAATACAGCAATGGACACTTGTCAGGGTGTCTGGACAGGCTTAATGTGCACCTACTGACCCAATATCATCACGAATGCCTTCTCTTTCACTCAAGAAGTCCTGGTTTGGACAGCAAATGACCCTGCTATTGCCAAGAGCTCTCTGCCTTCAAGTCTAGCGGTTTCATTTGATCCAAAGCTGTTCTGAGGAGGAAATCACCTGGGGGCTTTGGGCTGGGGCAAATCCTTGCAGAGCTGTTGCTGAGTTGACAGGCATCCCCCTAGGGAACCCCCTCTATCCTATCTTCTTTCTCATCTGGGGCATCCCTAAGATTAACTGGCATGCTCTCTGCTTTGGCCACCACCTATTTTTCCCCTGGGGTCTCTCTTCTCTGCCTAGAGCTCTCATTCAGACAAGACACAGAGGCACAGAATTCCTCTCCTCCCCTTTCCTATTTATTTTCAGTTAATACACTGTTTTTCTGGTTGTCTAGATTTTTGGATATGTCTAGGAAAAGGAAGAAAGAGGAACAGAATAATGCACAAGGGGAAGTCACAACTTTTATGACATATCAGAAGTTATCTTAACCTTCACAAGAATTTGAATAGAACTGGGGTTGGTCTTTCTTAGCTTTCTTCACTGTTCATTCTTTCCAGTCAATTTCTGAAATCCACTTTAGCCTAATCTCTTTCTGGCTCTTATTCTTTGGTTGCATGCACTGACTTCTTTCCCTATTTTCTTTTAGCCCATTTGAAAAAAATTGAGCGCTCAATACTCAATAAATACTCTGTTCTAGAGTGATAGCAGCAGAAATGTTCTAAAAATGTTCTAGCAAAGTTCTAAGAGTCTTTTAAAGGTTTGTTTTGACCAAGAAGAAAACCCTAGTGCAGCCAGAGTAAAATTCCAGATAGTATTATAACAAGCGTAAATGCCTATTAAAAGCTGTGTTCCATGTACTTTATATGCATTATCTCATTATCACCTAATAGCAACTCTGCGAGACTAGGTACTAGATACAGTCATTATTCTTTTTCCCTCCCTCTCTTTATCCTTCTCATAGTCCATCTCCCTCTCCTTCTCCTTCACTCTCTCTGCTTAAAATACAGAAATTTATTGTCTCAGAATCCTAGGAAGGGAATTCTGAGTAAGGTGCAGCACTGTCAGTTTTCCAGACATGAAGATGCCATCTCACTGTCTTCACATAGCTTCTCTTCTGTGTGCACAAGGGGATATAGAGGGAGCCAATTATACCCTTCTCCACGTTCATTGACAAGGAAAGCAAGACTTTAAAGAGTTAAGAAATTCTTCCATGATGGTTGAAAAGTTTAGCAGGCTATGATTCAAACCTCAGGCAACCTGTTTCCAGAGTTCTTGTTCTTAACCTTCCACTGTCTCCCCACACTGCAGGAACCAGAGACTTCACCCAGAAGGGTAGCTAGGAGGAACCAGGATAAAGCCTGCTGGGGATGGGGCTGAACTTGGGGTGGGATGGGCCCCCTATTTTCTGAAGGAATGCGTGACACTTTCATTCACCATTTCTACATTTCTCACCGTGGTCTGCCTTTGTCTTGCTTCCTCTCATAGCTTTTCATGTCAGTTTGAGTGATTCTAGTACCATTTTACCTTTAAAAGCCATTTAAAGGACGCCATTTTGGCAATGGTTCACAAAATTCACCCTTCCTACCACCTCACTTGGCACTGATTTTTCACTGCTGCCCATTCCAGAAAAATCCAGGATGGCGAAGAGATGACATTACCAAAAGCACCCTCATGCTGGGTGTATTTTGGCAGAATGGAGGAGGCTTCTACATCATTGTGGGCTTGGGGAAGGAATTTTCCAGTCAGTAAGCTAAATACCTCTCAGTCTTGCTAATTGTGAACCAGTTCTTCCTCTGAGGTCAGGCTAGGGGAAATGCTCTTGAATACGCCGCACCTTTGGCTTTCCACTATCAAGATTTGTACCACCCGACTGTATCATGTGCGGTTATCTTTTTCACTGATGAAGCCAACTTTCCCTGATTAAAGTTGGGACTTTTCCACTTTTGTCATTTCAAACCTTTTTGATGGGTTTTCATATCTTGTCTCTTGCCTCCTATATTTCCTTTACTTTAGGCTTACATAAAGGTTTCAATAAATATTTCTCATCCACCCACCATGAGAGAGAACCTCTCGCAGACATTCAGGGTCTCATTCTTGTTTGTCATCGTAACAATGAGAAATAAGACCAAGGCCACAGGCTAAGGCCAGGTGGAGGAAAAATACACCTTCTAGATGTATTCTTTCACTTGGAATTAGTCCAAATTATAATGTTATCATATTCCTAGCTTGGGAGAGGAGCAGCTATAATAATCGCTAACATTTATTGATCATTTATTACATATTTTGGCATGTATATTGCAGGCCTTGTGGCATTCAACCGTATACAAAACCTGAACAAGAAAAATTCTGATTTCAAGAGAAGAGAAATCAAGGCTTAGAGAAAACCAGTACCTTGCCAAAGGGTCACATGTCACACAACTATTAAAAAGTCCTGGGATCAAAGTTCAGAATTTTTGACCTTAATGCCACTGACCGTGATGCTCGCTAAAGCAAGGAAAATATACATAGAATGAGTTAGCCTAGTGATTTTGGCCAAGTTATACAACCTTTTGGTGGTTTGGCTTCCTCATCTATAAAATGGGGAAAAGAAAATGACTCAGAATTACATGATGCTTAAACGAGGAGCTGTGCTCTTGATTTACAAACTGCCTGTCCTCATCTGTCCTTAATTTTCCTTAATCTAGGTTAATTGACACTACCTTATAGCTACTCAGCCAAATGACCCAGAGGTAATCTGTGATTCTTTCATGTACCGTACCTAGTCCACTAAGTCTCGTGGTTTAACCTCCAAAGTATATACTGAATCTCGGTATTTGTCTCCATCTCTGTGGCCACACTCTGGAAGTCAGGGCACCTCACCTCTTGCCTGGACTATTGTGACATATTTCTAACTTATCTCCCCACTTTATTGTGGTCTGTGTGTCACACACAGGACCCAGTCAGCCAGCTTTCCACAGTACAAATCTGATATCACTTCTCTTTTTGAAACTGCTCCTTAGTTGAGACCTTCCAGTGGCTTTCCATGCAATCCAGGAGACAGAAGCCCCAGTCAGTCTCACCCTTGATTACCTGTTAATGCCATGGCTTTTCACTCACTTGCCCTTCACCCCTGTTTTACTTGACTATAGTCTCTTTCCTTCACGCATGCCAATCCTCTCAGGGTCTTAGACTTGTTGGTACTGCTGCCTAGCATGTACCTCCTTTAGCTTTTTCCCTGGCTAACTCATGTGAAGGCTGTGCTCACCTATACCTCTTCAGTGAGATCTTTGATGACACATTCACCAAAGTGATGGTTTCCTGGTCACTGTTTAGATCTTCACCCTGTGAGTTTTTGGTGTGTGTGTGTGCACGTGCGTGTATGTATGTAACATGTAACCACCATATAAATAGCTTGGGGTACCATAACAGCTACTATGCATAGGGTAGTGTAAACAACAAACATTTATTTCTTATAGATTGGAGAGTAGGACAAACTAATTCAAGGTTTTAGCAGATTTTGCAGGTAACATATTGCTGTAACTTCACATGGCTGGGAGATCATCTTTCCTACAAGGGCACTAATTCTACCTGGGGGTCCACCCTCCTATTCTGATTATCTACCAAAGGCTCCATTTTAAAGCAGGATTAAGGCTTTAACATATGAATTGGGGAGGAGGATCACAAACTATTTCTTCCATATTATTAAAATTTAATTTGTCTGTATAGTGTGTATTGTTTATTTCTTCTAACAGTAACTAAGCTCTAAGAGAGCAGAGACTATATCCCTTAGTAGGAACTAAATACATAGTTTCTAAGAATAAATGTATAAATGAATAAAATAAAACTGAAAGCTTGTATAGTAGCTATTTTATGTCTAAAACAGGTTAAGACCTTTATCTTACCTGTTGCTCAAGGTTTGCTAAGAGGAATAGTTTGAGTCTTGGTGTCCAGTCCACATAAAGGCAGTTTACCCAGGTGTATAGTGTAGCAGAAGAGATTCTATTTACTTTTTAAAAAAAAATAATTTTTTTTTTTTTTTACTTTTTTCCCCTAAGAGAACAGTATGTAAAAGTTGCTGGCAAAGAGTCATTTTGAACCAAACTCTTGTTTGGGGAAGTTTGAACCGATGTTCTAAAGGTAAATCATCACTCATTTCCTTGGGGAAAGTCACACGTTGTGAAATGGTCAAAAAGCAAACACTTCTTACGAGGCTCTTGTAGATTCTACCCACGTCAGCAAAATTTCTGTGATGACTATCCTTTCATGGTAATTGAGTACTTGGATATACTGCATTCCTCCCAGGGGAAGGGATATGCTCAGGTTCTTCCCTTTTTACAGGAGTGGGAGGGTGGCAAGTGATCAGAAAGTGAATACTGCACAGTTACTCTGCACTTTTTCAGTTTAGTTTGTTATCTGTTGTGTTTGAGATCATTTCTTAGAAGTATGTAAATTTTTTGTGTAATTTGTTTCCTATGTACAAGCAGCAAAAAAGACAAACTTTTTTCTTTTTTCTTAGTAGGTAAAAGCCTAAAACATTATTGGAAGTGGAAAAAACATTGTTTTTCTTTCTAATGTTGTAGTAACCAAACTTCTCATTTTGCACATTATGGAGGAGCTTTGATGTAACAGTTGGAGGTAAGGGCAGCCAGGAAATGTTGAAGGAGTTTTTGTTTGTTTATTTGTTTGTATGTTAGGGGATTTTTTCCCCCTTCATGTCTGGGCCAGAGATAGCAGATTAGGTCTTAGTAAGTGTAATGAGAATGGAAGAGAAAAGGAGAAGTTGCAGATAAGGAGACTTGGAAATTTTTTCACTGGTGTGCACTGAGTTGACCTTTCCACTGCCACCTGGATATTGTGAGGAAGTGGGCAGCGATTTTGAAAATAGGATATTGAGCTCTTGGCTCCTGACAGTAGTCATTCGTAGTAGCTGTGGAGGGAACCTAACCCACAGTAAACAGAAACAGGGAAATTATGTCATTCTGGAGTATCAAGGTGATTAGACCATGTAAGTTTCCTGAGAACTCAGGAAGGGCAATGGTTGATAAAGTTGACAATCATCAGTTTGAACTGATTTGTAGAGCACATTCTGGGATGCTCAGAAAAGTCAGAGGACAACATTGAGAGATGGTCCCACTATGTGTTTTAGGGACTATCTCACCTAGTACCACCTAATACAAATAGTATAATGTAGTTTAAAATTTTGAGTGGTCATAAAAAGGAAAAAGGAAAAAAAGAGAAATTAATTTTAATCATGTTTTATTTAGATGAACAGTTAAAATACTATCATTTTAGCATGTAGTGCTAGCCTAGTTATGTGTTTATGATAATAAAGCAGTTCTCTGGAATTAAGGTCCCAATTAGTAGTGCTCATCAGCTTCCCTAAGGCAAGCACAATTGTCAATTTCAAGCTACAATAATGATGCTAATAATGGCAACTAATGATGATTAAATGCTAATAAGTACTATTTTCTCTGTGTCTTCCACTCTCATATCTATATTTATCTATATCTATCTATCTATCTATCTATCTATCTATCTATCTTCTTTCTTTTTGTGGTACTAAAGATTGAACTCAGGGCCTTCGTACTGACTTACATCCCCAGCCCTTTTTAGTTTTTTATTTTGAGAGAGAGTCTTGCAAAGTCACTAAATTATCCAGGCTGAGCTTGAACTTAGAATCTTTCTGCCTCAGCTTCCCAGAGTGCTGGGATTAAAGGCATGTGCCACCACATTGGGCTCAATCTTCTATAGAAACTGAATGAAAACTAAGAGGTTAAATAACTAACTTGTCCAATGAGATGTAGCAAAGCTTTGGTGTGTGTGTGTGTGTGTGTGTGTGTGTATTTCTGATTTTTTCCAAGTGTTAAGGTGGAATTAAAGAAGGATAGGGAGCCAGGAAGCTAGAAGAATAGAAAGAAAGAGGGATGAAAACTCTGTAGTGAAGAAACTAGAATAAAATTATAGCCCACAGTCTAATCTAATTTTGTTCATCTTAGCTATGCGTTGAAGCTGGGAGTATGCAGGGCTACATGAAAGATATGAAGATGGATGGGGCTTGGAGCCTCTCTCATCAAGGAGAGAAGGATAGGTGTGCACATAACACTGACACAAGGAGGTCTGTATAGAGAGAGGGAGGGAGAAAGGGAGGATGGGAGGAAGAGGGGAAGGGAGGGAGGGCAAGTGAGTGAGCAAGACTAATCCATTTTCTCCTAGACTAAACCTACAGCAGAGTGAAGATGGGGTGGTGAAGAATAGGTGGAAGAGTGGGAAAAAGAATCCTTAGGATCTGGATCCTGGGAAATTCCTAGCAGGGCATCCTTTGGGACTTTGATCAGTGTTGAGGCAGGAGGTTGAAATCTGTTTCAGGGTTAACCAAGATGAACTGAGAATTTTAAGCCCACACAGGAAAGATAAAAATAACAACTGCAGAGAGCATGAAGGATCATAGCAGAAAGTAGGGAGGAAAGACAAGAGCAGCTTGTTGCTTGAGCCAGTTTGATTGCCTGTACCCAATTTGTGTAAGGTCGTGCATGTGTGTGTGCATGTGCATGCAGGTGTGAGAAACTTGTTTCCCATAGAAAACACGATCCCCACATACCCAAAGACTTCTAAGCATATCTTTGGGGGGAGGGAATGAATAAACAAATGATATATATTGATACTACTTGAGCAGATAGGGAATATTACCTTCAAGAAGTGGGGAGAGGGAGAAAGGGAGAGATGGAGGAAGGAAGGGAGAGAAATAGATGAAAAAGAGAGAGAGAGAGAGAGAGAGAGAGAGAGAGAGAGAGAGAAAGAGAGAGAGAGAGGGATCATTGTTCTGTTTCCCTCCATCCTACCTCAGTCTCTGAGCATAAAATCCACTTCGTGTGGCAGGGAAATATTTTGGCATGAATAATCTGTTTTTCTCTGGCTACATTATTTCACTCTCAGCCCTCACTTAGATAGCTTGTCTACGTGCATTATTTGGGGGAAAGAAAACGCCAGCACAAAGCATAGAAAAAGGTTCTCCCGATTTTTGAGTCTGAAAATCTCAGGCCCAAGGAGGAGCAAGAAATGTTAGGTTCAATAGGTGAAAGGATTTCTTACAGCCCATATGAAGCAAAGATCCCCTAGGCTGGAGAACAGGGCACATTAAGATGAGTTTGGTGCAGAGATGAAGGTCCATTCCTGCGTAAGGAGAACCCTGTCTCTGCTAAAGCCTAGGATAAGAGATGCAGCTTAGTCAAACCCCAAGTATGTTTTAAGATGTAAGATGTTGTTCTAGAAGCTAGTTTCTAGTGGTCTGTCAGGGATTTGTCCTTAATCGTCTCAGTCTTCATCAACCCCTCCTTAATGCTTTAGCTCAATGCTTTTCAAATTTCATGGAGATATAAGTCTTCTGAAACTGAATTTCTAATGAGCTTCTGGGTGAGCTGATGTGTCAGTTGAGAGATTGTTCTTGTTGCACTTACTATGCACACTCTACGTATAAGAAATTGTGTTAAGTAGACAGTATAAGAAATGGTGCTAAGTAGGCAGATGTTGATTCACGAGGATCTTATAACACCACAGGAGGTAAATTTTAAGGTCCCACTTTCAAACGAGGAAGCTAAGTTTGATCAAGGGTCAGTGTTGCATCCAGTGATTATAGTAAGCATATCAGTGGTTGCCAATTGGCCCTGAAGAAATCTTTTAAGAGGTGGTTAATGCAGGGAATTAACACTGGAAAGCTTTTACAAGTTAAAGTAACAACCACTACCACCACCACCGCAGCAGCAGCAGCAGCAGCAGCAGCAGCAGCAGCAGCAGCAGCAGTAACGGCAACACAATCACATTTACTTGGGGCCTACTCTATTTAAACATATTGCTTGGCATATCAGGTAGATTATTTTACTCTAACTCCAAAATAGGAAGGACATTTAAGAAAAGAGTTCCATCCAAGGACTTTGAAGATAAACTCCTGCTATCACATAGTGGGCAAACTGAAGTTGGAAACAGGAGAAAGCTCCAGTTCTTTTGGTACATTTCTTATAATTTCCAGGTATCACAGTTAACTTGGACTGCTACGCACAATATCATAGGTCGTGTGCTTACCAGAAATGATTTTCTCACTGTTCTGGAGGCTGCAAGTCTGAGGTCAGGATGCCAGCATGATTAAATTCTGGCGAAGACTCTGTTCCTGGCTTGCAGAGAGCCTCTTTCGTGCTGTGTCCTTATTCAGTGGTGGTGATGGTGGTGGTGGTGGTGAGAGTGTGAACCCTCTGGTGTCTCTTCTTATAGAGGTACTAAATCCATTTGACTAAGACCTCTGCCCTCATGACCTAATTACTGGTCGAAGTCCCCCACCTCCAAATACCATCCCATTGGAGGTTAACCCCTCAACACATGAATTTAGTGGGTGGCATACAAACACTCCGTAGCATAAACTATTGAGTAGTTTGGTACAGCTAACCAGACAAACCCAGGTGGTCTTGATTTAAGTCCCAGCACTGTTGTGGTTAACTTACTCTGAGATTCTGGTTCCCTTGTGTTAAACATGTGGTTTGTAATAACCATCCAGTGTTCCTGTGAGGATTGAATGAAAGCAAATGTTTACTCCAGCACATAGTGAATGTAAGGTATATTTTCATTCACTGAAAATTTTGGGGGAAAAGGATGAAATTGGTTGGAGAAGTTGTTTTCTCTTGTTGGATTCATAGTGATATCCATTTGGCTTGCTAATATTTGCTTGGATGTATTGATTGCTTCCTGGGTGCCTAGACCAGGTAGAGAGTTTACAGTTTCACTTTAAAAGATCAATAATATTCTATATAGTTTAAGAGCAGGCTTCAGAGTGAAAGAACCTCGATTTAGGTCCTAGCTCTGCTGCGTACTGATTTTGTGATATTAGCCAAGTTGATTCACCTTTCTAAGCCTCAGTTTCTCTCCACTGAGAAGTGAAGAGAAAATAATGCTTCCCTTGTACAGCAGCTGTTAGGCAATGGAGTGACGTTTCAGACAGGACCACCCAGCACATGCAAAGACACAGGGAGCGAATATTGTACTGTTTTGTTGTCTGTCAATTATGGACAGGGCTACATCACCGCCAGGGTTTCTCAACCTCAGGACTGTTTACGTTTTGGGTTAATAATCCTTTCTTCTCTCTCTCTCTCTCTCTCTCTCTCTCTCTCTCTCTCTCTCTCTCTCTGTCTCTCTCTGTCTCTCTCTGTTTCTCTGGTGTGTACTGGAGTTATTCTATGTGATGTGGTTAGCATATTCCTACCCTTTATTCACTGGATACTAGTTAAATGCTCAGTTCAGACAACTAAAAATATCCCTAGTTATTGCCAAATGATCCCCTAGCATCAAATCTACTCTCTATAGAGAACCACCAGTATATACTAATTCTAACTGTACCAAATTAAATATATTTTGAAAAGAGGGGAAGACTGGAGTCTAATTTACTCTGTGTAGATTTAATTTTGCCATTATTATTATTTAAAATAATAATATTTTTAGGATGCAGAACTCATCTATGGTGCATGTTAAAATAGATGAAGTTTATTGTACATTATTATATTTCATCACAATAAAGTTGATTTTTTAAAAAAAATTATATTTTTCTGAGTTTAAAAAGTACTTACATATTTTTATATAATCTTGACATTGCACGTACATTTTAAATACACAATTTGAAAAAGTAATTTTGTGAGTTGTACAAATCGGTCTAAATACTTCCTTTCCATAATGGTGGTGTAATACTGCACGGGCATAGTTCCATACACAGAAAAATTTCTGTGGCTGTTTTGTGCCACTAAGTTTTAGAATTTATCATCATGTCCTAAAATAACTGCCAGTGGTCAGTCAAGCTATATTTAAAAATAAGTACAAAGCAATGTGAAGAATGAAAGGGATAAATCAGCACTGGAAGAAAAGGAGTTGCCAAGTGAGGGACTAACAATTCTGAAACCCAAATGAAATATCATTACATGAGTTCACATTTGCATTTGAACTAAAGGTGTATATCCGGTTTCAATGAAAAGTACACATTTCGGGTTTACTAATCTTTCAAGTCTAAGATCAAAAATCTAACAACCAAGAGACTTCTGTATTTAATAATGTCATTTTCAGTACTGTTTAGACTCTTATTTTTTTCTGGTCCTGTATACAGTGCACTTCAGCGCTTCTGCAAGAAAATTCAACTTAATTGGATAAATTAATTGCTTATAGAGAATATAATATAGTACTTCTGATCTCAGGACCAGGTAACATTGTAGGGGGAGACTGAAGTAGTTTTAAGTAGTATAAAAGACAAAACAGAGCATAGGAACACATTCAACACAGGAGTGAAAACAGATTTCTTCTATTTGTCCTCCCAGGGAAGGCAGCCTATTATAGAAATTCTCATCATAGAAATAGAATGATGAATGAGACCTTCACTGGGCATTCAGAGAGATTCACAAATCTGCTTGTTATGAAATCTTTTAGAAATACAGTTTCACAAGATCCCTCTCCAAATCTACCAAATCAGAATTTCTAGAGTGAAGGTATTGGGAATGTGAGTCATGAGAATCCTTCAAAAGCTCTCCTAGTGGTTGTGGTGGTCAGCTAGGCTTTGGGAGGCACGGTGCCATCTCCCTTCTTCTCAAAGCCAGAGTTCCCTGAACAGTGTTCTTTCAAAGCTTTTGTTTAGCTGCTTCTCACAAGGCAGGCTTCATGAGGA
Source organism: Chinchilla lanigera (assembly GCF_000276665.1). Taxonomy (NCBI): domain Eukaryota; kingdom Metazoa; phylum Chordata; class Mammalia; order Rodentia; family Chinchillidae; genus Chinchilla; species Chinchilla lanigera. Next base: position 13,498,357 of record NW_004955406.1, on the reverse strand, counting down.
AGTGTGTAGTGAGTAGGGTTTTGATGGTCAGAGGTGAAGGGTATGAATTTCTGAGTCAGAGTGAATATCAGAAATTGAAGGAAATAAGTTTGAAGAGGAAACCTGGGATCTCTTAGGGAGTGACTAAAATGTTGAGCTAAAGAATTCCAACTCTTTCCTTTATCTGATGGAAACTCTTGACAGGATCGTGATCTGACGGAGTGTGAGAAGCCTACCGGGACAGAATCAGTTGGAGATTGATGAGAATAGAAGCTGAGAGAACGATAGAACATTTAATTTAGAACAATGAGGAGCAATAAGGACTTGGATCAGAAGCAGGAAGATCGGCAAAGAGAAGAAAAGTACGGGCAAGGAGAGCTCTGTAAAGTTTGGCTTATTGAGGCAAAAGAAGAGTTAAACTTGATTCTGGGATTCTGAGGTTACCAAGTGATAAAAACATTAGCCAGGACAGTAATGTATAGATCAAGAGAAAGTTAAGAAAGCAGAGGGCAAATCAGCCTTTTGACACTTAAAATTGTGTTTGTTTCCATCAATTCTCACATCAGTCTATCACCTGTCCCGGGCAGAGCTTTGATAAAACTCCCTGTGTAAGCTCAGAAACACTCAAAATGTTGGATGAATGAAGAGCCATGGCAAATTATCATCTCTCCTCATTCATTTCACTACTTTAGTTTACAGAGTTATTATTTCTCATTTAAATAATTGCAAGCCCAAGGGCAGCCCTAGCTCATACTGCTGTTTTTGTGTGAAGTAGAATAAGGTGCCCTCTCTCTGGGTTTATGAATTAGAAAAAGAGGCTTAGTTTGCATGGGTGCAGCACCTTTTTCAGGGTGTGGAAGCAGAGCACAGCATTGTGAAAAGATAAATCTCTGGCTTCTGGTAGGAGGAAGGCTCCCTTGCCAGGATAAAGCACTGGGAAGCTGAATGCAGGGGTGGGATTTTAGCTCTCTCCTGGTCCCTCAGCTGACACAGAATCCCAGGGAGTCTCCCAGCTGGTTCACCTTGATCCCACCCTGCCATTTTCATGGCATTCAGTTGGAATGATGTGTTCTCAAAGCAATAGTATCATATCCAATTTCAAACTTTTCTGTGTTTCCCCAACTCCTTGAGAATACAGTTCTAAGTCTTGAGGGGCAGCTCTTTGGGGCAGGCCCGCTCCTTCATGAGCCTTCCCTCCTCAGTTCCCTGAAGGCACAAGTAAGATCTGTCCACTCCTGCCCCAGTGCCCTTTCTCTTTCCCAGGCGACCAGACTTCTTCTGATTTCCTAAAGATTAACCTGACTCATGTCAAGGAAGCTATCCTTGCGTCAGTTCCAGCCTACATCAATACTTGACCCTGTGACTCTCCCATCTGGCTGTGACACCTCAGCCTCAGGATTTTTGAGGTTGTGGACATTCTGCTTTCCTGTTCTGGAAACTGTGGATGTGTTTCATATATGTCCTTTCCCCAGCATCAGGATATAGGCACTGGCCTCAGGCTTGCTGAATGAACATGTGTGGATGTGGTGCAGATTTTGCCAATAAACAAACAAACAAAAACCCCCAAACAGCAAAAAAACCAAAACAACAATAAAATCCCCAAACCCTCAAAAAAAAAACCCCAAAAGTTTTTGCTACCTTCCGAACATGAGGTATTCTATTAGTTAATAGAATTTTAGTCATGAAATGGCTATTCCTTTAGAAGGTTGATTATGTATGGAAAGATAATTCACTCATTTTTCTTTCTAAAGTTTTATTCCAAGGTTAGTTTGTTCTGGTTTATGAGAGGTGATTGAAAAATATGGTAGATATTAAAAAATTTGTGGAAAAGCTACTACAGAAAAAAAGTACCATTCATTCCCCTCAAAATACCTTTCTTCCTTCAAACACACTTATCTTATCCCATAATTCTTGCCACTTTCTGAAGCAGCTCTGGAAGCCCTCTTTTATGAGGGTCTTTGTGAGGTATAATCAGAAGTATAGTGAATGCAGCTGCTGAATGTCATCTAGGGAAAGGCAGGCTTCAACACTGTGGTGTGCTCTCACCCACCTGATTCACTGGATACGGCACCACGCAACCTCGGGATTTTCCCCAAATTTAAAGTGACCATGCAAGGTAAACATTTTGAATCCACTAAGAACATCAAGCCAGCCGTGATAATCATGTAATTATGACACTCACACAAGTGGACCTCCAGAATTGCTTCAGAAAATGGTAAGAGCAATGGGATAAGTGTTCCAAGTAAGGGGATGGGGTATAATGGCAATGTATCTTTTATTGCAGTAAAGTTTTAAACATTTAAACACACTCCATGTTTTTTTTATCACACCTCATATGTATTTGATCAGTATGAGATGCTTTAAAATGCCATCAGTAATATCTCTGGTGGTGGTGCCTGAGACTTAAATGCCATCAGTGATGTCTCAGATGGTCTCTTCCGTGGTGTTCCACCGCTAGAGCAGCCGAGTGATGAACTTTGAAGTGCTCATATGGTCTATCAAGATGTCTCACTTGGAACTTCCAGCCCAGTTCCTCTCTCTCCGTGTGTGTGTGTATGTGTGTGTGTGTGTGTGTGTGTGTGTGTGTGTGTGTGTGTGCGGTCTGTATATATTCTCTCCCTACAAAAAAAGTGAAAAAGCTGAGACAGTGTGGTCAGTAGAAAAGAAACAATTTGGTATCTCTTACACCCCAGAAATTACACTAGGCAAAACACAGTACTCAGAGTCTGAGGAGGGAAATAAGAAGTGTGCCATTGAGCTGGGCATGGTGGAACATGCCTGTAATCCCAGCACTCTAGGAGGCTAAGGAAGGAAGCCACAAGTTCAAGGCTAATCTGAACAATTTAGCTACTTAAAGTGACCCTCTTTCAAAATTTAAAATAAATGAAAAGAACCAGGTATGTAGCTCAGGGAGAAGGCCCTACAGTCCATCCCCAGCATCCCCTCCTCTCTCCAAAAGGTGTGCCATAGATGTGGAGGCCTAAATGTTGGTTTTCTTGGGACAGCACAAAATTGAAATTCATTCTTCTGTACAGTTCTTACTGTTTATAAAGAAAAACAGTATTTGTCAATTTTTCTTTCTAGAAGTCATGATGGTAACAGAGAGGAGTGCTATGCAAAGTACTAGCTTGTGTCCTTCACATGTTTATCTTTTTCACCTTTTTAGCAGTCATTATAAAATATTTTCTGTGATTTTCAGTATGAATAATTTTAACTACTCCTTTTCTGCTTGTGTCTATTTTCTGTCAGTATTTTTAGACTTTTTTGCTTTTGCCTCTTTTAGTCACTTTTTAAAAATAGTTGAGTAAGTAGTTACTGATTCTGTTGCTTGTTTATGACTACTAAGCGTCAATAAAAATTTGATTTGTTTTTCAGTTTCTGTCTTCATACCATGTATGTTGCATGTACTGTGCTCAAGGGAATAATTATTACATAGCTGCTTAGATGGAACTTAATTTCTAGCTTTAGCTTCATGTCTACGATATAGTTACCTTAGTTACCATATCTTTTGGATAAAAACGTGACCTTCTGAAGACTAACATGTTCCCTAAATGCAATGCACAATTGTAACAAAGGTATTAATTTAATTTTAATTGATTAATACTGCACCACATTATTTTCTATTTACTACTTTTTTGAATATGCTTTATATCTATTTTTCCTACAACAAAGCCATGTAGAATATCTCATATTGCTGATATCTAAAATATTCCTCTTTCCCTAGATATCTGTTAAGGGCTCTGTGGGGAGCTCAGGGAGACATACTTTTCCATGGAAGAATTCTCAACAGTTCTATGTTGTACAATACAACACTAATGTACTCAGTAAATATTTTGGCAATTTGGCTGGGTGCAGTAGACCATGCCTGTATTTCCAGCTGCTCAGGAGATTGAGACAGGAGGACTGCAAGTTTGAACTCAGTCTGGGCAACATAATAAGACCATATCTCAAGATAAAAAATATAAAGGGATGAAGGTGTAGCTCAGTGGTAAAATGGTTTTCTCACATGAGCAAAGCCCTGGGTTCAAGCCCCAGTACTGGAAAAAAATTGCCAATTTGAACTTGGCATTATAATGTTAGCATTTATTTTACTTCATTGTTTATTTCCATGATGAAAGGAAAATGGAGTTTCTTGATAGAATGTTTTTACTTTGCAAGTTTTGAGTCTGGTTGTTATCTCAAAGAAAAGAACAATCTTCATGGGTTATTTGAATCTATGCAAAAATTTTGCATGCAGAAACTATAAAGTAGCTGGAAGGGGGAAAACAAGAATTTTCTTCCTTACAGAAAGTTAAATATATAAGTGTTTACTGCACTTTCCTAAAAGGATTAAATAATCAAAAGATGGTAATTTTGTCTAACACAGAATCTGACACAGCAATGCTCCATAATGCTACTTTATTTTAATGTAGTGGACAATGTAGCTAGAGGATCACTCTATCTTTATTTCCACATAATCCATCATCCTATTTTCTTCTTTTGTCTTTTTCATTTCAAGAATGACCCGTGTGTGATTTATTTCTAAACCTATAAAATGGGCTCAGGACTTAGTTACATAATACAGCAGAGACAAGGACTTTGGAACAATATTTTCCTGAAATTTCCTGCATCACGTAAAATACTTCGAGGAAGGGATGTGTGAGCTTCTACATCAACGGATGATGATCTTTATCTTTATCAAGTGACCCACAGATTGGTTACTGGTGTAATGAGAAATTAAGAAAATAGCACACTTGTATGACTGTCATTTCACAGTCACTCAAATCAGAACTGGAATGCCACAAAAACAACTCCCTGTTAGCCCAGAGGGAAAAAAAAAAAAAGAAAGAAAGTAAAGGGGAAATTCAGATTAGTCACAAAGAAGTTCCCCCGCCTGCCTGCAGAAGTTGCAGAGTTAAAACTGAGAGAGTCCTCTTTGCTCTTTCAATCGCCTTTTGTCTCAGGTCCTGGGACCTTTGTCTTCTGATTGAGAGGCTTTGCTTTGGCCTCATCTCCTCCTCTGTGGGGAAGACATCAGGCTTTCCCCAAGTTCCTCTTTGCCACGGCTGCATCTTCCCTGCATCCAGATTATGAAAATGGAAGGGGGTCAACCCCTGGATGAGAATGTGGGAAGCACACCCAGGCCAAGATTCCAGTGGAACAAGCTACTGCTGCTGACCTCTGTGATTCAGGGGCTGGGGCTGCTCCTGTGCCTCACCTACATCTGCCTGCACTTCTCTGCTCCCCAGGTAAGATGCACCTCTGAGTACTTTTCTCCCTCCAGCTCATGCTGATGGCACTGCAACAGCTGCAGTCATTTGGAAATAATCTAATGCCCAAATTGTTGAGTCTCTCTCACCACTGCAAGTGAGTGTTAAGTGTGGTCAAGCACCTTTCTGTCTGTCCTTTTTAGCGGTGGTGGTTCTAAGGCACAGGAAAGACAAGGCAGAGATAACTTCTCATAGATTTTTTTTCTCCTTCTTTGCAATGAAAGAATCCTGGTGTTCCTTGATCAGCTGTCACTTGGAAGTTTTGAAACACTGCTATACAGTCTTGGGCTAAAAAGGAAATAAGAGAGAAGTTATACTTTGCTATGGTATTCATAAACTCCATAGACACTTAGGGAGGTTGGCTTTTAAAAATGCTAAAGGTGTCAATATTAAGCTCTTTTGCACAGCTAACCTTGCATTTTAAAGGCAGTAATGCGTGTGTGTGCCTACATGCCCACATATTCAATCCAATAATTTAATCAGAAGTTTTTTTCTCACAGCCTGCCTCTACCAATCACAATTTAAAGACATCTCTTTGTATATTCCCACCATGTGATGTAGTGAGTGAGCCAATCTCTAGTAGTTTTCTACTCTTAAAATAGTCTTTCCATTTTGAATCTCTTTATTTTCATCCCATACTTCCTGCTTTTTACATTCTTTTTTCTCTTTCTTATTTACTGACTCAGCTATACAAATGTCACTAGGTTTTAAAGAATGTTCTTTACTGTAGCAGTGCCACTGAAATGAAAATAAATCTATAGTCTCTCCAGGTTCCTTTGTTGGGGCTGCTCTGATAATTCTTGTTCCCCTGGATGACTGCTTTGGGTTAGGGGTATTTTCCCCTGGTGGGTGCCAAATAGTAGAGACTTTGATTTTTGGTGGCCATGACAGATAAATTAAACCAGGATAAGATGAAGAGTCCTAGTAAATGCCTGGGCTTGTCTCTGCCTACAGGAAGTGGGGGTTTTCTGCACATAGGCTGGTGGGAGTGTGTGTGGTCATGATCACTGAACCACAGAAAGTACTTGTGTCCCCAAATTCCAGACATGCAGCTGGTGTGGTGCTCAAGCCTGCAGGCCAGTGAGGACAGCAACACAGCTGCCCTCTGCTCACCAGCACATAACTTACTTCTCTGTGAGGGATCCTTTGGGTAGAATTGAAGTAGGTGCTTGGGGAGAGTATATAGGAGAAGAGTAATGTCTGCACGGCAGGATGCTCAAGACACAGACAGGAATAAGGCTTTTCTGAGAAGAAAGCAAGCAAAGCAACCAATAATAGAACAGCTGAGTGAACTCACCAGGCTTGTGAGCCCTGAGAGTATATTTCAAATGACCTCAGTGCTCTGTGTTTCCTTCCTCACGGGTTGATAAAGACAGAACACATGCTCCTGACAAGGCTAGCCAAGTGCACAAGGGCTCTCTGGACAGGAGAGAGCAAAAGGTAAAATGCAAATGTAGAGCCTGCTGGTGTCCAGGACCACCTTGCACCATCAGTACGCAGGGGATGTGAGAAGAAGCAGGTTCCTTTCTGCAAGTTATCCAGCACCTCTGCAACAGAGCTGGGAAGCAAAGCTGAAAGCTGGTTTCCAGAACACTAATAAGGGTGAGCTGATCTCCGGGAGAGAATTAGCGTTCTGTAGCGATGTTGCAGAAGTGGAAGCAAAAACTTATATGTTATGTTTTAGCTGTTTGCTCGCAAAACAGACTCATGTATACTCTGGGTACAAAAAATGAGGGGTGCTCAGATATTTGAAATTCTTCACTTCACATTAAATGTTTTCTTATTTCTAGATAGACCATTTTAGCTAATGTAACTTCTGATACTGTTATAAGACCCAGGCAACACAATGGGGGTCCTACATTTATTCTTATACACTTTATTATTGGAAGAAGAACTTAGACAGTTAATGTATACTTTCCCTGGAACATGCTGAAATAGTGTTGGTGGCAGCAATGTGTATGTGAGTAAGTGTGTATGTGTGTGTGTGTGTGTGTGTGAGGGGAGGGGGGGTTGCTTTTAAAACTGCAACTTTGGAATTTTGATTGAGGGATGGGTAGGTGGTAGCAGTGATACAGTTAAACCTTGACTTCTGTGAGTAATTTACTTCAGAGATGTATACTGAATAGAGATAGAGACAGAGACAGAGACAGAGATAGAGATAGAGATAGAGATAGAGATAGAGATAGAGATAGAGATAGAGATGATAGCTGGGCGTGGTGGTGCATGCCTGTAATCCCAGCAATTGGGAGGCTGAGGCAGGAGGATTCTTGCGAGTTCGAGGCCAGCCTGGGCTACAAAGTGAGAAGAGCTGAAGTGCTCACTGTTTCCCCAGTTAAGTTGGATCTTTTCTACCGTAGGAGAAAGGTACTTGGAAAATAATCATGTTTTTCCTCTTTGTTCTTAAATTTAATTTTAGCCTTAGAAATGAATTGCTCATATGAATGACTGTAAAAATACAGATACAGTTTTTAAACTCTATGTGGCAGTCACTTTCTCCCTAAGTTACTGAGTTTATTAGTAACTTCTGTTTTCTCAGTGCTGGGTTAAATTTTGTATACATATATGAAAAGCAGAAGTTTTTGTTTTTGAGATGCCAGTAAAACTTCTCTTACTCTCTCCTCATATAATTCACTTTCCTTTCGGGGCCTTGATTTTCTATTTTTTCACTTGCAACACGAGGCAGTTAGGTTAGATTTTTCCTAAGGTCTCTTCCAGCTCAAAATTCTATGAATATGTTGTTTACATATTCATGGAAGCCAGTATGAATATTTGAGAGATATAAAATATGAACTAATGGATTTTTGTGTCTATACTTACAGATATCTTAGCTCTTAGGAAGGGCCTGGGGAAAATCAAATTTGCATGTATATACTTTTCTATACTCAATTTTTTATTCCCTGTACTTATCTAAATGACTTATTCTGAGCTGGCAAAATACATTGTTTTGGAAGGGGAAAGAAGTGGATGCCTTAGAATATCCAAAGTGCACATATAAAGTTGAATGTTTCTCTTACTAAAACCATTTCATATTGTATACTGTATCGGGGCTGCTTTTGGAAATGTCAGGCTACCAGTCTTACTGGGAACTTTAGGTGGGCACCTATAGCAGAAAATATCCCCAACACTGGCCTATGAAGTGAGAAGCTTTTGTAAATTGTATTCGTGTGTCCGAGGTCAATTGAAGACTGCTTCTTCCCTCTCCCTTTCTCTTTCATTTCTCTTTCCCTTTCCCGTCCCTCTCCATATACCTCTATCTATCTCTATCATCTCTATCTCTTTCTTTTTTTTGTCTTTTTGAGACAGGGTCTCACTATGCAGTTCAGGCTGATCTTGAGCTCCCTTTGTAGCCCAGGCTGGTCTCAAACTCGCAAGGATCCTCCTGCCTCAGCCTCCCGAGTGCTGGGATTACAGGCGTGAGCCACTATATCATCTCTCTCTCTCTCTCTCTCTCTCTCTCTCTCTCTCTCTCTCTCTCTCTCTCTCTATCTCTATCATCACCTTTATCAGAGTCCTCTTTAGGTATAAGGGCTTTTAGTGATAATTCCATAGCAAATTCCACTGTCAAAGATTTACACCCTTAACACTCATTTCTGCTGGGAAAAACAGAAGTGCAGGTACTTGGAGGGTAAGTCAGCCAGTTCTGTGCCAGTGAGAGTCAGAATTAGAGCAGTTTCTTGATGAAGTTTCAAGATAGAACTTCAACCTTTCTTTGTATCATTGAAAAAAAGAGTAATTTGCTTTAAAAACTTTGTCTCAGATTAACTCTATTTAAAATGTCTGAATGTAACCCTGCTTTTTCTTTTTTTCCTTTTTAAAATCAGATTTTATTGGTACATTTTAGATATACACAATGATCACATTCATCGTAGAGAATTTGTACCTGTACGTGATATAACTTGATTCTTGTTTCTCCTTCCCCTACCCTCCCAACTGTTTCTTAGAAATTCTTCCTTTACGACAGACTTGCAAATAAAATACTTTTGAATGCAACTGGAGTTTGCTTTCCACAAGCACCTCTTTGAGAATTAAAAAGGAACACCTGGGGTGTTGACCTGCTTCATCATAAAGTATTTTGAGGTTCTTAAGGAAGGTATTAATGAAAAGGTGCAATCATTGGATTTTTGAGCAGGTGTTAGACATAGTCTGTTTACAGATAAGGAAGCAAAGACCCAGAGAAGATGGGTAAATTGCTCGTGATTAGCTACCTGTCTAATTAATCAGAAATTCCTGACTCCTGTGTTAGGGCCCTTCCTAGTATTACCAGTCAAAACATCCTTACTGGAATTCCTTCCACTGAGTGTCTACTTGTACTGGGAATTGTCTGAGGCTTAAAACATACAAATTGCACAGGAGAAGGGTTCTGAACTCTTTAAACAAATAGTCAAGATACAAGGTGGAGCAAAAGGACGACAGGCAGAGACGTGCTCAAGGACATGGGAAGGGCAGAGGAGAGGGCACGGACTGCCTAAGTTTTCTGTGGAGTTAGGCAGACCCGGGGGAGAGGTAAGGCCTCCGCTGATACTGGAAAGAAGAGTGGGAATTCTTTACACAGCTGATAGAAATGCGGATGGGTGCGGAGGAAGGAGAAGGCTTTCCAGGCAGGAATAGCAAGTGGTTTAGAATGGCTGAAGTCCAGGGTGCATGGGGAAAAGAAGCAGAAGATTAAGATGAAAATCTAGGCAGGGGTGGATAGCGGAGGATGCTGCGAATCATGCGAAGCGGATTTACTTCATTCCATGCTATGTGAGAGAAAATGCAGGAACAGTGGTCAAAACTGTGCTTCTCCAGGTTTGACTCCTTTCATGTGGTTTCCATACTGTATTAGCAAACAGAAAGCCAGTGTAATCACACCTGGCACTAGGGGGCAGCACAGTAAAACTAACCCTCTTCCATCTTGAGCGACTGCCTGCCTCTTTTCCTGAGGGTATAGGATGTAAAGTATCTTCTCAGGGAGCCAAGAGTCACCCACAGAGAAAAGGATGAACAATATGGGGTGGGGGAGGCTAATGTTCTTCACTATTTACATCGTGATATTCTCTAGATGAAAAGTTTAGGTACATGTATGTTCTGATCCAACTACTCAGAATAAGACAGAGTAATTTGGGTGGAGATTATGCTGGAAAATGGAAAATATCCTATATTTAAAAATTGGGAAGTGAGCAGAAAGGCACTTGGTATAGACCTAGGGATCTAATCTTCCCTCCTAGTCCTCATCTATGACCTCAGCCTTTTGCTACTAGTACTAAGACCCAATCTTGGTGCATGGCTGGCCCCTTTCTTTTCTTTCTTTTCTTTCTTTCTTTCTTTCTTTCTTTCTTTCTTTCTTTCTTTCTTTCTTTCTTTCTTTCTTTCTTTCTTTCTTTCTTCCTTCCTTCCTTCCTTCCTTCCTTCCTTCCTTCCTTTTTTCTTTCTTTCTTCCTTCTTTCCTTCCCTTCCCTGCTCCCCTTCCTTTCCTCCCTTCCTTGCTTCCTTCCTTGCTTCCTTCCTTCCTTCCTTCTTTCTCCCTCTCTCTCTCTCTCTTCCCTTCCTTCCTTCTTCATTTACTGGGGATCGAACCAGGAACTTTGCACTGATCTCCATCCCCAATGCTTTTTATTTTTTATTTTTACTTTGAGATGGGGTCAGGCTAAGTCACTAAGTTGCCTAGGCTGGCTCAAACTTGTGATCCTCCTGCTTCAGTTTCCTGGAGTCCTGGGATTATAGGCATGAGTCACAAGGCCAGGCTCCAATTCTGTTTAATAGCAATTGCTTTGTGCCCTTCACTCTCAGAGAATCTGAAGCCCCCACCTCACCTCAGGGATTCTTCATTCACAGAAAATGAACATTAATCCCTTGGAGTCATGTGAGTTAGATGAACTATGCACAGCGTTGCTATTAGTATTTGACCAGAGCAAACAACACAATAAAAAAATCTGGGCTCTGAGGTAGAAAGACTATTTCCCAAAGACACAGATAAAATACATAATGGAGTTTGGTTGAGTGTAAATTCTCCAACATCCTATGCCTTGTATATTTTGTTTGTAATTACCCGTGACAACCACATCTTTTCAAATAAAGAAATTAAAACACTTCCATATGCAAAAATATAAAACATCTCAGATTTTGAGGAGTCATTGGGTATAACAAAGAGTACTGTGGACCAGGAACCGAAGACTCTTGGTTCATTCAAAGCTTTTAGCTTCATGACCATGAATAAATTCCCTGAACATCAGTCTAATGAGCTCCAAAATTGGAGTCTGGTTCTTGTGAAAGTCAAATTGTAAGTGTCAACATTATTATTATTGATATTCATAAACATCCTTTCACAAGCACACTGCCACTACAGTAGTTACTTTGTAGTACAGATGCATAAAGACATACACATGGCCCATAACCCTAATCTCAGAAAGCCATATCACAGTTAGGATTAACCTCATCAACTTAATTTTTTATTATATAATTTGGGGATTAAAAACCTAGTTTGAAATAGTTGATTATTTCTGAACATAGATTTCTAATTGTGAGCTTATGGCAGTACTGGAGAACAAAAGAAAAACGAAGGGGAGAATTTACGAGGGTATGATGTATTACTAGAGTCAGTGTCCGATTGAAATTGGCTCAGGATCTTAAATTATAAAGTTGGAAGACATGTTACAGGCTGGTTCCATTTCTCTTCCCCTGGACACATTTCACCCAATTCCCCAGTGACTTGGCTGCTAATAGGGTAGAAGATTATATCTACAAGGGATGTGTGGTCTGGTTCACAATACTGGAAATGCTGAAGATGTGACTAGCATAATAACTTTTCAGTAGGCCTTTCACTCTGAAATGCACCTTCGGTGGGTTAAAATGTAAAAATTCATCTAGTTTTAATAACGTACAAATATTACTTAACAACACATGCTGACTGACAGGAAGAGAGACAGACTCAAACTTTAATTTAGCCCATGCTTATTTAATAAGAGCTTGTGGCTAGAAAGCCTTCATACCCTAAGTACTGCAAAGGTGGAAAACTGAGGGCTCCTAGAAGCTTAAGCGATGTACTCTCAAGGGGAGGCTGAGCAGGCAGCCAGAGCACGAGCTGGGAAAGCCTGCGGAGTGGTCTAAGATAAGAATGGAAGTGACAATTACTATTTACAGAAATGATAAAGAAACATCAGTCACCAAAGGAAATTCTAGAATACCTTGTTGGGTTATAAAATACATTCTACTTTAATGTGATAAAGTAGTTTGCACACTATATACAAATACCTACTGAAACATGCAGTTGTTCTCTAGGACTTTTGTTACAAATTCTTACAAACTAAGTGGCTTAAACAACAGAAATTTATTCTCTTATTGTACTGAAGACTAGAGATTATTCAAAATTAAGGTGTTGGAAGCGTCACACTCCATATTCTTTCTAGCTTCTTGTGGCTCCTGGAAGACAGTCCTTCGTGTTCTTATCTTGTAGCTGCAGCAGCGTGAAATCTGCCTTCATCTTCACACGTGGTTTTCTTCCTTCTGTGTATCTCCATGTGAAGTCTTTTAAGGGCACCAATCATAGTGGGTTGTGGGCCCTCCTTAACCCTATTCACCTGCTGTTAAGTAATTATATTTGTAACACTCTTATTTCCAAGTCAGGTCACAGTTTGACTTCTAAGTAGACGTGAATTTATGAGGAGACACTATTCCACCCACTGTGAATCATTTATTCATGTGCCGCTTCAACAGTGTGTATGGGGCATCGTGTGTTACAAATATATTACAGTAAGAGTCAGGCACTGAGGACATGATGGTGAGCAAGGCAGACACGGTGGCCTTTGTCCTGCCCGTGAGATTAATTGAAGCTTCACTGCACACACTGCACTAGGCATAATCTTGATTTTTCAGTAACTGTTCAGAGAGAGCCACCTGGGGTGAGAATCTTGCTGCTTTTGTTATAGCAGAAGAGTCAATCGTGTTGAAAAGATCTGCTCTGTTCAGAAAGGCTTCTTATTGCCCGCGCTCTGGGGATTTCTCTTTTGAACATTGTGATTTGTTTGCCTCATTCTTGAAGTGGGAATATCCTTAGACATTTTATTTCACCCATTTTAACTAAGGTGGAGCAAGGAGATAAGGAGGTTAGCAGTTGAGCAAGGCAAAGGACTTGTTCTAGATGTAGCAGGAAACCCAGGTCTTTCTCTTTTTTTGGGCAACGAGAATTAAACTCACGACCTCACACTTGCCAGGCAGGTTGCGGTGTCACTGAGCTATATCCCCGGCCAATCCAGGTCTCCCTCCAGCCAGTCTAAAGCCCAGTCTAGTCTACCCAGGTGCCTTCTTAAAGCAACAATCTGTTTTATATAGCAAGTGAGATGGAGAATTAGTGATTTCAAATGGAAAGACATTGACTGTAATAATTCTGCTACTTCCTTTGTATTCAAAGGTGAATAAGACAATTTCAAGAATCTTCAGCAATTTATTGGCACAGCATGGTCTAAGGGGCTAAATTCCACCTTAGTCCAGCCATCACTTTCTTCCCTAGTGCCATTATATGTGGGAAATGTTTGGAGTTATGGTAATATAAGTGTGTGCATTACAAACCTATCCTTCCAGTTCCTTGGAGTCTAAGCTGGTCCAAATATATTATGACTTAGTCATCGAGGTAAGGAAGGAAGTTCTCAGAACTGTTTTGGTATATTTCCTTGTCAGTGTATTTTGAGGAATTCCTGAGTTAATGTGGAACAGGAAACCCAGTTTTAGGAAAATATTCATTGCGCTCTGGGAGGCCAGGGCAGGAGGATTGAGCACAAGCCTGAACCTAGCATAGATAATTTAGCAACTTAGTAAGACTCAGTCTCAAAATAAAATAAATGAAAAGGCCTGGGGATGTAGCACACTGCTAAAGTGTGAGTTCAATCCACAGCACCACAAAAAGAAAAAAAAAGAAAGAAAAGAAAAACAGACAAAGAAGATCTTTTCTTTGAGGGTATACACAGTGAGTGCATTAAATCAATTATATAATTTTGCAGATTATACATAGCCTTTAAAGGCAGCTTTGATAAGTGGAATGGAAATGCTTGGGGAGGGGGTTATTAGAAATATCACACAGACTGTGTCGTGGGGGTGGAGGTGGAAGTTAAGAGAGAAGGTATGGAGAAAAGAGGGCAGCAGCAGTGGTCAGCATGGGCGGAGCAAAAGAGAATGTCCTGGGGAACACTCAGAATGGCTTTTCTCTAGGTTCATTAAATCTCAGCGAATTCACTATCCAAGATTTTCAAAGCCACGCATCTTTGTCTCTATGACATGTAACTTGGGGGTAAGTGTTTTTGAATATGGAAGATTCCTTGACCAAAGATCCCATTGCCCATTATTTCTGTTTCTCTCCCTTGGTGGGATTCTGAATATCCTTGGTCATAAGTAAGGGCACATTCATTTGTAACAGGGCTGTTTCATGGACTATACGAAGTCCTCTAGAACAGTAGTGGCAAGCCTAAGGCGATGTGCTGCAGTGGGCAGGCAGAGCCCTCTTTGTCATCACGAAGGCCAAGCCTAGCATCACTCAACAGCCAAACACTCAGGTTTCGTTGCAGTGTTGGCACTTTGTGATAAGTAAGTGGGGTTGGGTTCCAGTTTGTGTATTTGGTCTCTAAAAGGTTCACCATCACTGTTCTACGATGAAAGTCTGCCCTCTCTGTAGTCTACTGTAGAAATGTCCATTTTTCTCTTTTGGGATCGTTGAGACACACCCTGAGAGCTTGTGATGTTGTGTTTTTATGATCTCTTGGGTCTCCTCTGATAGACATGAGCCCAAGGTGGGGAGATAAGCAGTTCTATTCCAGTGGAGGTGGCATCGTGAGCCAGTAAGTCACCATCACAGATCTGCTTCTCCATTATCCTCTACTGAATCACACCTCACCCCCAGTCTCCCCCAGGACCTTGACATTGCGGCCTGGTGTCAAGTGAGGAACCACAAGGCCCACATAGTGAGTGTAGAGCCCATGTGCTGGTTTCATATTTGATGAAGAGCACTGGCTCCTGTCACAAACACCCCTGTACTAGACAAATGCCAAATGAGTGTAAGGTTGACTGCCTCACACCACATTCTGGTGAGTCAGAATCAGAGGCTCGTGCTCTCTGAAGATGAGCTCTTGAAGTAAGTACCTTCTTCTTGGGAACATGGTACAGGCTGCTAGATAAATACCAGACATTAGACTCTTTCATCTATGTTCTTAAACATTCCAGCTCTCAAAGCAGTGAGAGGCCAGGAAAGTTTCTCATATTGCCTCTTCTTTGCACCCATTCACAGTAGTCCGTACTTGGGCATGGTCTGGTGTGCCTTGTCAGGATAGTTCCACCTGGTCAGAGCACAGCTGAAGACTTTGCAGGCTGCGCTATACAGACAACCCTGTAGGGCTGATTGAGGAGTTCTTTTTGGAGACCTTCTGGGTATTTTATAATATATCTGAGTATTTTGACAACTATACAAAGACTTTAAAAGTGATGAGGAAAATAGTTCAAATTAATGTTGGATTCCCAGATAAATGCTGTCATATGTATTTTTTATTCTTGAGATTGTATAGGATAAAGAAAAGGGGTATTATCATGAACTTGGATTTCAGCCGAGTTCAAGGTAATGTCTTCTTTCTCAGCAAGTTCTTCATGGCACTGGTTCTCATCTTCCTATCTGTAAAACATAGGGGTTATTTTGAACAGCAAGTGAATGAGATTCACAAAGAGATTACTGAAGTGCATGGCATGTTGTAAGTTCTCAATGAGTTTTTATTCTTTTTCTTGAATACACAAAAATGGTTTACCTTGAAGACCTTTCCTTCAGCTACTTATTGAATCTCTCTGACTTACCTGGGTCTTTTCTCTCATCTCTTTCCAAGAACCCTAGGTCTGAGTTCTTTCTCCTTTCACAACCAAAGCCAGAGATGATTTTTTTTTTCATATTCTGAA
This sequence comes from Chinchilla lanigera, assembly GCF_000276665.1. NCBI lineage: Eukaryota > Metazoa > Chordata > Mammalia > Rodentia > Chinchillidae > Chinchilla > Chinchilla lanigera. The sequence continues at coordinate 13,482,227 of NW_004955406.1, read as the reverse complement.
ATTTAACAATTTGTATTGCCTATTGGTATTTCCTAAAAGGGTATTTTTTTGTAGAGAGACTATTTTTCTGCCCAGAGTAAAAGTGTGTCAAAAACAAAGATAATATGTTCTATCCTTTTGGGGTCCCAGAGTTAAGTGCAGTGTTTGCCACGTAACAGTCCTTAATAATTGTTGATCCTGTTTCTACCCAAACCACAAAGTTGTATGGCAATCACATTATTCTTCAACTCTGGAATAATACTTACAGGAAAGCAAACATTTAATTGAGTACTAGCTTGAGGACAGGCATATCCCGCCGCTTCCCCACCCCCCCAGCCACACAGGGCATGGTTAAAAATACTGTCTCTGCACTTTAGATCTTCAGAAGCGTATGCTTTAGAGCAATGAATTTCAAATTTTGAACCTTGTACAAATGCCTACTTCTGGGTCCACCCAGACCTTGTGCACCAGGATATTTGTGAATCTGGACTGGTTGTTTTGACAAATTTTTCAGATGATTGTAGTACACATTAGCATGTAAGCACCATGGGGTTGACAAACCTTCCTGCTGTATCATCTTCTGCCTCTAGATAAACATGATATAAGCATTATTCAGTCAATTGGCCAAATAATCCATATTTGCTAAGTGGCTACTTGGTTGTGTTGTGTTTTGTTTTAGTCCACTTACTGCAAGACTGAAATTGGGGTTGTGAGGTAGGGTGTGGGAGGGGAAGCTTGGGCCCTATATTTGTCCTACATCCTCTTATGATGAGGTCATTGCCAATCTGCTGTGTGGTGACTTCTCTTCACGGTTGGTACTGCAGTAGATACAAGGGTACAGAGAATGGAGATGAACTCAGTCTTTCTAGCAATTTCTTTCACATTTACAGAGGAAGAAAAAACCTACTTGTGTGATACAATACAAATTGTACTAGGATTGGAGGGCAAGAGTCAGTCTTCTCACTTCTGTGGGCCTTAATCTCTTCATCTGTAAAATATAATGTTCAGCTAGAAGATAACTTCTTTCGTACTCTGTCACAGTCTGAGTCTGGAGTTCCACAGATCAACCGGAAGGAGGGAACCACATGAGCCTCCCTAGCTGCTGCTCGCAACTCAGAGCCAGAGGAAGTCCTCTTGGTCACTACCACCCTTACAATAGCAGGGTACTTTAGAAACTTGGGACATTTCTTGATTTGCAGGAATCTCTCAGAGGATTCTGTAAAGTCACTCCCAATAACCAAATCACAAAGGCTTTCAAATCAGAGAAATTAGTAACTTTGCAAATGTGGAAGCTTCATGTTTTTTTTCTCTTTTATGAAAATAGACTTGGAGTTGCAACTTTTAATGTCAAAGTCACGGGAAGTTAGTGCGGGAAGGGATGACCATGATTTTCTAGTAGTTTTTAAAAATGATAAACTGGCATTTAGAGTGCTTATGAAACGTGCCCAAGTACCTGCGTGGTATGAGAAACCAAGCACTGCACACTGAGCTCTGCACTCCTTTCGGATCACTTGTAGCTCTAACGGGGGCAATTCAGGGTGGCACCACCAGCCTAGGAACAGTGAGAGCAATTATGCACCTGAGGGTTATCGTGGGGGTGGTGGTACAGTAGTACACTCTTGAGAAGCCTGCTTCAGAGCACTGCCTTAAGCACAAATGATGATAAGGTAATCTCTGGAAATGCTACCCAGAGGGGAGGGAGCCGTGGATTCCCATTTGGACGTAAGTTAACACTTTCTTCACATGCGCAGAACATTGAACTGAGGCCCAGCCACTTGCAGGGTTTAGAAGGGCTCTCCCTTCTTCCTACACTGCTTGCTGATTTCAGTGTGGTAAGGCCTGTCATTATAAAGCAAATAGGGGATTCCTCGTCTGCGTGGGGAGTCCCCAGTCATCTGCTTGACTGAGGCTGCAACGCTGCCAGCAGAGTGGGAAGCAGGAATTCCACTGCCCTGGGCATGAAAACAAATCTCTCCCCACACCTTTGATCAGGACATCCTGCCAAAAATAAACTCGTGGGTAGAGCTGTTGTTCTTGGCAGGCACAATAGACTGGTTTTTTTTTTTTTTTTTTTCTCCTATTTCCTTTCTTAATAGGGAACACAACTCTACGGTACCAGAAAAAAAGTAAGCACCCCGTTTCTTCTCCTGATCTCAGGATTCCAGGTCTTTTCTCCCTAGGAAATGTTTGCTACCTGTTTTTGGTACATTCTTTCAGATATATTCAATGCCCATAGAAGTGTTTATTTAAACAAATGTGGCAACGTACTTTATATCCCAGCCTTTGTTATTTCACTTAATAGATCTTTTTCTGCCTATTGAGCTTCATTGTCTTTGTAACCAAATGACCATGGACAATTTATCAACCAAGATTCCTTTGTTTTTTGTTTTCCTGTTGAGTTCTGAATTGGTTCAAGTTAGGTTTCTCAAGCTGTTGAAGAGAAGGGGGAAGATCCAATGTGTAAAAAAGAAAAAGAAAAAGATACTGAACTCTATAAAGTTCAGGTCTTATTACCTGTCTCACCTGAAAGTAGGATGTACTTCTTCCTGTACAACAGTGGCAGAACAAGCATGCAGGAAGTTTCCAGAACTTACTCTGAGTGTGTTCTAGGAGTCTGTGGCCATGATAGAGTGACTGGTCACAGACTCTTCTGTGAGAGAATCTCTATGATAGATTTCTTAACCCAAAGACTACTCAAAGAGTACACTGTTATCTAAGTGGGAGTCTGGGACCAAGCAAGCCAAAACAGTACACCAAAGAAGAGCTAGGCAGAAGTGATGACAGATCTCAGATGCTTACATGAAAGAGCAGAATAATCTTCACTTATGTTTAAAGATACTACAGAAAAGCGAAGTCAGCAAGTAATTCTGGGTTTAGTCTTCACATAAAAGGCCAAGTCTTATCCTTCACAGGTCACTGTATTTCTGCTTCACTGGTAAGATCTGTCAGTTTCATTTAGTAATGTTACAAAAATATTCTTTTCTTCCCTTAGGTGCAGCATCCTCCAATTCAAAGTATTAAAATACTACTTACTGGTAAGTATTGCCAAAAGGTTAGTTGATTCATATTTTTAAGAGAATCTCTTTTCTTTAGTCTCTTAATTTCCTCCAGAATACAAGATCTGTCCCCTTCCTATATTTAGAATTGTCAAAGCCTGAATATTGTTTTTATTAGAGACAAAAAAGATACATATACAGAAAAGGGGTGAGTAGTAATACATGCTTATCTCTGTACTTTGTGTGTCTTACTTAGTTAGCCCAGGAATGCTGTGAGTAGGAATTCTTATTTTTGTCCAGCAAAAGAGACTAACTAAGGCTTTACTTTCTACAAGTCTGTCTGGCTGTAAAAGCACATAACCTGCTAATTCTATTCCAAGACGAGATTGTATCTTAACTGAAACTGTGAGAGGCTCTAGATTTGAAAAAAACAGATACTTTGACTACTTGAGAGCATACTTTGGGTCTGTGATTACGTCCATCCACCAGTGAGTTCTACATGAATATTTACTTAGTTAAGTTCTCTGAGCCAAAAGAGAAGTGCCTTTGGCCTCCATAAGTCATGCTTATTTTTCAGTTCAAATATGCCTTCCTGGCCTGGTACAAAGGAAGAATGATTGCTAAAGAACATAATCCAAAACAGGCGTCCAGAGGCAGTTGCCTGGCCATTCAATATGATATTGGGGCTAATATGGAAATAAAATAGCTTTAGTCTTTTTGGCTTGTACTTGAAAGTGGCACATTCTTATCTCCCTGTCTATGCTGAGATTCACATTTGGCTCTGCACAAAGTTACTAAAGCTGTGGCTGCTGCTGTTCCTTCTCCTCCTCCTTCTCTTTCTCCTCTTCCTCCACTTTCTCCCCATCCTTTTCCTTTCTTTTTCCCATGATAGTAAGTCTTGCAAAGTCACCTTCCAAGAAAACTAGCAATAGGAAGTAGAGGGGGAAGCAAGTCTGTGTGCTTGAACTCTTCCAACTGCATCTGATTGAGCCTAATTTGAATCCACATCATTAAGCTTAGGAAACTACTAGTAGCAAATATTGCCAGGAAGTCTGATGCCCAGAACGTGTGGAAAATGTGCATTTCTTGGTGGGGCAGAGAGAGTTTTGAGGGGCTGGGATGTAGCTCAATGGCACAAGTGCCTGCCTGGCAAGTGCAAGGTCCTGAGTTCTATTCCCAGTGCCACAAAAAAAAAAAAAAAAGAGATTGAGAGCTTTGAGACGAGCTAATGAGTGGTGTGTGGGACCAAGCTAGGGGGCACTGTGGTTCATCCAGTGAGCAAGAAAGTAAGTATCAGAGTTGCCAGTGCCTCCCAGTTCTGAAAAGAAGACCCCATACACCTTTCCTGCCATAGGTCTGATATGGCAATTGTAATCTCTCAGTGCTGAGTCTCAGTCCTACCTGAGACTGTCCTGGCCATAGATATGAGTTTTACCCCTTCTTCCATTCTTCATGTAAAGCAATTTCCAACCCATAGGTAGAAATGTAGTGCTCTTTTTCTTTCACTCATTTCATTTTTTTGTTTGTTTGTTTTTCTTCCGGTACTGGGGATTGAACTCACGACCTTGCGCTTGCCAGGCAGGCCCTGTGCCGCTGAGCTAAATCCCCAGCCCCTCTTTCACTCATTTCAGAATCCCTCTCTCTATCATTTTATTTTCACCTGGTTCTTTAGGTAGGGGAAAGCTGTTCTTCAGTGTTGTGCTCAGAGATCACTTTTTTTCTTTTTCAAATTTTCACCATATTCTCTTTAGGATGTGAGAAAGAGAAGTTATCCCTCATCCCAAATGATGCTGAGATCATGAAGGTGGAAAACAACTCAATCATCATCAACTGTGATGGGCTTTATTTAATCTCTGTGAAGGGCTACTTCCAGGAGGAGGTCAGCGTTAGCCTTCATTACCGGGTGAATCGGAATCCAATCTCCATCCCCCTGAGAAAGAACCTGCAGGTTGACTTCACCACAGTGGTCTCTTTGGCTTACAAAGACAAAGTCTACTTAAGTATGAACTCTCAGAATACTTCCTGTGAAGACTTTGGGATGAACGGTGGGGAACTGTATCTCATCCAGCAAAATCCTGGTGGATTCTGTGCTCCAGTGAGGATCTGATAGCAAGACTTCAAACCAGGCATCTGCATGAACTCCAAGCTGGGGGTGGACAGGACAGAGTCTTTCTTGTGAATGTAGATGTTCATCCAGCTCAGCCAATGGGATGTGAGAAGCATATCCTGTTCCTCCACTCAGGGATATTTAAAACATTATTTTATCTACCAATTAATCTTATTTATCCTATTATCTTCTAAATCACCTAACTTATCCCCTGCAATTGCTGATTGCTTTGAGCCCATTAGGAAACTTTGTGAGAATGAAAAACTAAGGGTCTCTTTCATTCACATTGTTTCTATTGGTCAGGCAATTGTCAAAATAACCTTATGCTATTGTAAAGACACTTGACTATCATTTTTCTGGAAAGATGAAAAAGTGAAGAGGAGCAAGGAACAGGGTTATGAATCTGTGAAAGGTGGTATCTACCCACACTGGGGGCCACAAGGACTCCTCCAAGGTTAAATTGGTTACTGTTTACATATTTCCTAAATACTTCTCTCGTTTGGTGGGAGTTCAAAAGGAAAATCATTTTGTGAAAATCAGGGCGTGAGATAGCTATTTAAGAAATATTATGTATGTGAGTGTTTTTCTTTACCACTTTGACTTCTCAGCTTCCAAACATACTTAATAGAAATTTCTCTTGAAAGAATCATCCTGGGTATGTGATACTGTGAAAAATATAATCTGTGACATAAAGAAAATCAAGAAAAAATTTTCTAGAGAAAGTATGTGGGATAATTTGTGAGATTTAGCTTTATCACATGGTACAGCAATAACTAGGCTCTCAGGGTAAAAGTCAATATGGATTTTAACAGTCTGAGAAAGAAATACTATTCTTTGTAAGAGTAGGTAAAGTGGCACATTCTTATCTCCCTGTCTATGCTGAGATTCATATTTGGCACTATGCCTTATATATATATAACACCTAGCTGGTATCAAAAAAATGAAGAAATGCTATAATCAAAGGTGATTTTATGTCGAAGAGCAATAAGAAGCTATTGTACCTTGTGAAAAAAAATGATCCTTGCCTAGAAATGCCATAATACCACATGGGATTTTCCATTGATTATAGAAATTATGACAGTCATCCAATATTAAGGCTTCAAGGAAACAGGATCCCTTCTGTGTACTTTAAATGTCCCCCTTAACTTGATAGTGTATCATATATATAGCACTGAGGAATTTTTTGATTTTTTTATGTCAGATTTCCAGATAATTTGTAAGCTCTTTGTGCTAAAACTTACAAATGTAAATGTTTGATTTTTAAAAATTATAGCAAACATTTTCTGGCTATCTCAATTAGAGGATACAACATATCATAAAATCTTTCTGGATGATTCGGTGTCATCATAGGGATTGTCCTCCCTTGCAGTACAATGGTTATGTCTAAGACCTCCAGGAGGAAGGAGAACTGTTTGTCCCTACACTAAGTGGTCTCAGTATCATTTGGATCTATTTTCTGATAGTTTTCTATTTCCTCTTAAGCATCTATCTCGCACTATATTCTCACCTTTATATTTCAACCTGTTGTTGAAAGATGCTAACTAAATATGAGGTGTAAAAGAACTCATGGATAAGGTAAGAGTAATCAAGCTCTGACTGGCTGCCAAAGTATTCATAGAATTATGATTATAGATAAACACTGAGAGAGGCCCTACTGTGGGCCATACACTGGGTTAAATGATTTTCATGGTTTCTGCAGTGTCTTGATTATTGAGAAAATCTATATTTGTGAGTCTGTCTGTACAGTTTACTTTTTAATTATTGACTGTCTTTTGCAAAGTTGCTGTTACTTAATGAGTGATATCGGAAAAGTAAATGTTTATGATCATAGATTACATTTTTTAAAAGTACATTTACTTTATTTTTGTTACTAGTGATTGATTGAATCCAAAGGCCTTCACACTGAGCTATATCATCAGCCCTTTAAAAACTTAAAGTTTTGAGATGGGAGTTCCCTAAGTTTCTAAGTTGCCCGGGTTGGGCTTGAATCTGTGATCCTCCCACCTCAGCCTCCCAGAGTGGTAGGATTATAGGAACAAGCCACCACGCCCAGCTATATTTGCCTTTTTTTCAGTTTGGTATATGTCTGTATTTCTTGTGGGCATGCCGTGTACAGACCAGGATCAAGCCTCTTTGTTCTTTGGGCTGTTTGATGTGTTTGATGCAATGGTGCTTCCACCCAGATGCCCACTCCTTTGGGAGCTCCTGGTCTGCTCTTCTCATGCTGGCTCCCTTCCCCCATGCTGGGCTTTGCTGCTGAGTACAAGCCTCATCCACCCATCAAAATAGATGTGTTCTGTGTCTCAGGCCTTGAAGTCATAGCCTTCAGTGGGATAATTAACCTATCCTTTGTACCTGAGAGAGAAGTCAGAAGATGGAAATTCTAAGTTTCACTTAGTTATTAACTAGCCAAGGGGCATTGGACATAACTTTGTATTTCTGCACCCTGATATCCTTTCTTGCTAAATGATAAGAATATTAAATGTCCTAATAGTTTAGAATCTTATTCTCATAATGTTAGCTCAAAATGCACATAGTAAATGTCTATGCACTGGTTGTTATTATGTGTTAACAGAGATTACTTACCCTTTTACTATATTGATTTTTTTATTATCCTCATGATAATCTTCCTTTGGCCTTCTTGGGAATTCTTAAGAGAGTTAACAATTGTTATTTAGTGACTTTCTATTTAAAGAATGCTTAAAGGGTTCCAATCTTGATACAGATCATAATACTTTTAAGCATAGTATGTGGTTCCCTATTTTAAACCCTATTTCTGTATTTAGTGCTTTGGTGGTTCTCAGGAAATATAAATATTGATATTAACAATACCACTAATAATAATATTGATATTTACATGGAAAGAAATAAAAGATCTCAAAATTCAGCACTGGGTAGAATGTTAGAGTTACTGTTTGTTCTTTGCTTCTCTGTAATTTGATTATCTAATTTGCTGATGAGGGACAAGTTTTCTGGTCTCCTACTTGTTTTAGCTACATCTTCATTGCTGAGATAAAATATTCAACATCCAAAGTTAAAGGAAGAAATGTTTATTTAGATCACAGTTTGTAGAGGTTTCAGTCCATAATTGGCTGTCTCCAAGGCTGGTTGGCATTGCAAAGAGGCATAGCAGAGGAGGAAGCGTTCATGGCAAGCAGGCAGGAGACAACAAAGCAGCAAGCAACAGCAAGCAGCAAGCAGTGACAACAGCAGCTCTCTTTCTACCCCTTATTTTCTATCCAGGCTATCCACCCTTAGAGTAGGTAGCACTCACACCTGGGTGGGGCTCCCTTAACCTACCCAGAACTATGCCAAACCAATCAGTGGATTAATTTAGTAGTCACTCACCCTTGATCCCAGCATCACACATTCTATATCCAGCTACCTAGAGCCAGCTATCTGGATCCAAAAAGTCCTACCTATGACCTCATGAGGTTTTGGGTGGATATCTAGACACAAGCCATTACATTCTGCCCTTCACCCTTTAAAAATTCATGTACATGCCTTTATACATTTCCTAGAGTTGCCAAAGTCTTGACAGTTTTAGCCCAAGTATAAAATCTCAAAGATTTAAGCTAAACTCTTAGCTTCAAAGCCCTCTGTACAAATGAAAAAAATAATTAAACACTTCCAACAGTCAATAGCACAAGATAAACATTCCCATTCCAAGTAGGGGGATAGAAAGAAATGGGACCAAAGCAAATTCAAACTTCAGCAGGGCAAACATTAAGTCTTGTAGTCCTATGTGCAACATCTGAGGCAATCTGTGGCAAGACGTGAACTCCAAATGGCTCAGGTGGCTCTACCCTTACAGCACTGCAGATAGTTGTAGCTTCCATGGTTTCTCTCGTGGACTGGCTTTACTCAATCATTGCAGCTTTCCTCAGATGATTCATTTCCTGCTGTCTCCAAATTTCTGGGGTCTCCACTGTACCTTCATTTTCACCCTTGTAACTTCACAAACTATCCTTTCCAGTTTTCACACTGACTCTTCTTCTGAAATCTGGGTGGAAACCTTCTTGATCCCACAACTCTTGCATTTTGAATGCATCTAAAACCAGCACCATGTGGATGATGCCAAGGTTTGCTGCCAGCTGAAGCAGTAGCCAGGTTTCCTTCTCTCTTGGCTCCAGGGATCAAGTGCCTGTTTTGCTGAGCACTCTGAACCCCATCCTGAGGAACAAATTCTCTGGACCACTGCCATTCTGGAATGGTGCTCTGGCATATGATGCTTTCTTCTCAAAGCAAATTCTTTCACCTTTGCAACCTTGAGGCTTTTGCAAAGGTTGTAGTCTTACTGCTTTTCATGACGTGCTCAAGCTATCTTTTTCATTGTTCTCTTCCTTCTCAGCAACTAAGTTTTTCTGTGCTCTGTCTTTGCAGTCGACAGCTTTCCTGATGCTTCCTTTCTGTTCAAACTCACAACATTCTTAATCACTCTACTGGGATCTTTGCTTTTGATTCTCAACATAGATGTGGCTAAAAGCCCCCAACAGTAGCCATGCCACTGCCTCAACATTAGACTGCCTAAAAATTTCTTCTGCAAGATTAATTAGTTGGAACCATTAATTTAAGTCTCAGGAAAAGTCTCTAGACACAAGCAAAATACAGAGAAACTTGCTGCCAAGGCATAATACACATTATCTGAAATGAAACAGCCAGTGCAGTCCTTCTTCCTAGCAGAAACCTCCTGGTTTCTCTACCAGCAGCATTTATACTAGTATTTGGGTCTTTGGAGCTCTGACCAGAATCTCCCATCAAGTATAGCTTAAGGCATTCCAGGGCTACTTCTTCAGCCCACATCTCCAAATCTTTCCAAACTCTTCCCACAAGCCCGTTGCAAAGGCTCCTGAACCACATGGTCAGGTCCAGTCACAGCAACAGCCCTATATCTCTGGTACCAAATTGTGTCTTAGATACTTTTATCATTGCTGAAAGAACATACTTGACATCCAAAGTTTAAGGAGGAAATCTTTATTTTGGCTGACAGTTTGTAGAGGTTTCACCCTTTTTATTTTCCTCTAATTTTGGCCATCAGAACTGTGTCCAAGGGGTGATTGAACTGGTAATGTCCATCTTGCCTTTGCAAAGATGCTCACTAGAAGTTCTCAGAGCCCTTCCTCACAATTCAAGAGATGGATGCAAATACACGTCTTCCATGCATTGTTGCAGTCCCTCAGGACCTCTCACCTTATTTTTAGTGCTGCAATGATATCTTTGAGTGTTCTCTCCGCTCTGCTTTCTGATAATTACATCTGCTGTCTCAAAAAGTGCTCATAACTGCTAAAGGGCTTGTTTGGCATCCTCTGGCCATGGCTAGCTCTATGCTACCTCTGATGCTGTTGGTGACTTTCTCTTTCCTGCAGTACTTCTCATCTTTGGCTTCTCTGACCTCACCTTTCTGGTCTTCTCTTTCCCTTCCTGTTCCTTCCTGTTCTTGGATTTCACTGTTCTTCCTCTCTCGCTGCCTCCCCTTTAGTGCTAGTGTCCCTCAGAGCTCTATTTTCACTTTTCTTCTTTCTCTTTGCCAAAGGCCATAGTTGTCTGTGTGTTTTATTGGTTAAGTTGAATGTAGTTACCAGCATTTAAACCAAGAATTTCTGGCTTATTAGAAAACAAAAAACAAATCAGGATTCATCTCAAGAAGAGAAGTGGCTTTCTTCTTTAGGGATATTCTGCATTCTTATGATTGTTGCTGCTTTTTTTTTTTTTTTTTTTCCAGTACTGGGGATTAAATCCAAAGTCTTCACACTGAACTTGATTTCCACCCTTTTTAAATTTTTAATTTCAGTAAAGGGTCTCACTAAGTGCCCAAGCTGGACTAGAATTTGCAATCCTCCTGCATCAGCCTCTCAAAGTGTGCACAGCCCCCACCCACCTCTGACCTCTATATTGTCAATTTCTCCAGAGTCCCCACCTTTTGTACAATGTGCAAATATGCTTACATGAATTCACTGCACTCATTTACTGCCTGACCTGCCTGACCTTGAAGCAAGTGAGATTTGGTCTCTGCTCTATACATTTGACAGTGTCATTGATTATAATGTCTTCAGTCACCGATCATGTACCAACAATACATAAAATCATCTTCAGCCCAGATAGATTCCATTCCAATGTCACATTTATTGTCACTTCTTGTGTGTTTAACAAGAAAATACCACTTACTGAGTACTCATCCTATATCACACGTTAACCATTTTATAACAACTCTTTAATCCTATTCTCCCAAGGACTCTGAGGTAGTAACTATTATGGTTCTTATTTTATATATGATAACTTGGGACACTTAAAGGTAAACTTTCCTAAAGGCTTGCAGATACTAAATACTGTAGTGAGGCTCAGATTCAAGACCAACAATAGTTGACACTGAGGACCACACTCCTAATCACTTCTACTCTGCCTCTACATAGCTTCATATGTACAAAGTAGGGAACTCTACTCAGTAAGCTTGCAATGAAACATCCTGTTTTTCTGCCAAGCCCCTCCTCCTTTTTCATAATGTTGACTGAAGGCATCATAATCATTCCTGAATCCAGAAGCCCCAGTGTCTGCTACCTTTCTCCTTCACCCCCCATCTCCATCCACAAGCCTGTGGACCATGGATTCACTTACTTTCCTGATGATAGTAGTAAGCTTCCTCCAGATCTACTTGCATCAGTGAGTGCTGGTCTGATGAAGAATGTGATATACATTAACGCATAAATGAAATGAACAAACAAAATGAGGCAGAGTGTCAAGGTGGAAAGATCATGATGTTGGGAGCCTAGTTTTAAACCCTCGATCTGCCAATGACTAGCTGGATAACCTGGAAATTTTAAAAATCATTCAGGAGAGAAATATAGTATAAGAGCCAAGTTTATATTATTTTTGGAAATGATGTACACTGTGCTTATTATATTCAGAGGTAATGTCTAATAAAGACTGTTCTGCCTGGTCTTCAGTAGCAATTTATAATATCAAATAGGATGTTATGACCATTAAACATAATCCTTAATTTCAGCCACTCTATATATGTATTACTTAAAACTAAAATATATCTTGCTCCCAAAATTAATTTTTGAGCAAATCTTTGGAATCTCCGTCTTACAGTAGCCTCTTTTACAGAGAATAAGAGTGGCTAGAGTCTTCTCAGTGGCATTCCTAGGAACTAGCCAGGATGGCTAGTGTAGTCACTTACTCATTCTATGGGATCAAAGTATGAAAGGAGATGGCAAATGTAAATGTCACTTAGGAAAGCTGTCACCTGAAAGCTATTGATGCTTTTTCTCCCCTCAGGTTCCTCTCAAAAGCTGTTTACAAAGTCTATTTTGATCTTGAGGGTATGAATTTAAGGCCTTTAGCTCCTCTGAAGGGTATGGGGCCAACTGAGGTAGCATTTTATTTTAGGAACAGACAAAGAATTGCCTCAGGAACAGAAGACTAAGTACTCAGAATGTCTGTGTAATATGCCTTGCAAAATCTAGAGCTACTGTCCCCCAGGGCATGGTTAAACATGTGCCTTGAAAAATACACATGTTTTGGTTAATGGAATTGGTTGACTTTATTCATTTCCTTGTGACTTGTGTATACCAAGGGACAGAGGGATAATAAGAGCCTAAACACAGATCCTTAGCAAAATATTATTTGAAAATCCAGGACGATATAAGAAACAATGAAAGAAAATATTCCACACAGGGAGGAAACAGAAATGCTTTCTTTCTCTGAAGATGGTCAAAACAGCCCCATTTTTCCATGTGAAAGAAATGACCCCAGAGGAAGGTAATGATATTCCTTAAAGACTCCCTTAATCATACAAATGTAGCTGAGCCTTAATTCAGTGCAACTGCCATATTACTGCTTTCGCATCTTCATCTTTAAAGGTGCATTCTCTCTAAAAATTCTATCATTTTCCAATAAACTCAGACCCAGCCAGGAGTTGCGAGGAGGGGTTGGTGTAACTCAGCTAAAAGACAAATGAACATCATCTAAAGATGAATAAAGGAGATAGCAGCACCAGTCAATGGGAGTCTCCTTTCACTATTGTCTCCACTTGGATTTCAAGTATGGATGCCAAGTTAACAGGTGAAATGTAGTGAGTTTTTACTAGCACCAGCTAGCTAGGCTAGTAGTTTCTAAGTTTCCCCTATGCAGTCATAGAGACAAATCTATACAAGATTTGGAAGGTGTAAGTGAAAGGACAACCCATGCTGGTTGCTGCCAATCTGTTGGCTCCTCATGTTGCTCTGGGGCAGTAACTGAACTGACCTAACTCACCTAGGTCCTCTAGATCATTTTTTTCTAGATTCTCTAAGTCCCATTCTGGGGAATATGTTCTGGGTTTTGGCAAAGGGCTTTAATCCTTCCGTGAGGACTAGTGTCCTTAAAGTTGATAGAGACTGATACAAGTTCCAGCTTGTCCACATGAGATCCAGTGATCAATAGAAAGTGATGGTATTGAAAATAAGCAAAGATTTAATGTACATGATGACAGGAGTTCTTTGAGAAGAAAACCAATAAAGCAAATAGTGGAAATACTAAAAACTATAAGTAAAAAGCTTTTCTGAACTAAAACATTTCAAAACCACATGTTTAAAAGCCATAGTGCATACCTCAGAACAATGGTCCCAAACTGTTACCAGTCACATAGGTCCATATGCTCGGATTTGTTGGTTCACCATTGACCAAATCAAAGGAGATCATTTATTTTGGTGATAGGAAAAAAGGCTTTATCCAAAGCTAATCCTGAAGACTTGGAGGGGTCCATTTGCATGTGTACAGGTGTGTAAGTGATATAGGGGGAAGAAACTTCCAACCTGCTAGATGTCTGGTAGGAGTTATGGTCTTTAAAATCAAAGAATGAATTTTAGGAACAATGGTGGTTAAGAGTAGAATATAGTTATTGGAGGAAAGAAAATTCCTGTCTGAGAGAGAGACAGAAAGGGTCCCAAATGGGTTGCCAAGAACCCTGTCTTTTCTAGAGATTTTTATAGCACAAAACCACAATGTGAGGCAGGTCCAAGATAGAAAAAATGGGAAATCACAAGATGGGTATGAGGTGGGACCCAATGATAGTCAACTAATAAGATTAGGAGTATAATTGCTCAGGTAAAATTGATTAAATTGGGATCAAATGGGGAAGCAAGTCACGTAGCAAGCGGGCATGAAGAGAGAACAAGGGCATTTCCTGGAGGCGGCTGGGTAGTGACTCTTCCTGGCTTCCTCAAGGTGATGGATACCTGTTTAGAATATCAGTCCCTGATGTTTATCTTTGGAAAGTATGTGGGTGCATTTATTTTATCTTTGGTTTTGAGGCTTGTGTCACAGCAGAGGTGCCTGTCTCCCTGACATTTGCAATGTATCTCTTCTTCTGTACTAGTTCCTTTGAGAACCTAGCCATTTCTGACTGTCTCTAATATTTTTATCTAACTTAGCTGCCTATAACACAAGGATCTATAATAGTACAGAACAGAGAGACCAGGGTACAAACAGACAATACCTATCTCCAGGATTGTGGTATTACTCCCAGCTACCTTTAGCTCTCCTTTTCTTGTAGAAAGGAAATGGGCCCTGATTTCTGGGGCTAGTATCTGTATATTCTGTCCCTTCATTTGGGCTGAGGAGAGGAAGGGGTGAAGGTTATGCTTCAGGCATCAGGAAGTTTGGAGAAACCACTTGTCTCTAAAGGAAAGAAATCTAACATTTACAGTTCCATTTTGCCATGCCGATTACAGAATGACTAATAAAGAGATATTACAATAAAATTATTTGAACTTTAAATAAAGGGAAAAATAAGCAAAAATATTATCATCAGACTCTTTGAAACTAATACTGTTTATTAGTTTCTCATTTCTCATGTAAAAAATTACCACAACTAAATGACCTAAAATACCAGTAACTTATTCCTTTACAGTTTAGAAGGCCAGCCAGAACTCTAAAAATGAGTCAAAGCAAGATGTCAAAGGGCTGGTTCTTTCTGGAAGCTCTCAGGATACTCATTTCTCTGCCTTGTTGTGTCTAGAAGCTGTTGTCACTTGTTAGAGCTCTGCACCACATCACATGTCTCTCCTCACTTTAATCATCACACTGCTTTCTTTCTTCTCTGTAGTAAGGAAGTGGCTACAATTAGGAAATCCCAGGATAATATCCACATCTCAACACCCTTGATTTTGTTACATTTGCAAAAGCTCTCTTTTCCATAAAGGTAAATCAGAGATCCAAAGTAAAGATATCTGTGGGGATCATTATTCCACCTACCACAAATGCATTAAGCCAGAAGGTCTTGAAATACAATTTAAAATATTCAAGGAGGGCTGGGGACATAGCTTACTGGCACAGCACTTGCCTGACAAGCCTGAGGTCTTGAGTTTGATTCCTGGTACAGAAACACACACACACACACAGAGCAGAATACTCAAGAAGAGAAAATCTGAGCCAAAATGTTATACTCATCAAAACTGATCTTCAAGTATAATGGGCGCAGATAAATTGTTTTAAACTTTTAAAAAGTCAGGAAATCATGTTTCTTTTTTTTTTTTTTGGTACCGGGAATCAAACTCAGGACCTTGCACTTGCCAGGCAGGGGCTTATGCCACTGAGGTACATCCCTGGCCCAAGAAATCATGTTTCCACGAATGCTTTTGGAAGAATTTATTAGAAAATGGGTCCCAACAACTAAAATAACTAAACACTCACCTAAGAAACTCAACCATGAAACACTCAGCTTTTACTAAAACAAGGTGCAGAGGAAGTGACAATAGTATATAATATCCATATACCCTTTGACAACACAGCTCTAACTCTAAAAAGGAGTAAGTAAACAGAGAGAGTACATTTTAAAAAGTGTTTTAAGTCTTACAAATTGTAAGATTGTAACAGCAGTTATATCAGCATGGCTATTATGAAACTGTGGTGTATAAAATATAGAACAAAATAAATGTCTAATTATTACTTAAGGTTTGGTTCAAGCAAAATCTTTTAGGAGGCCTTCTTTAATTCTAGTAGGAAGGTTCCTGCTTTCTTTGAATTCTCTTTAAACAATATATAATTCTTTTATGACACTTACTACTATCTATTTTGTATTATGATTATTTGGTATAAGTGTTTCCTCAAGCATTATGATACTGAGTTTTGCTACACAGCACAGTGCTAAGACATAAAAGCGGTCAGTAAATAAATGCTTGTGAATAAATAAATGATTTACCTTGAAGAAATTTATCATATATAAAGATAGAACATTGAAATTGCTAATAAAATTCTCATACAAAAGTCAATATTTCTTGTCAAACTAATGCAATATCTGAAGGATAGAACATTTTCATTAATGTAATCTCTTCATTAAATAGAGAAGTGTTCCTTGCATAAATCCAGCTCCTGCCCTTGGTAGCAGTTTTTTTTGGGTGCATATTTTGGGTTCAGAGAAAGAGTTTCCCAAGGAACCCTCTCTCTACTGTTTTCTGAAGGTGATTAGCTTTTATGTATGTAATAGGTCAGTAAGCCCCATAACCATAATTATCTGCTCACAAAGAAATCAGTTGTATCATTGTTAATTACCTGCCCCAACTTCATTTTACAGAAAGCAAATAACCTTATATGGGATACAAGGAAGCCGTAGCATTCATTCTGAGTATACACACAAGCCATGTGCTTATAATCAGCAGACATTTGTGACCACTGGCCCTTTCTTGATTCTTTTCCTTCTTTGGTTATTTCAGTTTTGCTTTCCCCTCACTTGTATTCTCTCCTTTCCGGATACTACTGAGCTTTCCTGATGCCAGCTCAGCCCCCAAGAACAAAGCTTTTAAGTAGGAAATTATAGACACATTGTGCTACCTCTTAGACACTTGAGAACTGGCAAAAGTCTTGCGAAGAGAATGACTTACTGTCATCTGACAGAGGTTCCTGTCTTAATTAATTTTATAGGAAAAAAGTTCATTCAGACCAGAACTTCTTGGGAAATGTGGGTATACAGCCAACTGTCTGCAAGTCTAGACTTGGCTTAGGATAAATTTTTCACTCAGGGTTCCCTTGCTAAATTTTATTTCTCTTGAATGGGACACACATTATGTTTTCAACTGACACTAAATCAACAGCCAGCAGGATAAACAGTGCTTTCTTTCTGGTCTGGGGACCAGTCAGCCTCCAATTCTCTGCCATCAAGCAAATAGAAATAATAAAACCTCATATGATTACTGCGAGGACTGAGTGGAACATCAAGCACGATGCAGTTCCTGACATTTTCAAGTTTTATTTATAAATAAAGTTTTATTTATAAATTATATGAATTTATAAATTATATGAATGTATATGAATATATAAACTCAAGTTTTATTTATAAATTTTTATCTATTTATATGAATTACAATCTCTAGCCTCATGGATATCAAAGATGTGTAAGAGTGTGTACAAGAAGTACAGAATGACAAAATATTGGTTTACAAAACAGATGATTGAGACAAATTGCATATCTTACATTATAGGCAAATAGTACAGACCTTATGATCTGCATGAAGTATTAGACCTGTAGCTTTTTCATTTATTATGGAAAATTCTAGGGCAGTCACAGCCATATGACAGAATAAGACACTGATTTGATCCTCACACAAAACAATAACTATCCACAAGAAAATAGCTTTGGGAAGGCTCAAGTGTCCTAGCAAGAATCTGTAGGAACACAGCGGAGGAGAAATGAAGAGTAAACACACAGAAGAGATGTTGGGGAGAACAGCACACTGGAGACATCTGGACATGGCTAGGAGCAGTGAAAAAGAAGACTGCAGAATAACCAAGGCGTAGCACCATGGGTCCTCATTTGCCTGGTCTGCAAAGGATCCCAACAGATTTTCTCACTAAGATAATCAATACCCATCACCTCTGTGAATACCCTGGATAGGGAAACAAGGCTGTGCCACCCGCTAAAACAGTAGCCATAACTGTATTGCCCTGCTTCCTTCCTCCTCATAATCCTGTATTAGCCCCAGATCCTGGCTCCACAGTACATAGTGCACGCCTATACCTCAAACACCAGAGCCTCTATCGCAGTGAGGTAGCCTGCGCTGCAGACCATGGGCCTATGGCACCACTGTGCATGCCTCTGTTTTAGGTCTTGGCTCTGTCACCTCTCTGACTGGAGGCTATAACTTAAGCCGGAACTCTGGGTCCTAGTGTAGTGACAGCCTATGTGTACGTGTATACTGGACTCTAGCTTTGTGGCCACTTTATGAAGACTCAGACTTCACAGATTTTACCAATGTGGCAGAGGAAGTGCCACTACTGCTTCAGACTCGTGGTCTATTCATATGTAGCTGTGCTCTAGAGCTTAGCACCATGACTGCTTCGTGGGTGTCATTCATCAGACAGTGAGTGACACCACAGCCATTGTGAGTGTGCTCACAGGCTGAACTCAGTACAAGGGGAATTGCCTCAGCTGTGAATTTCCCTGAGGGAGAAAATGAAATCCGGAGAACTCCAGCAGCTTTTGCTGCTACTGCAGACGCCACAGCATGGGCCATTGAGGACCCTTGCACCCACTGCTGATGTCAACCTTGACCAACAGAGCTGCATAAAGACTCTACCTCTATGCCCTCACCAGAGCCAGTATCAGCACATTCATACCTCGTCATAGGTTAAGGTCTTTCCATACCCATATCAGTTAATGAAGTCTGGAATAGGTGACTTCTCCATCAACTACACAGAAAGCACCAGGGTAGAGCAACAACAAGAACAAGAACAACCACAACCACAACCACAATCACAGCCAAGAAGATATATCAGCGCCAAAGTTACATAATAAATTTTTCAGTGACCAATGCCAAAGAATCAGAGATCTAGAAATTGCCTAATAATTTAAAATAATTGTGTTAAGGAAGCCCAGAGAGCTAAAAGGGAACACAGATAACAGAATCAGGAAGACAATATGTGAACAAAATTACAAGTTTAAGAGAGAGATAAAAATAATTTAAAAAAAATCAAACAGAAATTCTGCTGGTATAGAATTCTGCTGGTTTTCTATACAAACAGAAAAATACAATGAATAAAATGAAGAAATGCAATTGGAAGCATCCATGGTACCCTTGACTGAGTGGAAAAAAAAGTCTGTGTATTGAAAGGCAGAACTTTAAAAAGTATAATCAACTGAGAAAAAAGAGAGAAGAACAAAAAGGAATGAAGAAAGCTGATGGAATTTATGGGGAGTCATCAAGAGAGCTGACTTTTACATTATAGAAATTTCAGAAAGAGAACACCAAAAGTGATGGTAAGCTTATTTAAAGAAATAATGGCAGAACTCTTCCCAAATCTGAGAAATATGAACATCCAGTTACATGAACTTCAAAGATCATAAATCAGGATCAATCCAAAGACTTCACCAAGACATATTATAATCAAACTAAAATCGGAGACAAAGAAAATCTGGAAAGTAGCAAAAGAAAAGAGGTTTCTCACATACATGAAAAACTCCAAAAGGCTATAAGCATAGTATTTAAGAGAAATTTTGCAACTCAGGAAAGAGTGCAGCTTAGGAAAGACCCTTTTCAAAGTGCCAACCAACCAACCAAACAACCAAACAAACAAATAAACAAACAAACACTGTCAGTCAAGGCTACTTGACACCAAACCTGCTCTTCAGAAATGAAGGAGAGATAATAACTTTTCTATACAAAGAAAAGCTAAGGAAATTTATCACCACTTCACATGTCTTACAAGAAATGCTATAAGGAGTTCTTTGAGCTAAGTTCTTTGAGCTTAAACAGAAAGACATAAACCAGTAACCTCAACATTTTTATACATGTGAAAGTATAAAAATCACTGGTAAAAGGTGTATGATAAAATTCAGGCTACTCTAATACTGTAATGGTTGTGTATAAGTTGCTTATATAGTATAATATAAATTTGAAAGATAAAAGCATTAACTATAACTATTTGCTACTGGATAAATATTATGAAGAGACATGAATATAATATCAAAACAAAACTTGAGATGTGTGTGAGGTGGAGTAAATGTGTAGGAATTTTTAAAAATGTAATTGAAGTTGTTATCAGTTTAAAATAGGATGTTTTGATTATGAGATGTTATATGTAAGCTTTATGGCAATAACCAAGTAAGATAAAGCACAAAAGCTAAAGAGAAAAAAATTAAAGCATAAAAGTACAGAAAATCATCAAATCATAAAGGGAGAAATCAGAACGGAAAAATGAAAGGTCTACAAAATAGCCAGAAAACAATGAATAAAATAGCCATAGCAAATCCTAAATGTGCAAACCAAGACACAAAATGGGTAGCTATATTTATATCAGACTAGACATTAGATAAAAAACTATAAAATGAAACAAAGAAGGTCAGTATATAATGATACAAAGATCAATATATAAAGATGATATAGTAACGGTAAATATATACACACTCAAAATTGGAATACTTAATATATAAAGCAAACATTAATGTATCTAAAGGGAGAGAAAGACAACCATGCAGGGACAGTAAAGGACTTGAGTAGCTCATTCTCAGCAACAGATCATCTAGATAGAAAAATCAACTAAGGAAACACTGGAACTGAACTACACTTTAGGCTAAATGGACTGAAACATTTCATCCAATAGAGACAGAATACATATTTTCCTCCAGTGTACACAGAACATTCTTTGACATAGAACATATGTTAGATTACAGCACAAGTCTTTGGAGATTTAAGATGGAAGCCATAGCAAGCATACTGGCATGCAGCTGAATCTTTTAACAGGAAGAAAAATGGAAAATTCATAAATATGTGGACATTACATAATATATTAATGAACAACTGATGGATCAAAGAAGAAAGCAGAAGAGTAGTTATAAAATATCTTGAGACAAATGAAAATGGAAATACAATATATCAAAATTTATAAGATGTAGAAAAAACAATTCTAAAAGACAAATTTATAGGATTAAGACTTACACTGAGAAAAATGATCTCAAATAAACATTATACTTCAATGAATTAGAAAAAGAAGAATAAAAGAGCCCAAAGTTGATAAAAACAAAGAAATAAAGATCAGAACAGGATAGGTGAAAAGTACTAATTAGAGAGTAAAAAGACTAATAGGAAAGATCAATAATACTAAGAGTTTTTTGAGAACAGTTTTTGGAGTAACAAAATGATGAAACTTTAAAAAAAGAAAGAAGATTTAAAGAAAATCACAGCTGAAAGAGACCTTGCAAATGATACTACAAAAATACAAAGCAAGATAAAAGACCACTGGGAACAATTTTACTCAAAATTGGATAACATGGAAGAAATGACTAAATTCCTGGAAATACACAACCTACCAAGACTTGAATAAAAAAGAAATAGAAAATGTGAACACACCAGTCTTGAGTGAAGAGATTGAATCAGTAACTTAAAAATTCCCATCAAACAAAAACCCAGGGCCAGGTAACTTCACTGGTGAATTCTACCAAACATATACTGAAAAAATAATTCCAATATTTCTCCAACTCTTCCAAAAAATTGGAGAGGAAGGAATACTTCCAAACTCATTTTATGAGACTAGTGTTATCCTAATATCAAAACTGGAAAAAGATACAGAAAGAAGGAGAAAGAGAAGGGTAGAAGAGGAGGAGAGGAAGAGGAGGTAAGGAAGAGGAAGAGGAAGAAGAAGAGAAAGAGGAAGAGGAGGAAGAGGAAGTGGAGGAGGAGGAAACAACTAGACGCCAACATTTCTAATGAGTACAGGCAAATTTTTTCACCAAAAAGTTAGCAAACCAAATTTAACCATACATTAAAAGGATCAAGCTGGATGTGGTGGTTCATGCCTGTGATCACAGCACTCAGAAGGCTGGGGTCATGAGTTCAAAGCCAGCCTGACCTAGATAATGAGACCCTGCCTCAAAAACAAAACAAAAACCCAAACCCAAACCTAAACCAAACCAAACCAAACCAAAACAAAATAGAAAAGAAAAACAAAACAAAAAACCAAAACCCAAAACCTCAGTACATGGAAAAGGACAATTTATTTACTATGAAAAAGTAGCATTTATGCCACAGATTCAAGGATGTTTTGCACATATAAATCAGTAATGTAATATGCTACATACACAGAACGAAGAACAAAAGCTATATGAACCTAGTAAATGCAAAAAAAGTATTTGATGAGATTTAACATTCCTTCATAATAAAAACTCTCAATGAATTAGATACACGAGAAATATACCTCAATACAATAAAGATTATATATGACAAGTCCACAACTAATATCATACCCAGTGGTGAAACCTGATAGCTTTTCTTTTAAACCTAGGGATACTCAAGGATCCCCACCATCACCATTTCTATTCTACTTAGTACTGAAAGTCTTAGCTGCAGTTATTAGAAGAAAAGAGATAAAAGGAATCCAGATCCACAGATGATCAAGTACCTCACATAAAGTGGTACAGCACTTGCATATATCCCACACATATCCTTCTATATACTTTGTCATCTCTAGATTACTTAATATGTAATGCAGTGTAAACAGTTACTGTATGTATTGTTTAGGGAATAATGATGAGGGAAAAGCGTATAGGTGCAATTTTATGAATATTTTTGATCTGGAACTGGTAGAACATACAGAACCCAGGGACACAGAGAGCTGATTTTATATCCAAACAAAAAGTCATTACTTCAAAGAGATACCTGTTGTTGAGGCATTTTTCAGAATAGCCAAAATATGGGAGCAAGTTCATCATACATTGGCAGATGAATGGAAAGAAAACTTTTATACATATAAAATGCAGTATTATTCAGTCTTGACATGGAGAAATACTCTCATCTTATTGCCAGTATGGTTGAACCCAGAGGAAATTATGTTAAGTGAAAGAAGCCAGACATAGAAAGTGAAGTACTACTGTATATGATCTCACTTTTTAAAAAAATCTGAAAAAATCAGATTCACAGAAATAGAGAGTAGAAGGTGTTGCATTCAGGGTTTACAAGGGAAAAGATTTAATACTGGACACATAATTTATAGGATTATTTTGTAATATCCAACCAAAGAATCAAATACAAAAGAGTGCAAGAGATCTGGCCACACATTAGAGACCAAACGGATCCAGCCGAGGGCCTGGATCCCATGGCAATGTCCTGCATGAGTTCATCTGGAGGCCTAGGGCCCATGACAATGTCTCATGCAAGTCTGTATCAAGGATCTGCCCTTGGAAGGCCCAAAGGTCAGTGGCAGAAGCTAGAAAATCTGCACCAGCAGGATGAAGAATCTGTGCCAGCAGGCTGAGGGATCTGCACTAGAGCCAGGAAGTGATGCTCAAGGGAAGGACCAGAGATCCCCTGAAGAGAACTGCAGCCATCCTCAGTGACAGTGAGGTCCTGAGCTCCTCTGATGATGAGAACAGCTGAGTTCATATCAGAAATCCAGCTTGACAAGCTTGTCCAGGAAAATCAACTGCACCACCTCTTCCCCTCCAGTTCTCCTTTTATACTATTGGCAACAGTCCTCAGGTGGGCCTTCCACACTAGACCCACACTGATTCATTTCAGCTGACTGTTACAAGTTGACCATTAGTTAATCTACCATAGAAGGGTTGCCACAGTGGTGGTGGTGGAAATGCAGTCAAGTTGGTCAAAGCATATAAACTTTCAGTTGTAAGATGAATAAACTCTGTATGTCTATTGTATAGTATGGTGATTATCATTGATAATAACATATTACAAACTTGAAATTCAGGAGAGTAGATCTTAAGAGTTTTCACCACACATATACAAAAGGTAACTATGTGGGGTGATGGAGAAGTTGATTAGCTTTATTGTGTTGGTAGTCATTTCACAATGTATATCCAAACATCATACTGTGTACCTTGTAGGTACAAAACTTTATTTGTCAATTATATCTCAATCATGCTGACATACAAAAAAGAGAAAAAGAAATTCATGGAGATGAACAAGTTTAATAAAGAAGGCAGAACTGAGCATTTTAGAGATGAGAAAGCTAATGTGTATAAATTACAGCAGACACTAATGGCTACAACTAAAACTATTTCTTTTTCTTTTACTTTTGTGGACTTCCCAGCCTCCCTAATAGTTTGGGGTGGCTGTGCGACTGACTTCTATCTAATGATGTCTGACTCATGACCTGTTCCACTTATAAACCTCTATACTCCTCTCCCTTCCTCTGCCTGGACACTGACCTCTAGGGCAACTGTAATATCTTTGTCATAGTGTCCTTAACCAAGTGCATGAAATAGACTTTCTTTTCCACCCCTTGTCACCAATCAGAAATATTTATTTGGTCTACATAAGCAAGAAATTTCCAATATTTTAAGTCACTGAAATCTTGAGATTTTTCTTCAGCAGTAGCTAGGATTTCTTAGCTAATATACTTGGCAAGAATATGAGAGTGATCTTACATAGAAGAACTCACAGTAGAAAGCATCAGGGAATCAGACCATAAGTTTTACCCTTCATTTTTGTGTACCAGGTATATATGTAGGTATAATTAAATTTCACAAAACTGTTAGTCTGGTTCCTGTCTGTACCAAGGCTAATGATTTTTAAAATCTTGATTCCACATTCATGTCCCCAGTGGGGAACAATCATATTTATATTAAAAATACAGCTGGTCAAGTACAAGAATTACCTCAAGGCTCAATTACCATAGTCTGTTACACTCTTCTGTAAATGGATGACACTTTTTTTATACTTCCAGATACCATTTTACAAATTGAGTCAAACCATATGGCAGCATTATAGACATTGCTCTTCAGAAATCTAAGCACAGTATTTGATGAAACCATTGAAATAGAGCTTTGCATTCAAACAGCTATGAAACATTCAAATCAATTATTATATCAGAGCCTTGTGTACCTCCAACTTATATAGCATGATGGTTATGATGATAGCAGCTCTCTTTCACTATACCTGGGACAGTTAGGAGCCTGGAATAAAACCTTATTCACTACTACTCTAAGGAATCTGGAAGTCCACATCTCTTTCTAAGATTTAAAGTGATTTTCTGGAGTTTTTCCAAATACACAGGTTTCTAGATCACTATGTAGCAATGATCAAGGACAGAAATAAAAATTTTGCCATTGACGTGCATTTGCTTCACTTGCAGGTGAAAAATTGTGTGCTCTTTGGGACCTACCCAGTCTATTGTACTAGAATGAGCTATACACTTAAGACAAGACCTTTGGGTTCCAGAATAAAGTCTGCCAAATAGCTCACAATCCTTGGCGTTAGAGCTACAATTTCTTGTCCTAATTCTTGTTTTCAAGAATTTCTAAACCTTGGGAGTGGGCAAAAATATCAGTATAATCTCTAATGTTTCTCCAAAATCTAATATTCTGTTGCATAAGTATCCATGTTTAAGGAAAAAGGCTAGCATGAGCAAAGCATCACCACCATTATCCCAGTGTTTTAGGCAATGGCGCTACAGAGGAGCTAGGAACAAATTCTGTTGCCAGAAAATCTGCATTTTAAAAATCCTGATTCTACATTCACTGATTATGTAACTTTGGACAAGATACTAAATGATCATATGCCTTAGTTTGCTTATCTGTAAGAGAGAGACGAGGATAATAATATTCACCTCACCAAATCATTAATGGGTTTGCTATTTCATATGCAAAAAGTATTTAGCAGTTCCCTGGTGTTTAGTAAGCACTGATTATGTACTAGTCATACTTGTTGTGGTTTTAGAGTAAGTCATAGCACTGAGGAAACCATTGAGGTCTCATTCTCCTGTCACCTTCCTGTATCTATTTGTATTTAAAGAGCATCTTACATATAACTGATAAGATAGCCATCTTCCAATCCCTTCAATCTTATCTACGTATGTTTTTGGTCTCTTTGAGAGACCTACATCTCAAGCAGAATAAATTACTTTCAGTTAGCCAAAGTTGTTGCTCTCCTTTCTGTGCCTGAAATATTTCCTTCTCTTTTTACATGCCCATTGCTCGTTCTAACTTTAATTACCTCTTATTCCAGGAAAGCTTCCTCATTACTCCAAGTCTGCATAGTTCTTTTTCCTAAGTACATATTTCCATAAAACCTCTTGCAATTTGTATATTGTCTGATACAGATCGTAATTACTGAGTAGCTTGTTTATTTCCTGCATTAGGTCTTAGATTCAATGAGGGCACGAGATGTGTCATACCTAGAGCTTTATCCCTGATGTTTAGCAGGATTTCTGGTCACTTAGAGCTAGTTAGTACTTGTGTGGTGACCAGAAAATGAATGAGTGAATGAATGAATGAATGAATGAATAGGCAAATAAATTCACATTGAAGTGAGAATGATAAGTTTATCTAATTACCTGCCTCTACCTGCACTATTTTATCATAAAAAGGCAGTGCATGGCTCCAGTGAAAGAGCTTTTGATTCTCCTGGTATCCCATGACACAGCCTCCTGTTCCTCAGAAGGACGTGAAGACGGCAGATTTCCATTTTTGTCTGTGATTTACCTTTGCCAATACACACTTGGCACTCTTTCTTCTCCTCCTCACGCTTTCTTCTTCATCCGTCCCATAACATTGCTTAAAGGCAGACTCAAGCTGAGTACTCCTTTGGAAAGAGCACCGTCCCTAATTTGAATCAGATGAATTCCAAGGAGTCAGTCTGGCCTTGCTGAGGTTGAGTAATTGGTTGGAGGGGTGTGTCGCCATGTGTGGGATGCTGCTCTGATAGTATCAGCTTTTCGTGCAAGTTTGAAATCCACATCCACAGCCCCCAGTTTTTGCTGTTACTCACTTGAATGATTTTGTTTTCCTTTCTGAAAAAGTGATTATTTATTTAAAGTTATCTTGACTTGGCATCTGTATATAGACATAGACCAAAACCTGGTTTGAAATATTTATTACCCCAAACTGAATTACTCTACTTCTGATTTGATTTTATGTCTCAGAAAGCTAACAAAAAATTGTTACTTAAAGTAGAAGACCTATGTGAGTTTTCCATACATTTTTCAAAAATTTTTTGAGATAAGATTTCACTAAGTCACTAAGTTGCTCACCCTGGGCTCCAAATTTTGATCGTCTTATCTCAGACTCCTGAGTAGTTGGGGTTACAGGCATGTGCCACCATACCTGGTGAACTCTTTATTATTTTTTAATTGGAACTTATTTTTTAAATAAAAGAGCAGTACAACTTATAAAGATACCAGCTTATATCTTACAAAATATTTAAACTACAGAACATAAAAATAAAGAATTTTATGAAAAATATTCAAAATAGTTTCAGCATTTTCCTTAATGCCTTCCTAGTTTCAAGTCCCTCCTTCTAGAAACCTAGTCACCATTTTTTAAAAAAATATGTTTTTACTTAATGTATCCACATGTGCACATACACACATTGTTTAATATGCAGTAATCCCAATTTTTTCACTAGCGGTGAAGTCTCATACCAAGGCATTGTGTCTCTGCTGGGATATGCTGAATTATTACTTTGTCTAGCCTATCCACCCTCTGTGCACTACTGACCCATCATTCACTTACTAGCTGTCTAGGTTACCAGACTGTCCATGACAAAGTTGTTATGAGATTAAGTGAGATAATACAAAGAGCTTTGTAACTATAAAGTGCTATTGGAACCTTGAGGTTAAGAGATTATTGATTTGTCATGAACACTAGGATAGTTATTACATAAGTAGCTGTCAAAATTTCAGAAATATTCACAGGGTGAAAAGCATACTAGAACAGATCTAGAAAAAAATATTCAAAGGATGAAAAGCATACTAAAACCAACCAGAGTAAATCATTCTCCAAAATGATAAATTTATTCACAAGTAGGAGAAAAGAAAC
This sequence comes from Chinchilla lanigera, assembly GCF_000276665.1. Classification (NCBI taxonomy): domain Eukaryota; kingdom Metazoa; phylum Chordata; class Mammalia; order Rodentia; family Chinchillidae; genus Chinchilla; species Chinchilla lanigera. The sequence continues at coordinate 13,454,407 of NW_004955406.1, read as the reverse complement.
AGAAGCTGGGAGTGATTGCAGATCTACAAATACAACAATTCAGGAGTGACCTTGGAACCTTCATCAGAACGATGGTTTAGTCTCTGTGTGTGGAGTGATTTGCTACTGCTAAGCAGTGGGCAGGTGAGTGGGTACTGGAAGCAGAGAGGTGAGGTTAAGGTTCAGGAACATGTCCTGCTGCTCTCCCATAAAAACTCAAGGCAAATAAGGTAATCAGAATGGACAGGCTCCAAATCAATATAAGGATAAGCAAACACTTAAGGAAAACCCACGTGATCGCAAAGAGGCACCAAAGTCAATAAACAGAACTATTCACTCTGGTTAAAATACTTACATTAGAAGAAATTTGTATATGGGAGAAGGGACTGACTTCGGCAAAGGAGACCATCGGATGTTAATCTAGATTCAAGTGAGGGTTTATCTAAGCCCAGAAACTCTTATAAGGCTACTGAGCTATGATCTATATTGCATCGCAAGTTGTGCACTTATGACATACACTTATTACTCACATTGTGTGTTATGGAATCTGCCATCAGATAATTGTGAAAAAGAGATTGATGACTAGTAATGCTTCTGGCACTGACGCTGGAGTGGGCAGAGATTCTGGCGTGGGGGGTGGCAAGTGAGCACCACATTGGTGTATTCTGTCGAAATGCTCCTAATTAAGTACGATGAAGGGGTGGGTACATGTTGAGGAAGTGACAGAACTATGATCACATGACTTTGGATTGGTTATGACCCAGTGATATGCTAAATACTTCTAACACAGTAAGCATGGGGGATGTACAAATGAATGTGAGAAATAATATTTGGTCAAGTTCTCTTCATACTGTTCCAGCTGGGTTTCATTACATTGTTGATCTGGATAATCATATCCTTAAGAGATGTGTGTGATATTCCAGTGTATCTAGACATGGATTTCCTTTTATTTACCTTGTCTGGGGATTCCTGAATCTCAGCTTAGACATCTTTCATCAATTCTGGAAAATCTTAGCCATTATCAAGTCAAATATTGCATGAGCTCCCACTGCCTCTTGGATTTTGGTTTCTGAAGGGTCGTCATTATATTTTTCCCCATTCATCATTGGCTAGCACGGGTGATTGCTCTAGTTATAAGGGGAATTAAAACTGAGGCAATCATCATGAATTTACACGTGAAAAGTTTACTTGTAAAGTACAGGAAAATGGTAAGGGACTTTCACTTGAGGAGCTGAGAGTTGAAGGATGCACAACTCTGACAAACATCAAGCCAGCCCCTTGATAAGAAAGTAAGAGATAATAGGGAAGAAACTTAAGTTTGAGGAACTGCAGGAGTCACAGGTTTGATGAAGAGGATCAGACTGACTGATTCACGCTAGAATGAGACAAGCTTTTATGGATTGTTAGGGTAGGCTAGGGTCTGAAAATCATTATTTCAATTCTGCTTTCACAAGCTGGCTCCTGAAGAAGTCCTATTGCTTCAGAGGGTGATTCAGTCTCCATGAGATAATTGTTTCTGTTTGCAGCAGTCTTGGTCTTGTGGAGGCTTTGCTGGAATCCAATGACCTTAGGTTTAGGGCAGTGATGTCAAACCTTTTAGAGTTTTTAGTGATACCAAAGCCTGTTGCAGCAGTGTGTTTGCCATAGGTTTGCCACCACTGGTTTACGGCAATGATGAGAGATCTCTGTTTAAATCTCTCCCTCTTTTTTTTTTTTTTGTCAGAATGGTATAAATCTCTTATTTGGTGTTCTCATTCTTGAAGAGAAACGGGATAGGTTAAGCAAATTTAGGGCCAATTAATTTTGTTTTCCCACCTTTCAGACAGGCATTCCCTAAAGGATCAACATACCTCTATGCAGAACTATGAAGAAATTTACCCAATGTTTTAAACCAACAAAGGATACAAAATGAAAATCAAACTGTGTTCTGCTTTTATTTATCTACTGGGTCTCCTTAGAGTTACTAATTAAGAATTACTAATCTTAGCAAAAATCACTTTTAAATTCCTGTTTCAGAAAAAAAAATTCAAATCATGCTTTTGCTGAGTAACAGGTTTAGGGCCCATGACTTTGTCCAGGGTCCCCGTGGTGGTCTCTGATTGAGTCAGAAATAAGAAAATGTGTCTCCGATCCCCAGCAGTACTGCCATAAAGAACACTACACGGCACTTTCTGCGGTGTGGTCTTTTGAAAAAACATGTAACTTTTAGAGAACGAAATAATGTATTTCTTTCTATTTTTGTGCCTGACTCATCAAAAGCCCAAAGAGAATCTACATTCACTTTAAAATTTTTTTTTCTAGTTTTTGAGGCTAATTTTTCCCAGCAGTGAGCCAGAATGCTGAGCTTGATAAAAATCTGGTTATCTGATTTTGAGAAAAAGTAATATGTTTGGAGCATTGAATGGAAAAAAGTACAGGTTGTTACATATTTATTTTCCTTCTGCGGATGGTCCCTTAGGTGCAAATGCAGGTTAAGCATGTTTAGAATGCAAGAAAGAATTTCAAGAATTCAGTGAGAACACACTGGTTATCTGCTTTCAGGCTTCAAGACTGAGCAAGCTTGTGCTGTTTTGAGCTGGAGTGTGGAAACTTACACCCAAGAAATTTCCTTTCATTGTCAGCACAAGTCAGTACCTGGGAAGTTGCTTGGGAAAAGCTGCCGTGGGGTGTGTCCTGTGATGAATCCTTCCTTTTCATTCACAAGAACCTGGCTCAGCCCTCACCACTTCTAAGTAGAAGCTTAGAAGTCTCTACAAAGTCAGCAAATGGAGCCAGAAAGTCCACGCCGTAACACCACAGACTGCAGTTGAGAGAAATGCCACTAGTGGATAAAGCCAAAGTGAAAGGGAAGCGGGAGTCAAGGCAGAGGGGAAGAGCTGGGGTTCTGGATCCATGTCACAGGACCTTAATAGCCGAGTTCTTCAAACTGGGGCATCTCTTACCCTGCAGGTATACCAAGGAATAAGGAGTATGCTGCCCTAGGAAGTTTTAGGGAAACTCCCAAATCCAAATTTCTAGGTCCAAATTTCCATGACACTCTCCCTAAGAACCTGCTGTGCTTGCTGTGTTGCCCTAACCAACCTTTGCTTGAGAGAGACAGAGACAGAGAGAGGAGAGACTCTCGCTTACATAAGAAGAAACTCCATGGAGAAGGAGAGAAGTGGGTGAAGTATGAGAGAGAGGATTTGAAATATTATTATTGGCAAAGCTTCCTTTATTAGGTGTTGTTGGGCCATAGAAAACAACATCCTAATATGGTGCTTTGCTTGTGAGTGCTTTGAACCGAGGTCTCTCCTTGACTTCCCTTGCCCTCCTATTCTGTGCTCTTCTTTCTCTCCAAGGGTACAGGGGAGGGAATTCTCTGAAGTTCCTTTATCTGCCTAAAGAGAGATCCTCCCAAAAGGAATTCAACTGTTCTATACTTTTACCCAGGAATCTCATCTACTACTGAAACCAAGAGATAGAGGAGGGATAGGCAAGTTAGGGCAAGGGCCTGAATAAACTAAATAAATGGAGTAAACTGAAGGCCAGGATCTGGATGAACTGAGGTCAGCCTTAGGGGAAACTGAAACATGAGGGACAATGCCTAATTGGAGGACAAAGGTCTAATTGGGACAAAGCACTAATAAAATCTGCTGGCAACGGGACACCTCCACTTTTACATGTCTACCTGCCCTTTTCAGGAGCCAAATGCTGCATAGAAGCTTCTAAATTCAGGCACTTCCTTGGAGTCCTTTTGGAACTCTTTCTGACAAGTGAGGGCTTTCCTCTTGTTTATTCCAATAAACCACACCTGATTCAATTCCCCAGCGCTATCCTGTCAGTTTCATTCTTCCGCTGCTCTCCGGACAAGAGCCTAGAGAGAGAAAACTGGTTACACTGCTACCAGGGAAGATGACTCCCAGGAGAGGAGACACCATGCCACCATGTCAGGTAGACTTTGTCACTTGGTCTCCTGATAGGTCTGGCCTAAGTCTTCTTCCCCAAGCGACACCTTATCTGCATAACAAGACAAGCTTTATTCATTAAACTTCCATCCATAATTTACTGCAATCTCCCCATCCACCAGAACCCCCAACCCCCTGCTGTTGTCATAGGTCAGGATGTTTAAAAAACTTCTAACATCTGGTCCTTCTTTAAGTCTCATTTATTTTGTGGGACTTCTGTGCAGATACACATAATTGAAATGACTTTTTGTCTATTAATCTATTTATTGTCAATTTACTCCATAGACTTGGTTATCAAACCTTTGTTTCCCTGCCATTCAACTGAATACTTGATCTAGCTGAATTTCTACCCTACAGTAATCTTGATTTTTTGAGGACAATAGGCATGTAGGCCAGCAGGCCCTCTTCAGGTGGGCTGGCTGAAACTGGCGGGATCTGAGTGGGCCGCCAACCTCCAACTTCAGTATAACTTAGCCACATGCTAAAGGGCCCCCTTCCGCCCCAGCTCCGTGACGCTTAGCAAGACTGAAAGGAAAGACCCAGAAGTGGAGCAAAAGGACATGGTTCCAAAATTCCTGGTTTTGCCCATTCCGAGGAAAGACACATGCTCCTCCCCTTTATTGGCCTATCTCTCTCCCTCATTTCTTCTACCCCAAGTCTATCACCTTCCAACCCCCAACAGGCTGAGAAGTTGATTTGTACCCTGTCTCTCTACTCTTAACCAAGAATAACACTCTCCTTTGCTGCTCAATCAGTGCTTGGCCTTGATGTTGATTCCGCAGTTCTAAGAAGGACAAAGGACCTATTTTGGAGTGAAAAATTGGCAACATCTCCAGAATGTAGAAAATGTTTCTCTTCCCTACAGCAGCAGTCAGTGTTTCACTTTCATCTCTTGTACCACCTCAAGGAAAAACATGCTGGAAATTACAGTGCCTGTAACTATTGAAATTTGTGATGAAAAGTGTAGATATCAGCTCATACATAAGCAAAGCGCTGTGAGCAGTCCTTATTTTGCTGGCTCAGCCACGTGTCAGAAATGAGTCTGCGAGTTGAAATCAGGTGCTGTTAAGAACTAAGGAATCACAGTTGTTATGAGACATTTGAAGATTTTGGTTAAAACATTAAAGTTTGTTCACAGTCAGTGACAACTGTACACAAAAATGAAAAATATAATAAAACTAATACACTACGATTTAAAACCCTCAAACACTGGCAATTTAACAGCCAGGAATAGTTCACTCACAACATCTATGGACCACTACAGACCCAGGAAGTTGGGGGAATTAAAGGGATGTTAAAAAAGATTTGAGAGTGGACCTGGGTTTACTTCCCCCTGTCCTTTTTGTTTTTAAAACTGAAATATCTCTGAGGGTTTTTAAAATGCTTTTGCTGTTCTTGCATTATCTAGTGCCATTTCCTCTCTAGTACTATCATTTTTTGTTGGGGGGGCACAACTACTTTTCTTATACGTGTCAATAATTTCTCAGTTCTGTCCATGGACTTCATTTAGTTCTTCTGTCCACGTATGTAATCTTGAAGCTCTCAGAAAATAGCAATGTCGAGATCCCCATGGTCAGTTTTTTTTCTCTAAAAGAATTCTTTAGGGGCTGGGGATTTAGCTCAGCGGCACAGCACCTGCCTGGTAAGTGCATGGTTGTGAGTTCAATTCCCGGTAACGGGCGCGGGGGGGG
>NW_004955406.1:13370236-13448690 GCF_000276665.1 Chinchilla lanigera | reverse complement strand
AATTCTTTAATTCTTTTAAAATTTATTCAAGTAAAATATTCAAGGACATTGTCTACAGGGAATCCTACCTTGAGAGACAACCTTGGTAAGGGATATATCTTGAAGGAATTTATTCAGTGCTCAGATCTGAGCTATACTTTATCATGGAGAATATAGTAAAACCAGCAATCACTTTTAAAAGTGTATATTTCATTGGAGAGACAAAGCACACAAAATAATGAACAATAAAAGGACTAGGGAACATCAAAACAGGAGAAGATAGATTTAGTTCTGGTGTCTCATAGGGATGCTTGATTTGTGAGCTGTTTTCATTTCAATTGTCTCACTTAATAATTTGGAAAACATGCCTTGCTCTATCTCTCTCAGCAGGTTAGTGTTGGAGTCAGTAAGTCAGGTAAAAGTTAAATCAGGGGGTGTACAGTACTGAATCAAAAGGAAGAAAGCATTATGGACTCTCAGAGTAGACAGGGATGATATTGTTTTATAAAAGATACGGGTGTTACCATGGGCCTCAGTCTGAGCTTAGGTGGAGAGAAGTGAAGAGGAGCAATGTGAGGCCACACAGAGGAAGTGTGAGAGGCTGTAGCTGGGGGCTCAGTGAATGGAAGGGACCAGCTACTGTGAGAGTTGTCCAGCAATGCAGCATGGTGCAAAAATTTTCCTTTCTCCCAAGGAGGTCATTCAGTTTGAGACCTCCTTATGTAGAAGAAGGAATATGTAGAACCTGAGGCAGGAACCAGGAAGTCCAGGAAACCAAGACAAGGGCCCACAAAAAATGTTAAATTCCATCTAATTCCCAGTATGTAAGCTACCAAGGGTACTGAGGCATGAGTAGGAGGTCCTTCCTCCTAGAAATGAGATAGGGCTGCAGTACCAGCAGATTGAAAAAAATCAGGATTACTTATAGGAACACAACTGGGGAGGAAGAGAAAGGAGGAGGTAGTGGGGATCCTGGGTACCCACAGTTTTTTAGAGTACTCTGAGTTCTGGGAAGAGGTATAAAGAGAGGCCAAGAGCTGGCCTCTGACACTTCTAACTATTGCTTGTAGTCACAGACGCTCACTTTATAGACTCAGAATGATTGTAAACTTTCAGTGTCTTGGGCGTTGTTCCTCAGTGGAAACATATCAGGTTCTGAGTCTATTAGTGTCAGGGTCACATGGAAACTTAATTCTGGGCCCAGTCTATTCAGGCCCCTGGCTCCTCAGATGCAGGTACCAGATTTGATCTCTTTACTTGGGTATAGGGAGTTGGGGCGACAAATGACCAATACACATCTAGGGCACTGGAAGGAATTAAAGGCCTATTAACAACAGTTTGAGGGTGGAACTGGACCTTCTGACTCCCAAAAGGGTAAAGTTCTGCATTCGTTCTGAACCCAAAGCTTCCTTCATTGCTTGGCTAATCCAGCAAGTAGCTACAGCTGCTCAGGAACGTGCTACGTAAAGGAAGGAGAGGGCTGGTTTCACTTTTAAAAGTAATAACACGTCTTGGCAGAGAATCCGGCTGAGGTAAGATTCCTCTGGGGCTTCCCCTTCTCCATGATGCAACCGGGGCTGAGAGGGAGCAGCTGTGATGCACACAGTTTGGGCCGGCATAGGAGGAATCTCTGGTGGGTGGAATAGTCAGAGGGGATTTTCTTTCTGTGAAGAGAAAAATTGGCACCCGCGCTGAATGGGAGGAGCCAGCGGCTCAGACTTTTGCTTTCTTGAATCTACCAGTTGAATGGAGACACAGCTGTAGGAGGGAAGATCATCTATGTTTTTGTTCACTCTGTCTGATTTTAAGGAATGCAGTAGATTTTTTTGTCTCTAGAGTCTTATTCTTTAGCTACCTTAAGCCAAAAGTGAAACAGCATGTTCTTATAAAGGAAATTAATATCCCAGACTTGTGCCAATACCTTTACTTCTCACAAAATATTTCTGACCCATCTATAAAATTAGGAGGTTTGTAGCTACAGAAAATAGAAGGCAGCTCAGACTAGGTAAATGCCAGCCCTTAAAGTGCATGTGCAGGAATTAAAGAGCTAATTTCCTCGAGAAGAGACTCCTCCTGTGTCAAAAGAGAACTGCTGACTTTGGCAAGAAGCAACATGCGCAAAGTCATTTCCAGGAGTGATGGCAGAGTTACAATGGCAATAGAGCCTCATACGTTCATTTACATAATATATCAGTCACACCCTGCCTACTCTTAGAGAAAAGCATGTGGTAGCTTACAGAAACAAAATGAGCACTTCAGTGATCACAGTGGAAATGGGAATTCTTAGACAGAAGTTAGCAAATGTTCCTGTTGTGACATAGTCAAGATACAAATATAGTGGCAAAGGACAGCAAAACTCCTGAGCCCTTACCCTATTACTCACTGAAAACATGATTGTGTTTTCTTCTAAGGTCTATAGGGGTTTAAAAGTGTGTGTGTGTGTGTGTGTGTGTGTGTGTGTGTTTTCTAAAAATTGTGACTCTTCATTTGGGCCTGTAGATGCCTCATGGGTAACTACAGGTAGGGCGTTCATTTTGTAAAACTCTGGGTCAAATCCTTCTCAGCTCTATACACAGGTATATTAGTTATTTAGGGAATGTCTATGGACAAGTTGGAAAAACAAGGTTTGTTAGTCCTACTTGTACCTAGCCTACCTCATTACCCTTCAAGACTGAGAACACATATGTCCACACGTCTCCGGTGCCCTACACCTATGCTCACCTTAGATTCCAGCCCAGCCTCACATGACTGAGAGTGCTCTATGTCCTGAGGATGCTTCTTATGGAACCAAATTGCCCAGAAAGTCATAATGATTGCTCCAGATCTAGGAAACTGAGACTGAGATAAGGATTGATCAGATCTCCATTGCACTACAGTACCCTATAAAATGGGTCTCTGAATTGGGCATGGTGGTGCATGCCTGGAATCCTAGAACTCTAGGAGGCTGAGACAGGAGGATCACAAGTTTGAGTCCAGAGTGTTAGGGGACTTTGCCTCAAAATAAAACAGAAAAAGTGTTGAGGATGTAGCTCAGTGAGAAAGCCTTGGGTTAAATCTTCACTATTGGAAAAACAAGAGCAAAACCAAACAAAAACAAGGAAATTTGGTCTCTGTTCTTTTATAAATGGGCTGGTCTACTCCTCTTCATCAGGATATACCTCCTCCAGCTACTCAAGCTGGAGTCCTTTTCATATCTTCTCTTACTTTTAATTAAAGCTTTTTCCTGCAAATTTGTGCTTTACTTTTTAATTTCCATTATCACTGAAGAAAGGGCCCACATTAGCTGGTGACAAAAGGAATCTTGTTATCATTACTGTGAACCCAAGGTCAAGTAGACAAAAGAAAGCAACAGAACAGCCAAATAGCCAAGCACAGAAAGAAGGAGGGAAAGAGAAAAGGAGAGACTTACACTGACTCATTCATGTTATACCATCATTATATTGGGCATTTTCTTGGGCTTACTTCTGGCTGTAACAACATCCCTGCATATCCCTAAAGTACTACTAAAGGCAGAGAGACTAAGTACACCAACTCCAGGTTATAGGACCTGTAATTAGGACTGAACTGCAGCTTTTCCTTTGTGTGCCCAGTGGGGATCCAGGAGATAGAGGGGTCTAGTGGCAAGAGTGTGAGGCTTGGGTCAAGCCCTGCTTTCACCAAGTACTGAGGCATGCTTTTTGGAACATTCTCTAACCTCTCTGTGTCCCATTTCTCAAATGGGGATAGAGAGGCTTACATGAGATATTCTGTACAAAGTGTGTAGAAGAGTATCTGGAGCATGGTATGTGGATGCACTTAAAGCTAGCACCGTATGGATGGTGTCAAGGTCTACCACTAGCTGGAGCAGTAGCCAGGCTTCTCTCTTAGCTACTGGGGTTAAGTGCCTGGATTGCTAAGTGCCCTGAGCTAATTCTGAGCAACCAATTCCCCAAGCCACCATGATCCTGGAACATGGTGCTTTGAGACTCTTCTCAGATGAAAGCTTTCCACTTTTGCAATTTTGAGGCTGCAAAGTGTGCCGCTCTTCTGGTTGTTGTGCCCTCAGGCTATCTTTTCTATTGTCCTCTACCAAAATACTTGGCTTTTTATTGCTCATATTTTCAGTAATCAAGTTTCCTATTTCATCTTTTCAGGCTGCAAGATTACTGGAGCTTTTTTTCTGGCCAAACTCTAAACTTTTTACATCATTCTGCTGGGCCCTTTGCTCTTGATTTTCAACATGGATCTAGCTAAAATCCCCCAACAATAGCCATACCATTGCCTCAACACTAAACTCACTTGAAATTTTGTTCTGCAAGATTAATTAGTCCACTGCCCTAATCTTAGAGTCAGGCAAAGTCTCTGTACATGAGAAAAATTTGGACAAATTTTCTGTCAGGGCATAACATATGTCTTGGAGTCTGATTGGCAATGCAGTCCTAGTTCTCAACTAAATTGAGTCTGGTTTTTATTGGCTGCATTTCTTCCAGCATTCTGGTCTTCTGAGCTCTGACTAGAATCGCCCCTTAGGCTTGACTTACAGCGTTCTAGGGCTGCTTGTTCAGACAGCATCTCCAAACCTTTTCAAACTTTTCAGCAAGCCAGTTCCAAAAGCTTCTGGACCACACTGTCAGAGTAGCACCACAACAATGACCTTACTTCTGGTACCCAAATCTGTCTTAGTTATTTTTCTTATTGATGAGACAAAATATCCAACACCCAAAGTTAAAGGAAAAAGGTTTAATTTAGCTCACAGTCTGTAGAGGTTTCAGTCCAAAGCAGAGTGGTATGGCGGAGGGATATTGCAGAGAAGCAGGGCAATGGGCAGAGCAGGGCAGGGCAGGCAGGAGGGAGTGAGCAGCAAGCCTGCCTTCCTTCTTTTCCTCTTATACTCCATCCAGACTATAAAGAAGCTTATTGGTTGGTGCCACCCACACCCAGGCTGGGACTTTCCATTGTACACACCTAGAACTATGATAAAGCAGCTTAATTATCATACACCCTCAATCCTAGTATCACATCCTACATCCAGGCACCTCCAAAAAACCTCACCTCTGAGCACATGAGACTTTGGGGGGACATCTAGATACAAATCAAACTTTTTGATGAGTTTGTCTGGTAGCAGTTCATAACCATTATCTACATATGGGATATTGGTCAGAGAGATATTGGGGTTTAATAGACACTTAGGTTGACTTACAGCTTTAAAATGTTTACAATGGTAAAGTGTGTCTGCATGTTTTTTACAACTGGATCTGAGAATATTAGAAGTAGATCTGCCTAAAGGAATTTGTTTTTTTCTGTAGGATATGCTTCTCTTCCTTTTCAATAACGTCCTGGTAAAATTTCTATCAAAAACTGCACTATCCTAGGTAGATGAAAGCTGAGCTCTTCGTTCTTGTAAGTTTAGGGCAAAGGGACTTTGTATAGCTCTTCGAATTGGCCCTTTATTCACAAGTCTTCCATGCCTTTTAGGTCCTTCATGAAATTTTCCTCCATCTTGGATTTGTTTAAAATTATCAGAAAAGGACAAAGTTCTCTGCACTGCCACCTCTTTTTTAATACTGCAACCTAATACCCAAGCACACATCGAGATAGGATTTTGCAAGATTCCTGTAAAAACTGGAATTTTCTCACCCCTGAGGTTTTCTGGGGCATCTTCCTCATTTTCGCACCACTGAGGGTTTCTACACTTCTTCCTCCTTTAGTGCCCTAGGGCATTTTCCACTTGAAAATCAAGGTCTGAGAAGAAAAAAAAAATCCATACAAAGAGAAAAGGGAAGGGTTTTTGTTAGAACATGGAAAACAAATTCTAAAAGTAATGATATCATCCTATTTCCCTTCAGCTATGATGCAAGCACTAAATTCAGGAACTGCTGACATCCAGAACATGATTTCTGGTTCTTTGTTTTTCTTCTTTCCCATCAATGTTTTCTTAAATCCAGGTTCTAGACAGTGACTCTTAAAACAAGCAAGCACAGATGCCTACAAGAAAATTCTAGAGGCCTGACCCCTCTTAAACTTGCAGGTTTATTTTTATAGTGATATGTAGAGATTGGGGGCCTAATTACTATAACAGCTCTCTACATTTATTTTTCTTGTATGATAGAAGGGATTGGAAAAGAGATGGGACAAATCAAATCAGAAGGAAACCAAAATTTAGAAGCTGATGCATGATGTTGATAAAACTAGGGACAATGCAATAGATTTTAGGAGGTTAGGGACACTAAGGTAATTCATCAGTTCATTACTTATTCATTCATTCGACTCATCATTCAGATAGTATTTCTGTTTTATTTTTTCTACTCTAACAAAAAATGATTAAAGCGGCTAAATTAAATTTATTGTGTTTATTCTAGATGATAATGATTATGTATCCTACTTTGGAAAGTAGGACTGTAACACCACCATTTAGATGATCAAAATTCACTGGGGAAAGGAAAATATGTATATAAAAACATTAAAACAATAGAAGACTTTATCAGGTGTTGTACTTCAGGTTTACTTCATTTTCTCCAGCCATATTCATTACGATGAGGTTTCTTTATAAAATGGAAGTCTCATCACATAATTCTGCTTGGAACACTGTGATGGTCCCTGTTCTATATTTGAAAGAGTTGCGAAGCCATAGCCTGCTGCGCTCGTGATCCTATCCAGTCCCCATTTCTGGGCTCTTCTCAAGGCACCACCCCTTTCTTCTGTTGTGTAGCATGGGACCTTCCTGAAAGCCATGACTATGTCTTACTCATCTCCCACCTCAGAGTATCATAATAGAGTCTTAAAGATCAGTGGATTTTTAATGAATGGAACTTTTCCATTCATCAATCTCTTTTAAAAACCATATTATTTTGAAATTAACAAATATAGAAAAATTTAATAAAACAAAGAGCCTGAGATATGATTAAAAAGAATTCTTGTGTAATTGCCATCTAACTAGGCAGCTAAACAACTGATGGCTTCCCAGACGCACTCTGTATGTCCTTTCCTAATGAGATGCCTTTTTCTTCCTGCCAAATGTAACTACTCATCCTCTTAGTCTGCTCTCGGTGCATGCCAAAATTGGCTCCCCTCCTCTCAGTGATGTTACTCTGCCCTCAAACAACCCTCTGAAGTCTCTTTCTCTCTGATCTTTCAAGCACTTATGTTCTTTAGCATTAATTTGATATAATAAATAAAACACTATGTTTATAATTTACATTTGTGATGTTCTTCTTATAGTGCATGTAGATTTTACCTTTACTGTAGATATGCTCATCTGTTTAAATAGATTTTTATATTTATAGTGTGTATTACTGTAGTTCAGGTCTTACTTTTATAGTTAAGAACCCCATTAGATATGCTCAATGAATATTTGTTGAGTAAATAATTAATGGATGTGTGAATGATAATCATGTCTAGGTATCTAAGAGGCAGAAATGTATGAACTAGAGAAAGCGAGATCACAGTGTAGTCTACACACACACACACACACACACACACACACAGAGTGAGAGAGATGGAGAGAAGCACAATATTATTCTCATGTAGAACACATGAATATTCATGAATTTCACACACTGGAAATCACTATTTTCCTCTTTCCTATTACTTACTTCCTCAAGTCAGAACAGATGTCAAGAAATCTAGATATGCTTCTGATATCATCTTCATTTAGTTTAATGCTACTGGTTATGATTGAAGAAGGCATTTGGGACCACATAGTAGGTGTTCTTCTTTTGCATTTTATTTGAAAGGAACTAGTCAGATTATGGCCAGACTCAGAGATGATCTGACATGTATACTACTTTAACACTGTCAGAACTCTTGGAAGGGATGACTTTGAAAATCCTTTCCTGCTGTCTGGTGACACTGGGAAATAAAAGTTGTTGGCAAACTAATAATAACATGTAAGTTTGTAGTTATACTTAGAAATTAAGTTGGCTTAGTTCTGGGACATGGAGTTGCAACTCCATCATTTCTTAAATTCCAGCTAGTCAAAGTATATAATCAACTTGCAGCCATCCTTTCAACTACTGATGCAATACTAAGTGTTAAATGTGTACAGTTGAATTACCTCTATGTGCTTTTCATAGACTGTTCAAGAATTCCTTATCTCACCCTTATATTTCTTACAGGATTTGGTTCCTTCTTTAAGATACAAATAAAGGGTATCCTTCTCTATGAAGCCTGCCTTGATACCTCATGAAAATGAGAGGTTTGTCTGTTCTGTTCCCACAACACTTTGTCTGAAAGTACTCAAAGCAATGTTCTTCAACAAGATGTATTTTTCTGTGGAATTATAAACTCCTCAACTTTATGGAGTAGGCTTAATTTTCTATCAGACTTATGGTAGCTGTTCAATGTGGTTTTGAATGTAAAAGACAGAGATAGAGTAGTAAAATTTGAGACACAGAATCAAGTTATAACTACCACATGCAGAATGAATACTTTCTGCTTACCAAGTATTAGATTAAATGCTGAGAAAAGGCAAATGAAATACAGGATGGGAATTTATGAGCACACAGTCCAGTGTAAATAATAAAGAAGTTGTTGAAAACATCTTATATTGTGGGATGGAGTAAAAGAGGTGGGTAAGGTGCCTTTTGAGCCCAGGAGACTGGTCTCTGACTCAGAGTGGAACAGAAGACAGGTTTTCAGATTGACTCCTTAAGCCTAGGTAAGAGTTAGTAGGTAGAAAGGGAAAGCGGTGGTAAGTTCAAAATAGAGAAAACGGAAGTTTTAAAGTCCTCAAGAGTCTTGGTCATGACATCAAGTACCATGTAGTTTTAGTCCCAGGAGTAAAAGAAAACATAGGAATTTGTTTTTGCCAGGTGGAGTAGTAGACTTAGCAATTCTATAAAGTATGCCAGAGGAAAAAAGGGAAAGGAGAGCATGAGAGAATAGCTGGAAAGTGTATGAACCCATCCTCAGTTGGAAGGTAGAGAAGTATATTTCTGTCTGACTAGAAAAAAAGAGAAGATGCAATTTGATCACACATTGCACTTCACTGTACAAAGAGAGCCTGCTTGTTTATGTTGTGTGGCTGATCTTCCTTATAATCTACCCTTTGCCCATATCTCTTCTGAAGGGGAAGGTAGACACTTTCAACTTCCCATTTTGCACATCACAGGGTCTTCCAAAATGTATAGTATATTTTGAATTATCCAGTTTCTTTTGGGTAAATGCTCTGAATTTCTGAATTCTTCCTCCAGTCTTTCCTGATATCTACAGCTCTGGATTTCCCTCCCAGTGGTAATCTCATGGAAACAGGGACAACAAATGATTGGGACCCACAGCATTCTCTGAAACCTTACTATTTTCCTCTGGGCTCTTTCATGGGGAAGCCTGTTGGATATGTTTCCTGGACTGGAGACCATCAAGTGGCCTTGAAAGTTGGTATGTAACCCAAGCTGGCCTTGAATTTGAAATTCCCCATGTCAGCTTCCCAGGTACTGGGATGACAGGTATGTGCCACCACACCTGGATAAAAGTGCAAATACTAGCTCGTATTTATGGACAATTGATTTTCAACAAACATGACAAGATAATTCAATGAAAAGGAATTTTTTTTCAACAGTGTTGAAACAATTGGATATTCAAGAGACTAATTCAGATGGAGATTTACATAAGTAAATATGAAACACAGATATTCAAATACTGTATTTTAAAGTGTGCATATATTTGTTATACTTATAATATATATTATATAAGTAGTATATAAAGTTTAAATGTACGTATTTGAAAGATAAACACAGAGAGACATATGTTGGACTATTACATTGAGTCCTTGTGGGGGATAAAGGAGAGAGAAATGAGGAATACAGATTTTAAAAAGATAGAGGAAGAGGGATTTTCATGAACCAATGATGATGACCTATGGCCCAAAAGATCAGAAGGCTTTTCTTAGGTGGGGAGAAGAGATGGGGCAATATATTAGGTAGAAAGAATGGTCTACAATAATTTATTTAGCATTGGGCTCAACCAGTATCTGTAGAGCAGCTACTATTTATCCAGAACTATACAAAAACATTAAGGATATGACAATAAACTGGGATAACATCAACCCTGAATTTAATAGGCATTGTTCAAAGGATATGATGTATGTTACCGTGATTAATTACATGTTTGATGACAAATACAAACTGTGTTGTCTCAAGAAGGATATCACTTGAGGTTCAGATGCACACACTGTGTTCAACTTCCTACCCATAATTCCCATTTGGAACTCAGCATGTCCAAAATTGAATTCATTACCTCCTCATTCAATTAATTCGCTCCTTTGGAAGGGAATAGTTAACCCATTGCTCTACCCTCAACTCATCCAGTAGTCCATTGTTTATACTTCTTCCTCACTAGTCAAAATCTTGAATAACTCTTGAATTCATCCCTCTTGTCTAGCCCACTTACATTACCTAAATTGGTATAGTAATAATTTCATCTCTTTCTCCAATTCATTTTCCATGCACTATAGCTATGGTGATCTTTATAGAAAAAGATAAGGAAGGAGGTAATAGGGGGAGATGAAAGGAGTGAGGGAACAAGGAATAAAACTTTGATTACTGTAGCTCCTCCAAAGTTATTTTTAAAATAGATTTTTCACTATCTCCAGGTAATTTCTGATTCACTACACTGGCTGCCAAAATTGTGCTCCTTGTCCACATCCTTCACCACTCTCTTTAATATCTAATAACACAAAATTATCTTTTAGTTCCTGTTCTTTCATCCCTTAGACTTTAGAATAGGCTATTTTGCTTAGACTATCTTTATGATTTCCTTCATTCCCTTTGCCTGGTTCACATCTTTCCTTAAGATTTCAGTATTGAATTTCACTTCTGCTGGTCATCCCCTCCACCATCTCTATGGTGTGTGTGCTGTGGCACTGAATGTGTCTCCTCTGTACTTTGTGGTCTCCCCCAAGACAGTATAGAGAGAAGCATCACCTATTTAACACAAGGATTAACTTTGGTGACCTTAATACATTAGGACAGTGGAATGATGCCTAATATGAGGTAGTTCTTTGACAAAGAAAATGTTTCTTTATCTCTTAGCTAAAAAATGTACTCTGTATTCATTTGTCTACCACTTCAAATTAGTCAAATAATTAGGAAGAAGCAAGTTAGAAAAATGTATGTATTTGAAAGATACACACAGAGAGACATATGTTGGACTATTACATTGAGTCCTTGTGGGGGATAAAGGAAAGAGAAATGAGGAATATAGATTTTAAAAAGATAGAGGAAGAGGGAGGGTTTCCTATTGGAAACCCAGTAGGAATTTATAGTTGGAGATTTATCACTCTGCAAAGAGATTATTTAGGCAGAGTAAGAAACCACAGCATATGACACCAAGCTGGAGTGAAGTGTTAACAAGGACTTTTGAGACAATAATGTCAAATAAGATGAGATCGCAGTTGTTGATTCTTTGTGATAGTTCCTGTGTGATTGGGGTTTTGTTCATAAAGTCTGCCTACACCCATTGCTTCAAGAGTTCTACCTATTCTGTCTTCCAGCAGATTAAGTGTTTCTATTTTAATATTTAGATCTTTGATTCATTTCAATTTTAGTTTAGTTCATGGCAAAAAATATGAGTCTAGTTTTAATCTTCAGCATGTGGAAAGCCAACTTTTTGGCACCATTTATTAAAGAGCCTGTTTTTCTTCCAGTGAAAGTGTTTGGCATCTTTGTCAAAGATAAGGTGGCTGAGTATGCCAAGAGTTGTCTCTGAATCTTGAAATCTGTTCCATGGATCCTTGGGTCTGCTTTTGGCCAGTACCATATTGTTTTTATCACAGTAGCTTTATAGTATTTTTTCAAGTCAGGGATTGTGATGCCCCCCTGCCTTGCCTTTGTTGCACAGAATTGCCTTTGCTCTTCTAGGTCTCTTCAGGTTCCACATGAATTTTAGGATTATTTTCTCTAATTTTGTGAGGTATGGTATTGGAATTTTGATCAGGATTGCATTAAATCTGAATAACAATTTTGGAAGTAGTCATTTTTACTATGTTGGTTCTTCCTACCCAAGAGCAAGGGATATGATTCCATTTTCTGATATCCCCTCTGACCTCCTTTTTTCAGAGTACTGTAATTTTCAACGTAGAGGTCTTTTACTTCCTTTGTTATATTGATTCCTAGGTATTTCAATTTGTTGGATGCTATTGTGAAAGGTGCTGTTTGCCTAATTTCTCTCTCAGGGAGTTTGTTATTCGTATACAGGAAGGTTATTTATTTTTTAGTGTTGACTTTGTATTCAGATCTGTGACTAAATTTGGTTATTAAATCTAGAAGTCCTTTGGTGGAATTTTTGGAGTCTTCTGTGTAGAGTATTATGTCATCCACAAATAATGAAAATCTAACTTTTTCCTTTCCTATCCTTATTCCTTTTATTTCCTTCTCTTGGCTAATTGATTTGCCTAATGTTTCCAGAACTATGTTAAATAAGAGTGGTGACAGTGGGTATCCTTGTCTTGTTCCTGATTTTAGAGTGAAAGCTTTCAGTTTTTGTCCATTTAGTATGATGTTGGCTACTGGTTGTCATAAATGGCTTTTATCAGATTGAGGTAAAAGTCATCTACTCCAATTTTTTTGTAGTTTTTTAAAATCATGAATGGGTGTTCAACTTTATCAAACAATTTTTCTGCATTTATTGAGATGATCATACTTTTGTCCTTGGCTGTATTAATATGGTGTATTATGTTTATAGATTTACATATGTTGAACTATCCCTGCATCCTTGGGATGAATCCAACTTGGTCACAGTGTATAATCTTCTTGACGATTTGCCTTATTCAGTTTGTCAGTATCTTATTAATGATTTTTGCATGTAGGTTCATTAGGGAGACTGGCAAGTGGCTCTCTTTCTTGGTTTTGTCTTCCTTGGATTTGAGTCAATGTAATGCTTGTTCCTAGAATGAACTTGGGAGTATTGTTTCCCTTTAAATTTCATTACAGAGTTTGAGAAATAGTGATGTTACATTCTTTAAATATTTTGTAGAATTTAGCAGTGAAGCCATCAATATCTGGGCTTTTCTTTGTTGGTAGGTTTTTATTCACATCTTTAATTTCATTGACTGATACAGGTTTATTCAGAATTTTTATATGTTTTGATTCAGCTTTGGTAATTAATATGTGTTTAGGAATCTGTACATTATTTTTGCATTTTCTGTTTTATTAGAAAAGAAGTTCCTGAGATAGGTACAGATGGTCTTCTGGATTTCTGCAGGATCTATTGTGAGTTCACTCTTCTCATTCCTAATTATATGGATTTGAGCCTTTTCTTTCCTGTTTTGATAAGGTTAGCATAGGATTTGTTAATTTTATGTAATCTTTCAAAGAACCAACTCTTTGATTCATTGATTTTTTTGTATTGTTTTCTTAGTCTCCATTGCTTTAGTTTCTGCTCTATGCTTTATAATTTCCTCTGTTGTATGAGCCTTGGGCTTGATTTCCTTTTTTCTTTTCTAAAGTTTGAGGTTAAACATCAAGTTGTTTATTTGAGCTCACTCTGTTTTCCAGATACGGGTATTCACCGCTATGAATTTCCCTCAGAGCTTTTATTGTGTCTCATAAATTCTGGTATATTGAATTTACTGGCATTATTGTTGAATTATAGAAACCATCTAATTTCTTCTTTAATTTCATCTGTGACCTGTTGGTTGTTCAGGAGGATGTTATTTAATTTTCATGTGTTTATGAAGTTCTTGTGGTTTCTTTTGCCTTTGATTTCCAATTTCATTGCACTATGATCTGATCATATGCACGGGATAATTTCAGTTCCTTTGAATTTACTTAAGCACGTTCTATGATCTAGGATGTGGTCTACTTTGGAGAACGTCCTGAGTGCAGCTGACAAGAATGGGTATTCTGACACTGTGGGGTGGAACACTCTGTAGACATTGGCTAGGTCCATTTGTTCCAAAGTTTGGTTCAGTTCTAATATTTCATTGTTGATTTTTTTGTCTAGTTGATCTATCTATTTGTGACAGTGGGGTATTGAGGTCCACTAGTACAATTGCATTTGTGCTTATTTGATTTTTCATGTCCATTAATATTTGCTTTATATATTTGGCTGCACTAATATTTGGCACAAATATTTATGATTATTATCTCTTCCACTGAGATTGTTCCCTTTACAAAGATGTAGTGATCTTCTTTGTCTCTCTTAATGAATCCTGGCTTGAAATCCTCTTTGTGTGCAAATAGCATAGCTACCCCTGCTTTTTAAAAGATTCCTATTGCATGGAGTACTGTTTTGTATCCTTTGGCTTTCAGTCTATGAATTCTTTTTGAATTAAATTTGTTTCTTGTATGCAGCATATTGTTGGATCTTGTTTCTCAATCCATTCTGCCAGTCTTTTTTTTTTTGATTGGTGAATTGAGACCATTAACCATTGATGGTTATAACTGACATATATTGACTTATACTTGTCATGTTATTTTCCTGTTGTTGACACCATTTTTTCCCTCCTCTGTTTAATTGCTTATCTTACCTGGTGGATTCATTCTGTTGGGGTTCATGGATTTGTGATCCTTATTATCTCTTTCTAGAATGTCCTTCAGAACATTTAGAAGTGCTGGTTTAGTGGTCATGAATTTCCTCAGATGTTCTTTGTCATGAAAGTATCTTTTTTCTTTATCAACTTTGAAAGATAGTTTTTCAGGGTATGTCAATCTGGGTTGGAGGTTGTTTCCTTTTAGGGCTTAAATACTGCACTCCAAATCTACTTTACTTGAATGTTTGTGTTGAGAAGTCTGCTGTGGTTCTGACTGGCCTTCCTTTATTGGTGATTTTTTTCTTTTCTCTAACAGCTTTAAATATCACACATGCCTTTGGTTGGTGGCCTGATTGGAACCCATGAGACCCAGAATAGCTGGTTCCAGGTACACAGAGTAATCGTCGAGACTAGGAATGTGAAACTGTCTGAAGCAGCAGCAAGGAACCAGCAGTTGGTCTCTGGAGAACTTCACTAACAACAAGAACAAAAAGACAGTCGAAGTTTCCACATCCAGAGGCCAAGATCAGCTCCATACCCAGCATAATTCCCATGGAAAACTTGGCTGTAGTACATAGTACATTTCTGGGATCTGACATGGATACTATCACATAACTGTAAACACCAGAGGTATTTTACTACTTTTATTCTCCCTTGTTTGTTTGATTGGCTATCCCTTTCCTGTCTGGTTGGAAGTCATCTTGTCTTGCCTTGCACTTTGTGGTTATTTTTGTTTTTGGATTTTTCTTTTCTTTTCTCTCCTCTCTTTCTTGGGTCTACTTTCTTTTCTGTTCTTTCCTTTCTTCCTTCTTTTTTCACTATTATTGATTTTTTTCATTTTCTTCTATTCAGTCTCTTTCTCTCTTTCCTCAGCTACTTTTCGTATTTAAACTTTCAAGTGAGTAAACATTGTTTCTTCCCCTTTGCATTCTATTTCATTCTTTCTCCTCCTGTGTCCTCCAGTTTCCCCAAACTCGGGTGATTATCCTTTGACTGTCAGCCTTGACTTTACTATATTTTACCTCATTCATCACTTTATCCTGGCCCTTACCCATCTTAACACCCCTGCCTCCCACCCTACTATGAAGAAAATTACTGCATACAAATACACGGTATGTGTTTGATTTTGTTAAATAACTTTAGAGTTCGCTCCTGTGATTACCAAAGTTTGTCAGTAGTTAAGCTGTATCTGAAACTATTGTTATTACTAATTGTACTAATTTATCAAGGATGTCACACATGTTATAATCAGTTTTTATACCCTATATGATATTGCTGTGATTGTATGGGGTCACACTCACCACCACCATCCAGTACCAAAGGATTGGATGCTGAGCCAAATAGTACCTTTACATCCTTTAGGAATTGGGAAGATAGGTTCTTGGGATAACTAAAGAACCACCTACATCTAGAGGACATCCTTGAAGAACAGATGTCTCATAGGAAAGCTTTAATGGTAGTTATAAAGCTATTTACCATAAGAAATTGGCAAGCATCAACATAGAACCTCACATTGGCTCACTCTGCTGCATATATTTTTGATGGAATTTTTAGTCTCCTGGCTAAGAATAATAGGGGCTGGGCCAAGTAGGCAGCAACTTCTCATCTCCAATAAATTGAAAAAGTAGAACCTTACACACACTCAATATGCTAAACGTTTAAATCTGTCTTATGGATTTCATTTCTTTCCTATGCTGGGCATTCATGGTTTCCATCATTTTCCTAAGCTCCTTTATTTTTTATCTGTATCTGCTGTAGAGTCACTAAGCATGTCTTTCAATATGGTCACCATCTCTGTAGTTCTCTGAGAAATTATTTCTAATTTTATTTTCCTAGATCCTCATTCATTTGCTTTGTAACTTACACTGTTACCAATTCAGAGAGTCTAGATGAGTGGCGTTTTGATTGTTTGACCTCACTGTCCCCTGGGTTTGCCTTTATTGAGACGGACATCTGTGGTTGCATCTTGTTTAAGTGTCTTCTCATTTTCTGTTTTTTTTGTTTGTTTACTTCCTGGGTTGATGCTTGTAAATTGCCTATGGGGAGTAGCTTTATTGCTAGTCCTTTGAACCCTTAGAGAATGACTACTTCCCAGAGGTGTCTTCTAGGTGCAGCTGGCATTTAGGTTTTGAGTGTGTGTAAGATTCTACTTTTTCAATTTATTGGAGATGAGAAATTGCTGCCTACTTGGCCCAGCCCCCAGTTCTTTGGAACTCTCTATAGCATTTTAAGTGAGCTTTAGGCAATCTCAGTTTTGGTATACCAGTAAGTACAACTGGTTAGAACGATTATGTCACTTTGGCTAATATGGTACAATCAGCAATAACAATAGCATCAAACATAGCCTAGAAAATGACAAACTGAGGTAACTATTAATTTTCCACCTTTAACTATATGAACTACATTTGTGGTTATATAACAAAATCTGAAATGAACCAGAAAACTAGATGCAAGAATAAATGCTCAATATGGCAATTTCACCTTCAATGGAAAAAATTTAAAAGGAGTTGGGGAAAAAACAGTGAAGTAGAAGAAGAGGAAGTGATTAGAAGCAAGGCTGGAGGACAAAAGAGGACCACACAAACAAAAACAAAAACAAGAAAAGAAAAGGAAAAAAGACAATGTGAGAAGACAGAGTCCACATCCATGTTGATAAATTGCAGCAAGCCAACTATAGCTTTACAGTAGATAGTGGACAATCCCACCAAACTTGCACCTTTATTTCCACTGAAGTTCAGGCTAGTTTCTCACAGTGAGGCAAAAACCAGGCCCATGCAGCCTTCAGCACTCCCTGGTCCTCCTGTGGGGCTGAACTCAGTTTGGAGCCACTAGGTTGAGCCTGTAGTTGCTCTGATTTCCTAGCTCAGTGGGCCTTTCTCCAAGATGGCTCCCAGCTAACTGGCCTTTTCTATAGGAATCTGCAATATGCACCCAAATAACTCAACAGCCACTACAGTTTACTGTGTTCACTGCTCCATTTCACTGGTGCATTTTTTTGTGGAGGCCTGTGAGGTTGCCAGTAGTCACCACACATCTGCAGGTTCCAGCTGCCTCTCCCACACAGTATGTCCAGGCTCAGGGAGAAAGCACCTCCTGCCTCTTTCTTCTTCTTAGTTGAAGTTTCTCTCTTTGATCTCCATGAAGTGAGCTTCAATTCTCACTTCAGATCCTGCCTGTGTCCTAGGGATCCACTTCACTCCTTCTTCTCTTCCTCAGTTTGCTATATTCTAGTGTCCAGATTCCAAACCTAAGAGAGGCTCTTTCTCTGCTGTTTAACACTCTGCCATCCTCCCAGAAGTATGATTATAAGTTTCTTGTGCCACTGTTCAGTTTTTAAATTAGTGTATCTTAGTATAAATTAATGTATTTACATTTTGATTGACAGCACACATCCCTCTCCTGCATACTATCTAAGGCAATGCTTTTTGATAACAGATAATTTTCCTTTATGAAGAAAAATGTCATTTTGTTAATAAAAATGTTAGAAAGTCTGAGGTGACTCACTTGAACAGATAACTGTGGCAGTATTTGATCTCCTGGCATGCCATCTCATTATGTGGGAAATACCCCATACTTTAAAAAAGGGAACTTTAATCCTATCAGGTTATTTTACTGGCTCCTCACTACAGAGGTATCCTGAGGAAACCTCTTATTTCCTAAGCCAAAGAAATACTTAAATAATTTATTTTTTTTAAATAAATATACGAAATGAAGCTTG
Source organism: Chinchilla lanigera (assembly GCF_000276665.1). Taxonomy (NCBI): domain Eukaryota; kingdom Metazoa; phylum Chordata; class Mammalia; order Rodentia; family Chinchillidae; genus Chinchilla; species Chinchilla lanigera. The sequence goes on along the minus strand of NW_004955406.1, from coordinate 13,430,547 downwards.
GTGTATATGCTGAGGCATAGACATATTAGGTTGTACACCATGGAGTGTGACTGGTGCCATGTAATTGCTAGTGCTGACAATGAAGATTCACAAGTGCTTCATTTTGTGGGGCATGATGTAGTCCCCATTTGGACTAACTGGCATTTTGAATCAGCTGACTTTTTAACAAATGTGGTTACAATTCTGGAAAATGGGTATCCCATCAGCCCACTGAGAAACAACTAATCTGGAAAAATATTTCAAACAGGAATTAAAAAAAGCTTTCACTTCCTTTAATTGGTGTGAAATCTGTTTTCTCAGCTTTGTGAGTGCCTGGAAATTGTCTTCTTTTCTTTTTCTTTTTTTTTTTCCATTTGAGCTAACTTTGATCACAGAAAAACAGTTGAAGTCTATTAGACAATCTGCAGCTTTGGCAGCCATACTTACACCATCCCTTGAGGAGGAAGCAGAGCCCAGCTTGGTTGGGTCTACTGAGGGTGGTAGGTATTATACAACATTGAAATAATTCAGTGTCTAGTACTAAAAGTACATAGTCTACTCACTTTTAAGATGTGCTGAGAAACCCAGTGGGCAGTAAAAAAATTTAAGATAATTTCTAAATTACATCACAAATCTATTTCTGCTTAATTTATTATCACGTTAAAAAGCTGAATAAAGCCTAATTCTATTTTACATTTCTCACTCACTGTTAGGTAATATCTATTATGTTAGCTTTCTGGTTTTGTAACAAAGTACATGAGATAATCAGCTGAAACAGCGAAGTTTATTTTGGCTCACATTTTTGAAGGTTTTAGTCCACAGTCAATTGACCCTGTTGATTTTGGGTTTGGGTGAGGCAGTACATCATGGTGGAAGCCTATACCGAATCTATTTACCTCATGGCCTGGACATAAGAGATAGAGACAGAGACTGAGACAGAGAAAGAGACAACGGGAGAAGAAAAGCGAGAATTAGAGGGGAAAAATAAAGCAAAAAGGAGAGGGAAACTCACTTACTAACAGAAAGTATTTGTGAGAACTGTGATGTTCCAGTGTTCCCTTCAAGGGCACACCCTCAGTTACTGGAAGACCACCCCTTGGCTCCACCTCTTAAAAGATCCACCACCTCCAAGAGCAACACACCAGGGACCAAGCCCTTAGCCCATGAGCCTTTAGAAGACACCAGAAAACCATAGTATTGAGTATGAAAAGACCCCAAACTATATTTTTCAGCATAAGGGAGGCCTTCTAATTTCCCGGCTCATATGAACATATGTATTCTTTCATTTTTATGTAAGAATTAAATTGTCTGGACTTACCTATTATTAGTTCTAGAGAGACAGAGGAGGAGGAAAGCCTGTTGGAAACCAGTAAGCTGTTTACAGCTTCTTGCATGATTAGAAAAGTGAACTTTCTTTGTAATTATTTGTAATATAACATGATTTTAGAAACCTTCTCAACATATTGACCCAAGCTACTCTCAATTAATTGCAGTTAGCATAACAAGACTTATTCACTTACAATTCATGTGTGGTCATGTAAAAACCTCAGCATGCCCTGAATTCCTCTTCTAGAATAAGCCAGGAATTCATATAGTTTCTTTTACACCCTCTTACCTGACTTACATTATAATTACTGTATATAAACATTTTCAAAATGGCTATTGAGTAAATCAAGATTGTCTCTCACAATGAAACAATCAATCTCTTGATGATTAAGTATCAATTATAGTTTAGTTCATTAGTGTATTTAGTTTTTTTAATAAATGAAATATAAATACAGGTAGTTTAGTTTAGAGGTTAAAATCACAGACTCTGTATGTAGGCTATTCAGATTTGAACCCTGGTCTGTAGCTGGTTAGTGGTCTGACTTTGGGAAAACTATTTATTTTTCCTGAGTCTCAGTTTTCTCATGTGTTAACTGAGAATTTAAGTTCTCTGTGTCTCATTTTTTAATATGTCAGATGTACACTCTAATGTCATTTATCTCATAAGACTGTCATAAGTGTTCAATAATTTAATACTTGCAAAGCACTTAGAACAATGTTTGGCATGCAATGAGAGCTCTTTAAGCATCTTTTGGCTAAATAAAAATAGTTTATGATAAAGCATACACAGGTAGGTGTGGAGGTAGGATGCTAGAAAGGAGGAAGATAGTCCCTAGAAACAGGTTAAATACCAACTCACTGACTCTACTTCTTGTGGTACTGAGTTGGGGACCACACATTATAAATTGAGTCTAGGGGATATCCAAAGCTTGTTCTTGTCCTGCCCTTAAGCCAGATTGGAACACAGAAACTCCCTGCTTCACCCAGCATTTTGGTCTCTTGCTCTTTCTTTCTTTCCTGTCAACACTGTAATACCTTGCAGGAGATCAGGGACTCACTGTGGGGGTCCTTGATAACTGGCACCATGCAAAGGGTTGCCAATAACTGGTGCCCATTGTGACCCAAACAAAATTGGGACAAGGTGGAAAAATTTTTTAAAGAGAACTCATGGCAGAGAAAAAACTGTTTTTCCTGAGACCTTCTCAGCTTAGAGCTTGGCAAAATCTGTTCTACATCCGTTAAGTACTAGTGTCCCCCAAGCTTCTATATTAGAACAGGACAAGGGAGACAAGAAAAACAGAGAAAGAAAAACCACCCACTGTGCTGCTGGCTCCTGGGGGAGACCCAGAGCCAGGTGAGGGTTTTAAAGAAACTCCTCAACCTACACCTCCAGATTTTTTAGAAGCTGACAGAGTGCACCCAAGATGGCGGTATGGTCCTCTTTGGGAGTGGCAGCACAGAGGTGTGAAGGATCTGTGCTAGAGGAAATAAGGTGGCTTCAGCAGGCCAGCAAAAGAGCTGTGTAACAGAAAAGCAGCTTCCACTTCCCTACTTCCCTCGGCTGAACTGGGCATGGTGGCACGCACCTGTAGTCCCAGCTACGGGACAGGTTGAGGTGGGAGAAATGCTTAAGTACAGGGACTCTTTACGCTGAAATTCTAGGGTCAATGTTAACTCAAACTATGTTAGTCTTAGGTTCCGTCTTAAAAACTGTCTTCACTTCCATAGGTTGTAAAATGTTTCATTCCTCCTGATTCTTACTATGAAAGATCTCTGTTAATTGACCTACAAAAAGTTCTAACTAGTCTATTTATAGTTACAAACTTAAAAACTATAAAAGAAGTTATTACAGTTCAACTTGACCAAATACATCCAAATGCACTCTGGTTTTATAGGTAAACTGTTTTATATGTGTTTATACTGTACTGATGGCTGTTTTGTTTGAGCTAAACAATTTTCTTCTTTTTGCCTTTTAGAAATTTGAAACACTTAAACTGGCTTATAGAGAAATTTCATCAAAATTAAAGACATGCTTCCACCCAAGTTTCCAAGTGGTCAAAATGATGCAAAAGTTGGTTTTATAAATGTAATACATTTTGTTGTCTGTATACAATGGCTATATTTACATTGGTCACCATCAAAAGGCTAAGCTTTCTGTGATTAAAACAATAAGGTTTCATTAAAAGATGTTCTTGGTATAAAATTAAATTAGAGACTAAGATTTTCATATGGCTATGATAATTCATTATTGCTAACCTCGTGGTACATTAAATGTATTTATACCTTCTGGGTATACAAGTCTTCTAAGATATAAAACCAGGATTATGGATAATGATAACCTTTTTCTTTAGACTCAGATATCTGTCTTTCTCATATGCTCCAGCTACTTATGATGAGATATATGTTAAATAAAAATGAGATTATCAGTCAAATAATAGACTTTAAAAAACTTATATTCAAGGTCCTAAGTTTGACAATATAGATGTTATATCTGTCACTCTGCTGTATTAAAACGTGGACATTTAAGTGTTATAAAATAAAGTCATCATTATTATCATTCTAACATATGTATGGCTTTTGATTTTAAATTTTCTTTATAAATTATAACTGTTTTCTGTTAATTCTATAGAGATTCAGCTATCACAAAAACTACAACTTGTAAAAAATAACAGTCCTCTGGCTATACTTTATATTTCATTGTACTTGGTATTCAGATAAAATTATAATGGTTAAACTCCTTGCTCCCACTACCATATTGTTTCTCAGGTTATAAGGGAAAAAAGGGCTCTCATATACAACAACACTGTTTGTTAACTTTTGCCTAAGGCCATAAAAACAAATAATGGACCTGCTTATATTAGCAGATCCACTCAACAATTTTTTCAGCTTTGGGGAAATAAGCATATAACTGGAATTTCTTCAGTCCCCAGGGACAAGAGATTATTAAAAGATCCCATTCAACCTTAAAATAGACAATTACTAAAATAAAAAGGGGGAATCCAGATAACCCAGATGTCACTAGATTTAATAATTTATGTTTTAAATTTTTTGAATCCAGCTCCTGGATCCTCATTACACCCCACCATGCTCCACTGGTAACATTACTTTTCCTCCTTAGCTAAGACTGGAAAGCCCCAAGTCTTATGGTGCAATCTTCAAACAGCTACCAGGAAAGGCCCCTCACCACTAATGATGTGGGAACAAGGGTATGCTTGTGTGTTAACCAGTGATGGATCAACAGTATGGCTGTCTTCCAGGAATGTGCAACCATGGAAAGAGAAAAAGAAGGAGCTGTGGCAGTACCTGCCAGCAGCAAGGCTACCAGTCAACCCACCCATGACAGTGTTTGCCCACAGGACACTGGAGGAGGCCCCAACTCCACCTGCACTCTGACTGCTCCAGATGTGGGCCTAATAACAATGAGGCAACTGAAAAAGATGACTCAAGAAGCTAAGGTGCTGGGCTCTCCACATGCCCCTAAAAATATGTTCATTTCTTTGATGGCTATCATAGCTTGCACTATATGTATAACCCCTGTGATAGGATGAGAGTATTGGGCATATGTGCCTAATCTGCCCCTGCTCAGACCCAATACTTGAGCCAACTATCCTGAAATCTATCATAAATCAAAAGGTTACCATAGTTAGGTTAATTTGATACTTGGTGCTTCTTCATTATTACAAATGAAGGATAAGGCTGTCATAAATTATAACTCTCATTTCACTTACCCCTCATTGTGTGGAGAATAGAGGATGATACAGCCTAATTATTGCTTTTCTGTTGGTGCCTAAAATTGTCTGATACATAATCATGATCAATTAATCCTTTTGATCCTTGGCTCAGTCCATATAATGGGTGAAGGGATTGATTCCTTTGGCCCAACGTTCCTTTCTTTGAAAACCGTACTTATTGGAATAATTATGCAAAAATTGCCCTTCCTTCTTGGGACCTTTGCAAGGGAAAAAGGCATGAAAATGTTTATGGGTCAATGCAATTTTATTGATTGTGCACCTAGAGGATCCTTGCTAGGAAGAGTTAACGTTTCTGATTGGCATGTGACATTTTGGAAATGGGTTAATACACAGCCATGCAGACCCTGCCCAAAGGGGAACTTACCTGGGAGGGTACAAGATTTAGCACACCAATCCCTCAGGCTTTGATTAATGGCAAACCAGGACCAATACAAACTACTGTTTGGGAACTTGCCCTGCCCTGTGGTGTGAGGGAAATATGGATGGGTCATAATATGTACCCTGTTAAGGACGCTGATACTATGGTGGCTAAATAGAGCAGTAGCCCAAAAACTTCAATATGCTTTTACAATCCTTATGTTTTCCTTTATGTACCTATAGTCTGGGGCGAAATTTCCTTTACATGTTCAAAATGTACCTTAAGTCATTGCATTCAAGCAGGAGAAATTATTGATAAAAGTTTAATGGTCCTGGGACATATGCCAGGAGTGTGGATACCAGTTAACCTGAACCTTGGCCTAACACTCTGATGCTACATCTTTGCAGTCCTTAACTGTTTTGCACATAAAACTAAAAGAATGGCTGGTCTTGTAATTGCTGATGTCCAGTGTAGCTGTTTCTTCTCTTGCTCTTGCTCGCTCCATCCAGACAGTTCACTTTGTAGATAATTGAACAAGAGCAGCAGGTGAGGCTTGGAAGATGCAGCAAGTGATAGATACCAAGCTTCAATTACAAATAAACATGTTGGAGAACAAGATTCTTTGGATGGGAGGTCAAATTAAAAGCCTGCAGATACAGCAAAGCCTCAAGTGTCATTATAATGTTAGGAGATTTTGTATAACCCCCTTGCCCATAATCTGCTCACCCATGTCAACATATTAAAAAAATATATTCAGGGGGCTGTGCACCAAAATATAACTCTGGACCTAGATGCTTTACAAAAAGAAGTAATGTCTATGTCTTATTAAACTCACAATTTTGATGAAAAAATACAAGATTGGGATAAATTTTCTGATGCCCTCAGCCCACTGAATTCTTTTAGCTATCCTCAAGGACCATTCATGGTTTTATGTTGCTATACTCGTAGTGATTTGTTTCTGTCTTCAGGCTTTATTCTTAGTCTGCCACAGAGGAACTCAAACCCATCAGCATTTAGAGGCTATGCAGCCACAGCTCACTCTGATTTGATTTCTGCAATCAAATAAACAGAAAGGGGGAAATGCCGGGGGCCACAAATTATACACTGAGTCTAGGGGACTCCAAAGCTTGTTCTTGTTCTGCCCTTGAGCCACATTGGAAGGCGGAAACTCCCTGCTCTTTCCTGGCCACAGCTGGAAGCCCTAGGGCTAGTGACTGCTGTGTGCTCACCGGGCAAGATGAGGCCTGCTGAAGATGATAAGGCACCTGGAGAAGCTACAGTTTCCTCATTGCCCCCCATCTCGTCCTTGTCCTTGCAAGAATGCTTTGGTCTTACTAGCCCACCTTTTTCACCATTACTGTTCCTGGAAACTCCCACTGCCCTTCACCTATTGACCTCTACTCAGATGTAAGTAATAAATACCAAGGTTCTGGGTGCCTTGTGGCCTTTTGTTTCCTGAGAACAACCAGTCATCCCAGATCCCTTCCTGTACTTCTATTTTGTCTCTTGCCTTGGCAGGAGATTCAGGACTCACTGCAGTGGTCTCTGATAATTGGTACTGTGGAAAGTGTCTCCAATAGTCGTGAAAGTTTGAACCAGTTAATTTTCCCCGGAAGAATAAACTTACTATTCACTTCAGAGACTTGTGAGAATTAGTGCTACCTTGTGTAAATGACTTAGCACAGTGCCTGTAACATCGTAGGAGAATGCATTGGAATAAAGTATTTAGTATAAAGTATTTGGCATTGCCCTTAAAGAATGAAAATGTCGGAAAAAATTCAATGCACGGCTTGAAGGATGTGGACTGGCCAACAAATAGATTTTCCTGGCAACAGACCTTGTAAAATGCTGGACAGTTCATAGAGAGACTGTGGACTCTTCCTTTAAAACAAACCTAAATTCTATGATAATTAAGGATCTGCATCAGTTTGGCTATGTATGGTATATAGTCTAGAGACATATTCACAAGTTTCTTCCCTCCCTCCCCATCTTTCCCATTTCTTTGTTTTTGGCACTAGGAGCTGACTACAGGGCTTTTGCATGGAGCTATATCCCAGCTCTTTAAAAAATTCATTTCAAGACAGGGTCAGGTAAGTCACTAAGTTGCCCAGGCTGGGCTCAAACTTGCGGTCCTCTTATTCAATCTCCCAGAATGCTAGGATTACAATAGGTATGTGCCATCACACCTAGCTATCCTTCTTTTCTTTAAAACTTATCAAATATCTGTCACGCTGAACCATGTCCTAGGTAACAGTAGTATATGCATCTCTAGAAACCAACTTCTCCCTTTTAGAAGGTCTGTATTTTATAAGTAAGGAAACGTTTCTTGTGTTAAACACTGATTGTAGATATTTTTAAAAGTCAATTCGGACTTTTACCCTGATATAGCTCTTCATTTTTACAAAGTAGTTTTCCCCTTCTAATTCTCTAATCAATAAACTAAAATCTTCTAAGCACCTGTTATATGTTAGGTGCTATAATAAAGTCTGGGCATAAAAAATTTCATTAATACCCAGTCCTGTTTTCTCAGTGTTCACCACGTGATGGGAGGAATAGACTTGCATTCAAACAATTGCCAGCAGCCCAGATGTGCTGGAATAGAGATAAGAGCAAAGAATTGTAAAGTATGAAATATAAAGTATCCAGTTTTTTTTTTTTTTTTTTTTTTTTTTTGGTTTTTCTCCGGTACCGGGAACCGAACTCATGACCTTGCGCTTGCCAGGCAGGCGCTTTTCCCGCTGAGCTAAATCCCCAGCTCCCCAGTCTTTTTTTTAAATAGAAGGAATATTAAAGAAGACTTCAAGGGTGAGTATTGTAGTCAGGGTTTTCAAGGGAAATAATACAGGGCACATAATTTGTGGGATTATTTTATAATAGTCACCCAAAGGGTCATATAGAGAGAGAGTGCAGGAAATCTGTCCACATACTAAAGACCCAAAGAGTCCAGCTGAGGGCCTGGATCCTACGACAATGTCCTGCATAAGTCCAGGCGAAGACCTAGAGCCCATGACAACACCTCATGCAAGGCTGTGATTTGCACTGGGAAGGCGCAAAGGTCAGGGGAAGAAGCTAGAAAATCTGTGCCAGTGGGAAGAAGGATCTGTGCTAGCAGGCTGAGAGATCTGCACCGGAAGTGACGCTCAAAGTAAGAACCAGAGCTCCCCTGAAAGGTGCCACAGCCATCCTCAGTGACTATGGGAGTCCTGAGCTCCTCCGACAATGAGAATAGCTAAGTTCATATCAAGAAAGCCAACATGACAAGCTCTTGCAGGAGAACCAACAGCTCCCTAACAGCACCTCTTTTTCTTCTCAAGTTCTTTTTATTTTGTTGGCAACAATTCTCAGGTGGGCCTCCCACACCCAGCATCATGCTGGTTTAGTTCAGCTGGGTGTTACAAGCTGACCACCAGTTGTCAGTCACCAGGGTGAGGAAAATTTTATGGGAATTTAAAGGAGGAACTACTATTTTCTTGATGAAGGAGGAAGAAGATTTCCATGTAGCAAAGAGAATCCAAAGGCCCCAGTGTGTACAACTTGTGAGGGAAACAGCTCAGTGACCTCTAGACATTAGCAGATCTATAGACCAATGGCAGAGAATGGGCTACAAAAATAAGTGGCTATAGGAAAGTCTTCATAAAGGAGCTCAGACTAGTTTTCTAGGCACTAGGATGCCAACAGAAATTTGAAAAAGGAAGTCATATGATCAGTTTTTCAGGTATACACTGTTGGTGGGATATGAAAAGGTGGTGCTAAATAGGCCAATGAAGAGTTCGCAGTAATATGCCAGAAGAGATAAAATAGAGGCTGCAAGAAAGGCAGTGTGATTGGAGAAGAAGAGAGGGGCCGATTTTTATAGGGTAAATGTGAAAGGTTTGGAAACTGATAGGATCTGAAAGCAAGGAGAGAGAAGAGAATTAAAGTACATTTCAAGGTGGCAGGTTGAGTAACTGGGTGGATGATGTATCTGATGACCAAGTTCTGGAATACAGAAGTTAATCTGGTAAAGAAAGAAGTCAAGTTAGTGCAGAAAATAACATATAGTTTGAGTAGACTTAAGGAGTCATAAGCAAAGAGGTTGGAAAAGTTCAGTGGGCAACTTGGAATCTAAGATTAACAAGTCACAAGAGAGGTGTAAAGGACAGATGCTAAGGGCTGGGGATATAGCTCAGTGGCACAAGTGCCTGCCTGGCAAGCACAAGGTCCTGAGTTCAATTCCTGGGACCAAAAAAAAAAAAAAAAAAAAAAAAAAAGGACAGATGCTGATAAGGTTGAAGCCACAGGAAGGGAGAAATTGAGACATGTTTGAATTTTTGAATTTCTAGAAATTTTTAAGAAATTGAAGCAAAATACATGCTCTAGTAACTTCTTTTGTTTTCGTGTTTTTGAGACATGGTCTCACTATCGCAGGTCAGGTCAGCCTTGAATTCACCAGGCTGGCCATGAACTTGTGATGATTCTTCTGCTCAGCCTCCTGAGTCTGGGATTACAGATGAGTGCCACAATGCCAACTGTATTAGCCATTTTTAACTATAGAGCTTAGTATCATTAAGCACACTCACATTGTTGTGCAACAATCACCATCATTCACCTCCAGAACTCTTTTCATTTTGCAAAGCTGAAACTCTGTACCTGCTGTGGCTTGAATGTGTTTCCTCTAAAGTTCGTGTTGAAACTTAATCCCAAATCAATAGTACCAAGAGATAGGGCCCTTAGGCAGTAATTGTGTTGTGAGCACTCTGACTTGATGAATGAATTCAGTGCCCTTGTAAAAGCCTTCAGGAATGGATTCAGCCCTTCTGTTCTTCTGTTCCTTCTGCCATATGAAGGCACAACATCCATGCTGGAAAACACAACAACAAGGTGCCATATTGGAATCAGAAAGCACTCTTTATCATACACCAAAACTGCCAGTAAGATCTTGGACTTTTTGGCCTCCATCTCTGAGAGAAGTAAATTTTGGTTCTTTCTGAGTTATCCAGTACATGGCATTTCATTATAGCAACACAAATAGATGGAAACAGTACTCATTAAATAGTAATTTCTCATTCTTCTACTAACAAGTACAAAGATTCCACTTTCTCTACACCCTCACCAACATTTGTAGTATTTTCTTTTTGATAGTCGTTCTACAAATAAGTGTGGATCCTCCACTGGGCTGTTCTGTTTATGTAAAGGTCTGTATCATGTGATTTTTAACTTAAAAATACCCCAAGCAAAACTTCCTTATGTGCTACTTTATGTTGCATCAACAAAGAAAGTGAAGTGAATGAGTAGATGTATAGAAGAAAAGATAGAACCCCAGCATGGACCAAGGGAATATTCAGGTACTTTTTTATTATTATTTTTTGTTTTTGTTTTTTGCAGCCCAAGGGCTGAGAGTCTCTTACTCAGTTGCTAAAGGGAGAATGCTGTGACAGAACTGTGCTCCCGTCCTCAAAGCAATATGGTATCTTGACTACTCAACTTTAAGGAGAAGTTCTGCGGTTGGTAGTAGGACATTGCTCATCCACATGAAAAGATGAAAGATGAAAACTCTTTGAAGGCAAACCACCCCTCAGCCATTATAACGAAAACCTTCAGCCAGTGCTGAACCAAATTTGTCACTGGAGAAGTCTATCTCAAAATTTTGTTGTGAGAAGAAAGGCAGGTACAGTTATCCAGTCCACAGTCTTTGCTTTGCTTCTTGATCACATGGTTGTTAAAGAGAAGCTCTCGGACATCTGCCTTCTCTGTCAGAGAAGTGAAAAGGTAAAAGCAGGGTCTTGTTCCTTCACAGATTTATTTTGATTCTGACAGGTCTTGACCATTTGCATCCTGTTCCCATAGTAACTACAGTGAATCTACTGCTGTTAAGACAGAAACCCTCATATGACTGCTGCTCCGACTGCATGGTCACAAAGTGATGTGTTACATCAGGCACTGACAATAGGGGATCCTTCAGTCAACACCTCATCATCAGCATCCAGGATGAAATTTGTTACTTCTTCAAGTATATGCTAAGTATTTTTAACCATAGTCACTAAGTAGGGCGTTAGATCTCTACAACTCATATCTTGCATAATTGAAACTTTGTACCCTTTGACCAATATCTCTGTTTTTTCCTCTACCAGCAACTCCTGACAACCATAATTCCACTCTCTGCTTCTATGAGTATGATGTTTCCGGTTCTACATATAAGTAAGGCCAAGAAGTATTAGTCTTTCTGTGCCTTGGCATAACGTAATGTTTTTTCAAGTCCATCTCTGTTGTTACAAATGACAAGATTACATCCAAAGCCAAATAATATTCCATTTTATTGTGAATAATGCTCAATAAACAAAGGATGGTAGAGATCTCTTCAAGATATTGATTTTATTTCCTTTGGATATATACCCAATTGTGGGATTGCTGAATAATATGACAATCCTATTTGTAATTGTTTGAGTAATTTCCATACTGTTTTCCATAATGGCTGTATTAATTTACATTCCCAGTAGCAGTGTACAAGGCTTCTCTTTTCTCTCCATCCTCACCCACCATTTCTATCTTTCTTTTTTTGATAAAGAGTTCTTAAAACAGATGCGGAGATATCTCATTGTGGTTTTAATTTGCATTTTTTGATGATTAATTACATAGAGCATTTTTTCTCATATACTTGTTGATCATTTGTATGTCTTCTTTTAAAGACAGATCCATTGTTCATTTTTTAATCAAGTTATTACATTTCTTGCAATTGAGCTGAGTTCATTATATAGTTTTGATACTAATCTCTTATCAGATGTATAGTTTGGAAATGTTCTCTTCCATTCCATACACTGTCCCTTGGTTGTATTTATTATTTTATTTGCTGTGCAGTAGTTTTCTACTTTGAAGCAGTCACATTGATCTATTTTTGCTTTTGTTGCTTGTGCTTAAGTTTCATATAAAATTTATTACCTAGAACACTGTCAAGAACTTTACGTGTTCTTCTAGTAGTTTTATAGCTCTTGGTCTTCTATTTAAGTCTTTAAACTATTTGGAAATAATTTTTGTATATGGTGTGAGGTAGGGACCCAAATTTTATTCTACTATGTATGATTACACGATCCTTCCCCATTTGAGGTTCCTGATATTATTGTTAAAGGTCAATTGACTATATACATGAGGATTTCAGTTGATTGATATTTATATTATGTTCTGTTCATTTACATATGACTATTTTTGTGTCCATCTTCTACCGTTTATATTACCATAGCTTTGTAATATAACTTGCAATCAGGTAATGTGGCATCTCCAGTATTACTATTGCTCAAGATTGTTTTGGCTATTTTCTTTTTGACTTCTTCTTTGACCCATTGATTGTATAGAGTATGTTGTAACCAGGTGTGGTGGCACATGATTGTATTCTCCAGCACTCTGGGAAGCTGAGGCATTAGAATCATGAGTTTAAGCCCAGCCTGGGCAACTCAGTGATTTAGCAAAAACCTGTTTCAAAATAAAAAAAATTTAAAAGGGCTGGAAATCTGGATCAGTGTGATGGTCCTGTGTTCAGTCCTCAATGCCATTACCAACACCTCCACAAAAAAGTGCATTGTATCATATCCAAAACATTTGTGAATTTTCTGGTTTTCCAGACTTTTAAAATTTATTAAGATTTGACTTGTGGCCTAACATATAATCTATCTTTGAGAGTGTCATATGTGCACTTGAGAAAAATGTGTATTTTAGCATAGAACATTTTGTGTGTGTCAGGTCTACTTAGTCTATAATGTTGTTCAAATCTTGCACTTTGTTATTTGCTTTCTGTTTGGTTATTCTATTCATTATTTGGAATGTGGTATTGAATGAAGTCTTCTACTCTTATTATTGAACTGTCTATTTCTGACATTAGTCCTCTAAGTGTTTGCATCATACATTTAGAAGCTCTGATGTTTGGTGCTTTATGTTTATAATAATGATATATTCTTAGTGAGCTGGGTCTTTCATCCTTATATAATGTACTTCATTTATTTTTTTTTTTCTTTCTGAGACAGGGTCTCACTATGCAGTTCAGGCTGGCCTTGAGCTCACTTTGTAGACCAGGATGGTCTTGAACTTGCAACAATCCTCCTGCCTCAGCCTCCCAAATGCTGGGATTACAGGTGTGAACCATCACCCCCTGCTATACTTCACTTCTTGAGGAGCTTTTTACTTACAGTATATTTTTAATCTGACATTAGTATAACCACCCCTGCCTTCTTTTGGTCATTGCATTGTGCATATTTTTCCATTCTTTCACTGTCAGTACTATATGTATTCTTAGATTTCAATGGATCTCTTGTATATAGCCTTAGTTGTATGGTATTATCTATTCTACTCTCTCTGTCTTTTGATTGGGAAATCTAGGGCATTTGTATTTAAAGTAATGATAGGGAAAGGCTTATTCTTGACATTGTCTTGTGTTTTTCTGTATGTCTGAAAACTTTTTAAGTCCTTCTTTACTGTTTTCTTCTGAGTTTACTTGATTATTTTTGCAGTGATACATTTTGATTTTCTTTTTATCTTTGTGTACATGCTATAGGTATTTTCTCTGTGATTATAACTGGGATCACATAAAACATCCTAAAGCTGTAATTATCTATTTTAAACTAATAAAAATTTAACCTCAATTACATATAAAACTCCAGCTCTTTGCTGTTACCTCTTTTAATATTGCATACTCATTATGGCAGGCTTATAGCTATATTTATACTTTTTATCTTTTCAGTTTTAAAGTAGAGTTATATTAAAATTCAGTAAATGTAGAGTTATAAATTTATATATATATATATATATATATATATATTTTTTTTTTTTTGACAGAAGGCCTCACTATGCATTTCAGGGGCTGGACTTGAACTCACTATGTAGCCCAGGCTGGCCTCCAACTTGTGGCAATCCCTGCCTCAACCTCCTGAGTCTGGGATTACAGGTGTGTACCACCATACGTGGCTTGTATTTTTTTTTTTATATATTTACTTTTTTTTTTGTACCAGGAATCAAACTCAGAACCTTGTGCTTTCCAGGCAGTTGCTGTGCCTCTGTGTTATATCTCTGGCTTTATGTTTACTTTTATGTAAGAACTTTACATCTGTATATGACTTTACTGCTTAGTGTCTTTTCACTTCAAGTTGAATAATTCTCTATAATTTAATGTAGGGCAGGTTTAGTGGTTATGAATTTCTCAGCTTTTGTTTTTAAATCTGGGAATGTAATTCCTTCCCAATTTTTAAAGGAAATGTTATCTTATATAGAATTCTCTGTTAACAATTAATTTTCTTCTCAATGCTTTACATATATCATCCACTGCTTTGTGGCATACAAGTTTCTTTAGCAAAAGGTGAAAGATTTATACCATCTGAAGAGAAACCAGAGTATGAGGCATACAAGTTTCTTTTCTGAGAAGCCTGCTGATAATTCTATTGGGGACCATTTTCATGGTCTGAGTAATTTTCTTGTATATGAGTAACCTATAGAAGAATAATCCTACTAGGGGTTGAACTTCCCCTCCACGTTGAAATTTAACTACCATTGTAACAGTGTTGAGAGAAGGCACTTTTAAGAGGGATTAGGTCATGAGGGGTCTGCCCTCAGGGGTGGATTAATGCTATTATGGCAGGAATGGATTAGTTACTGTGGAAGTTTGAGCCCTTTTTCTGTCTGTCTTGCACATACTTGCTTACTTGCTCTTCCCTTATGTTATGATGCAGAAAAAACAGCCTCATCAGATGAGATTCTGACCTCTCAGCCTTGGCCTTCCTACCCTTTAAAATCATGAGACAGACATCAATTGTTTATAATTTACCTAGTTTGTGGCATTACTATCTACTTGAGCAGCAGAAAATGAACTATGATATTAAGAGAACTATGATATTAATATGTAATATATATATTCTTTTACTTTTATTCAGCTCTCCCATATACATTTCTTGGGAATCCAGTCTATGTGGAGATCAAACACAGTTCTAGTGTCTGAAAAGATTTCAGTTCAATACAGAGACATACGTACTATTAAAGGATGAGTACAATGCTGTGGTAAGTGAAAGGAAAGAATGAGCAATACTACAATTATAAACTGACAACAAGTTCAAGAGTTGTCCTGGAGGCCTTCCCACTCCATTTAAGGTGGGTTGATCACTGCTATCACTCTTAGTAAGAGTGCACTTACTGTATTTACTTCTTGGACAAGGATGTGGTTTTGCGGCAAGGTTTACATTAAAGAATGGTTTGATATACATCAGGAAAAAAATATACAGAGTAGTCACTCATGGCCTACGGGGTGTTCTAGTAAGATCCTGCTAACTACAACAGTCAGGGTGCCGTTGGACTTCTAGTATGGACAAGACCAGTGTGAGTCATGCTATTTACACTACAGACTTAGGCAATAGGATAAGCATAGCAACTGCTCTGCTTCCTTCCCATGGTATTGCTTTAGTAGCCAGAATCTCCCTGGGAGAGAAGAAAGTGGAGTATTACAGTAAGACATAAGTCTAGCATACCTTAACTGTACAGTATAAAATGTTGTTATCAGTGTTATGAAGGTTAGGGCATAAAAACCATGGTATTCAATATGAAGCAAAAATATTCAGCATAGACTTTGGCCCTAGTTATACCCGATTTATGGAGATAGAATGGCATGAAACTAGTACTTGAACACAAGACTTGAGGCTGAACCAGGCGTGATTGCTACTGTGAGATGGCTTAATATTAATAAAATTATGCAACCATTCATCCAGTTTATCAAGTGTCTTCTGTGAGCCGGAAGAGGCACAAAAGATGAAAAGCTGAAGTGCCTACTTGAATGTTAAGTGCGGCAACAGTTGGCCTGCACAGAGTTAAGAAAATGAAAGACTGACAGATGGTTTGGTCAAACACTGGAGTCTCTGACACTGGTACTTCTAGGAAGCAGATTCTTACCATAAGCCAGGACCTTTATTAACTTTATCTGGAATAGAGCTTCCCCTGAGCAGGAAACCAGGGAAGAATCCTCCTCAAATACAAACGAGAAGAACTCTGACTTGTACTGCAGCAAAACAGTACCGAGCCTCCTCATATGACTTAAGCAATCTGATCTCTTAGCTGAAGAGACCACTGGTGGGTCAGAAGGAACTTCAGGGCAAGCTTAGACACCTAATCTATCCAAACCTCATCTCACTTGAATCTCTGTTGTGACCAACTTTGAACACAGGTAATACAAGTGTGAGGATAGAGTAATGATTCTTAAGAACTTTTCTAGTGGCCAAGTTCCATTTGTTTTGTGGATTTTTAAAAAGTACTGCTTCACCCCAAATGAGATAAAGCCATGTTCATGTAAAGGGACTTGATGATATGTTACTCTTTATGCTCCTTAGTATTTTAAAAAACATTTAAAAAACTCCAACAACAATGTATTTCTATATTCACTTAAAACAGATACTATACAACAGTTTATCAATTTGAGGCTTAAACACAACATCAGTAATGCTTTACTGAGTGAAAAAAATCAGGCTATGGAACTCTATGAAAAATATGATTATAAATTTGTATATTAAAAAAATAAATTTGTGTATTAAAAGAACTATATCCACCCTCATCC
Organism: Chinchilla lanigera; assembly: GCF_000276665.1. NCBI lineage: Eukaryota > Metazoa > Chordata > Mammalia > Rodentia > Chinchillidae > Chinchilla > Chinchilla lanigera. Next base: position 13,413,581 of record NW_004955406.1, on the reverse strand, counting down.
TCTTCAATGACTTACACCTTTGTGGCTGGTGTAGGGATTCACAGCCAACAATTCACAACTGGAAGTTGCTTTCTAAGTTCAAATTTTGGAGCCTCAGATGCCTCATGGGTGAGGAGAGAGCCTGCACTTTGTGCACCCTGCCCCCACGATACTAGCACCTTATCTGCCCTATGGGTAAGGAAAGAATTCTGCTCCACCCCTGCTGCTAACACCAGCACCTTGTGGGCCTTGCAGGGGAGGAGACAGATCCCTTGGCAGCCTCACTACTGACATCAGCATCTCACAAGTTCCATGGCACAGGGTGGTAGGGGTGACAACAAAAGATCAACCCGATTGAGGATGAGACTAATATCCAGGGGGTGTAATTTGGTCCAGGACTGATGTGTTACCTTACTGTAGAGACGGAGTGAGAGATAGGTTTGTGAGACAGGCTTGGCAATGGTGACAGCTAGACAAAAATCTCCTGAGAGGCCTGAGGAGGTCAAATGCAGGCTAGGAAAATCATAGGGCCTGTATACTGTGGTGAGAGGCCAGTTTTGGAGGGTGTAACCTTCAGAAGGTGTGGATGTGAAGGAGATGGAATTTAGTCTAGTGGTCTTCTTGAGCTTTTGCACTACTGCCCATATTCAGCAAACACTAGTGGTCTGATTTATTATAGGTTAAGTTTGCCTAAGTGTCTACACTAAACACTTTCCTCTGGTTCAGTGTGGATAATGAGTGGTTCTCAGGATTTGTTAGAATCCAGTTCATGTTTGATGCCATTTTATTACTGACTTTACTACTACATTTAAGGTAACACAGTGGTGCTGTCACTGGGTTTTCTGTGTATGCTAATATCAAGATTGTCTGGGGGTCCATAAGCAATATGGAGGCTCATTCTTGAAGAACCAAGAACTGGGCCAAAATAGCTGCAAGCCTCAGCACAGAAAACAAACAGAAAAAGAGAAACATTAAAAAAGAAGGCAACAAAATGCCTCTAAAACTCCAAACTCTCTCAAAGCTCATCCAGAGGATATCAAAGGGGAGGAAATCACAAGTCACATAGCGGCAATATCTGAAAGAGTATCAATGGAGGTAACAAAACATTTCAATAAGTTGCTTAGCAAATTCGAATAAGACATAACTAAACAGATAATGACCTAAATGAAACAAATGATCAGTGAGCCCAGAGAAGACATAAAAATCTAGTGGAATTAAAGAAAAAATGTATAACATGAACATCCAGCATAGAAAAGAATGGGAGTTCAGTAAAATATTTCAAGTGGAAATCCAGGAGATTAAAAATCTGATTGATACTTTGTCCATGCTTGATTATAATACTATTTTTCTATTGACTAAGCCCAATTGTCTTACATGTTTTATATGTTTTTTTAGCCTGTTTTTCTGAATTTTAGTCTGTGTCTCTGATAATTAATTTTATAAAATCTCGTAAGAAAATGAATCTTATCCTGGTAAAATAAAAGAGGGTAGAGGGAAGGAGGAAAAAGAATTGAAATGTGTTACATACATGAACCAATTCCTACTGTGAAAGTAAAAATTATGTGCTGTAAACATATAATAATAAAAGTAAATAAAATAAAATAAAAATATTATTGTAAGTCTGGGCAGCAGAAGTGACAAATTGTCACCCACAGTGTCAGATCTAGAACACAAGGTTGTAGTTACTGATCAATTCATTAAAGATACTTCTCTTCTTCTTTTGAAAACAAGAGAACATGAAAATTGAAGGCAACAGCTGCTAAATGATTCAAAGAAGACTAATATGAGAGTAAGTGGGATTAATGAATATTTAGAAGACAGCACAAGGAGCATAAAAAATCTGTTTACAAAAGTATGACAGAAAATTTTCCAGGCATAGAAAAAGAATTTAACATACAGATAAGTGAGACATATAGAACCCTGAATAGGTATGATAAGAAAACCACAAGCCATGTCACACAACAATTAATACAGCAGAAATTCAACATAAGAATAGAAACTTGAAAGCTGTTAGAGAAAAGCAGTGAATCACCTATAAAGGAAAATCCATTGGAATTACAACAGACTTGTCAGCCCCAACTGTAAAGGCCAGGAGTATTAGAATGAAGTATTTCCAGCCTTAAAAGAAAACCACTTCCAACATAGATTGATACTGTGAAAGTATTTTTGAAAATTGATGAAAAAATAAGATATGTACATGATAAAGAACACCTAAAGACATTCATGACCACCAGTGCAACACTCCAAAGTATTCTCAAGGGCATCCTAGAAAGAGACAATGAAATTAATAATGTCAAAATATTCAATAGAATGTGTGAGGTAGGGCTAGCAATTAAGTATAGGGGAAAGAAAAGCAAAACAGCAACAAGTAAATAATACAATGACAAGCCTATGGCAGTACCTATCAATTATAACTATCAAGGTGAATGAACTCAATTTGCTAATCAAAAGACACAGATTGGCACAATCAAGACACAAAAACCAATGCTATACTGTATACAAGAAACACAGGTAACCCAAAAACAAATTCATGGCATAAAAATCAAAGAATGGAAAACAATATTCCATGCAATGAGAACTGAAAAACAAGCAGAGAATCAATGAATTACAAAGCTGGATTTTTAAAAGTATAGACAAACCTTTAGCCAATCTTACAAAAAAAAAAAAAAGGAAAGAAAAGTCACAAATCAAAGCAATTAGAAAGAAAAAGGATAAAATCACAATGGACACCCATGAAATCTAGGAAATTATTAGCGAATACTTCACAAGCCTATATTCCCCCCAAAATAGGAGAACTCAGAAGAAATAGACAGATTTCTAGGTATGAATTATCAAAACTGAATCAAGAAGACTATAAACCTTGCATACACCAATAATACACAAGGAAATTGAAGCAATAGTTAAAAAAAAAATACCAACTAAGAAAAATCCCAGGACCTGATAGATTTACTGCTAAAGTCTACAAGAACTTCCAGGAAAATGCATCACTTTTTAATGAAATTGAGAAGGAAGGTGTACTCCCAGATTTATTCCTGGAAACTAGCATTATAACCTGATCCCAATACTAGACCAAAAAAGAGAACTACAGGTCAATATCTCTAATAAATATAGATGCAAACTTCCTCAAAATACTGAAAAACAGAATGCCACAAATCTTCAAAAATATCATGTGGTATGACCAAGTTAATTTTATTAAAATGATGCAAGACTGCTTGGACATATGCAAATCCTCATATAAACAGAAGCAAGGACAAAAATCACATGATAGGTACAGAAAAAAGTCTCGATAGGACCCAACACTTTTTCATGATAAAAACCCTGAAGAAAATAGGTACAGAAGGACCTTATCTCAACATGATAAAAGCTATTTTTGACCAACTTACTGCCAGTATCATATTAAATGGGGAAAAACTGAATGCCTTTCCTCTAATCATGAATAAGACAAACATGTCCACTAACACCGCTCCTGTTCAACATAGTCCTTGAAACATTAGCCAGAGCAATCAGGCAGGAGAAAGAAATAAAAGGGATATCTATAGGAAAAGATGAAGTCAAAGTGTCAGTACTTGCAGATTACATGATCCTTCATGCATATGACCCCCAAATTTTTCATCAAAAGACTTAGAATTACATTCTTAACATCTGGTGGACTGAGCAACTTCATTGAAGATAACAGTATGTAATGTAGCAGCCATTGTTAATTCCTATAATTTTGTTTTGAGGTCATGTATCATTTTTGTTCTTTTTGTATTATTTTTGTTTTTGTCTTCATTGTTGTTTTGTTAGTTTTTTCTCTTTAAAATAAAAATAACCAAATACGGTAATGTAGCAGAATACGAAATAAACACAAAACAATCAGTAGCATTCATATACAATTATAATAAACTAACTGAAAAAGAAATTAGGAAAATGATACTATTCACAATAGTGTCAAGAAGAATTAACTACTTAGGAATTAACCTAACAAAGAAAGCAAAAGACATTTACAATGAAAATAACGTCACTCTGAAAAAGGAAATTGAGGAGGACAACAGAAAATTGAAAGATACCTCATGTTTCTGGACAGGCAGAATCAATATAATAGAAATGGGTATATGTACTATTAGTGTCTCTTAGTTCATTGAAAAGGAATGTTTGTGCTAATATCAACTGGAGAAATTTTAATGCTCATATCTTATACTCTGAATAACTAAAGATAATATGCAATGTATTAACTATCACTATCTTCCTATTATTTTGTTATAAGATTTTATTTTACTTTTCTTCCATAAAATAAAAAATAAAATGAACACATACACACAAATAAAATAAAATATGGTATTATCTAGAAACCTGAATCATTTTGTGATTATGAAAGAAAAGGAGAAAGTATGCCTGTTTAAAATCACAATTTATTTACTAAAAGTATGCTTTTATTACTAATTAGTTTTCAGCCTAAAATCCCTCCCCTCCAGAAGGGAGAGATTTTAAGCTGAAAAGTAATTAGTAATTGTTACTAACAGTATAACTACTAATAGTATAACTGAGTTGCATTTTTTTCCTTTTTCCCTTCTGTCCTTTCTCCTTTCCCTCATCCTAGCTCCTTTTTCCTTTTGAACAGTTTCTTCCCATTTCCCAGTATGTATTGTATATTTCAGAGACTCATTTATATATCAACACACAAAGGAAATAAAAGAGGAAATAATAGATTTTGGAATTGAATTTTACTAGTTATATGACTTTGAGTAAGTTGTTAAACATCTCTTAACCTCAATTTTTCAGCTGTAAGATGGTACAGAGAAGATCTACTTCACAAGGTCCTTGTGAATCTTTAGTAGACAAAATAAACCATGAAATTAAACTTAACATGTGGTACCTGGAAGACACTGGGCCTTGAAGACATCTTTGTTCCCCTGTTATTAGTTTATCACTTTGTATCTTCTTTTATTTCATGGCTGACATTTGAAATCCCAGCTTGGTATCTTTGTATCTTCCTTTATTTCATGGCTGTCATTTGAAATCCCAGCAACCAGAGAAACTGACACGTGACATGTTTAGGAAGTCATAGGATAAGGGACCGGCCAGGAAGAGATATGCACAGGAGGCTGTGTATATGTGTGAAGCAGGAACGGCCTTACATTGAGCCAAAGAGACTTCCCTCTGGCTTGCCAGGTGAAGAAAGATTTGAAATAATTTAGGCCTTATCTCAGCATAATTTTCATACGTAACCCTTCAGAAGTCTTTGTTCTTTATTTAGTAAATGGAAACTGCCTGTTTTAAGCTGGCACCATTTCAACCAAGCAGCATTCCATAACGTTGCCTGTGATTCAGCTTTTTCCACTGGCATGCCAGCCTGAAATTTCCTCTTTATAGAAGAACTTGCTGGAGTCACCAAACTGGAAAGGTAAACAGTTCGACCTGAATAACTCTGGCTATTTGGCCAGTTCTCCCAAACTGAATTACCTAGTAACTCAGGGGAAGTTACATAAGCTTACCCAAAGAAGACTTGTAATTGCAAATATATTTTCAGTGCGGTTTTGACTAGACAGCAATGACTAGACAATGATTCCTCAAGATCCAAGACCTTAATTTATTCTGCTTCATTTCTCTATTTTCAAGTACAATGCTTGAAACATTATGTACTATACATATATACACACATACACTTCTAAATTATACATTATACTATAAGCAGTATGTATATGAAATGTTTGTGCTGTATATCGTACTATTCAATAAATACATTAATACAAATAGTAACACTGTCTTTGGAAAATGGAATATTATGAGGTTTTCCATTTGGCCATCCTCTCTTCAGACTTATATTTCAGCATAGACATTATCTGTTTTATAAAACTTTCCCTTCCCCATAGTGAGATCAGGGGTTTAGATCAATAACTACACTTCTCCCTGTATTTATTATATATATATATTTCTCTTCCCACAGTTACCCATAAGGAAAAAACAACAAATTTGAAGATAGTGACTGACACTTGTCTATCAAAATTTAAGCTCCTAGCATTATACTTAGACAAGGCAGTCTCCTGAATAATGTTTAATAATGTGTCTTAAATGAGTAAGGGGAATAACATGTCCTTTTAGATTTAGGAATCATTTTGTATAGAAAAACCCAAACATTTCTTACTCATTTAGGTTTTCTCTGTTATAACAACAAATCTAACCATAAGCCTCAATGCTTGCGTAGAATGGTGTCGGGTCAGGGCTAAAAATGGAAAACCAGACGAGAAAGTGCCTCTTAGATTTCTGTATGGACACATGTCGGAGTTGGGTGTGGAAATCAGTGAAAGTGCTGAGTGTTCTCCACTAGAGATGTAACACAGTAGTTTAGAGTGGAAAATTCTAGGATGCTGCCCAATGAGGGAATGAAATAGAAAAGTCAAGGGAAAATACTTCCCCCAAACCCACTTTTCAGGAACTGCAGAAGGAAATTTCAGGAAATTTGGGGAGAGCAGTTTGCCTCAGGAGTCTTAAGGCCTTTCTATTTAAATTTAGTTGATAGGTAAAAGACGTAATTCTCTGGCAATCTACATGATACTGGGGGAGATTTCACAGCAATGCCTATTCATCACAGCTTCTAAGGGGATGTTTGGTGGTTTCAAGTAGGTAGTGGCATGCTTATTGCTCAATGGAAAACCTATTTTTAGTAAAGTTTCTAAGCAGGAAGTCACATTTCTCATCAAAAGGTATTTAAGATGCTCCTCCCATGGCCAGGATATTGATACAATGCTGATTGGCCAAAGAAGACACATACCTACAAATTTCCAAAGCACTATACCCTGACCCAGAAGACTCAGGCTAGAGAGACAGGTAACTACAATGCCCCATAGCTTTCTAAAAGATTAGTAGTAAGACAGGTGGCTAGCAAAGAAATGCTTCTATGGAAGTGGGCAGTAGACTTGTTACCTAAGGCTGTACTTGAGCTAGTAGAACACAAACAAACAATGAAGAGTTTGCTAAGAGTTCACAAAACACTTGCTATGCAAAAACAGACAGTACAAAACAAGCCAGTGTGAGGCACAGATGTGTCTCCATGTTGCAAAATCAAAGCCTAGTGTGAATTACAAGTAATTCCCAGCCCACCTTGATTATGGTTGTCACTAGTTCATTAGGATAATCTGGAGATTACTGTGGAAGTTCCTTTATGTCTTCTAAAATTTATTGTGCACATGATATGCACACACTTGTGTATGTATGCATATAGAGAAATACCTTGATATCCAGAGTAGGCAAAATGACAAGTGTATCATTCCTCATTAATCTCACATATTGGATATTTTTGACTGAATTTGGGACATTGTACACTATTACAAGAATAAAATCATGATTGACAGTTGTACAAGGGAAACAAGGCAAGGGGTGAAGGCAGAGTAATGTAGGATTTGGGAGGAAACTAACTGATACTTATCTAATGCTCTTTCCTAGATTGTAAAACATTTTTCACTCTGTTTACGCTAGATGAGATCTATGTGACATATTGGAGCATAAAGTGTTGGAAGGTCTAAAGGAAAAGGAGTTAACCCCTCTTCTACCTCCATGGACAAATGATTCATCTGCCAGAGCAGCAGTTTTATTTTTATAGAGGGAAATATCAATATATGGCTGCTTGATGATCAAACGTAATGTGTGTACACCGTGAAGGAGCACACTTAGGTCCCTCATGAACTTTAGTGTAATTTAGTCAATAACTGAACTAGTCAAATTATTGTAAAACTCACTCTGAATTCAAAGCAGCCCAGCTGTGAGTTAGAGCTGCTTATTCAAGTATATATCGGGTCCTCTTAAAAATATTGATAATACAGAACTTCTTTTATTAGTTTTTCTCCAATACCCCATTTTTCATTCTTGAATGAAAATTACTAGGTCTAAGAATACAGTTCCATGATAGAGTGCTTGCCTGGCATGTACACGGTGTTGGGTTTTATCCTTGCACCACAAAAAGTGAGGATTTTTGGTTATTGTTTAGATTCATAATTTAATTTTTAATATTTATAGATCTTTATACCTCTAAATAGTTATTAAGTTTTATCACTCTTTTGAGAAATAGTATCCTCCTTTTTTCTCTCAATCTATTTCTAACCTGTCCTTCCAATGATTTAAGCTTATCTTGACTTTTCTGTTTCCTGAAGCACTGTCTTATATGTGATATTTATTTGGGCATCTCTCCCTGTGTATAAGGTTCCATTTGACTGGAATGACCAGTTCCTTGGCAGGTATAATTTTTTAATACCTCCATGCTCCCAGCACAATAGTGGTCAGATAGTAAATGTTCAGATTACCTTTTCTAGTTGTACTTATTTTTTTAAATATAATTCCCAAATAACTGATCCAGAACAGGTCATAAAAACAAAAGTTTGAGTTTGGTTCTCATTTATCTCTTGTCAAATCCTGAACTGTCATGTGCAATTTTCATAGCTTACACTAAAAAGGTACCAATCATGGCTCATTTTCCTAGAATTGAAGAAAAATCTTCTCTACTTTCACCCATCCCAACTAGATGTTTCTCCATTTCTAGATCCTGTTTAATGAAAACTGAAATGTAGTCTTTTTGAGATAAATGTGTCATCTTTCTGCAGATACTATCAGAAGGATAAAATAATTAGGTAGGATATACCAGAGTCAACACTGGTTAAGGGTAGAAGGAAAAATTAGTTTCATTTGGGACAGTTTTTCTGTGAATAAATATTTATGGAAGTAAGTAAGCAGGAGGAGCTCCATCTAAAACTAGGAGAGACAGGAAACAGCAAATCAGAGAAGCAAAAAGGAAATGCCTCAAGTTTTCAACAAGCAATTTAAAATACTACATTTTTGTATAGGTATTGTAGGCATGGTACAAGCACAAGACCTAAAGGATCAAAGTATCATTCTTCTACAGCCAGTTTGATATTCATCTTTGCCTTATAGCATTTAGTACCAGCTGTAAAGACATCTGTTGCACTGGGAAATTCTTCTCACGTGATTATCGCTTCAGGGATAGTTTAGTGATCATGAGAAAATACAGCGAAGTTAAAATGGTGCTAACCAAGTGAGAAATATTGCTGCAAATAGATTCATGCTAAAACAGGCTAGTGGAGTTAAAAAATAGTTCCCTGGGCTTAGATTTTTCCACCCCATCATTAGTGGCCACTCAGTCTCTTTTATCCTTAGCTTCCTCTTTCACGAAGGAGGATGTTCAATCTTTTTATTCTAACTTTAGAAATTTTCGTTTTAATCTTAGATTAAAAATTTTTCTCCACAACACTCTTGGTGTACTTCCTTTCATTTAAGTGAACTTTCATTGACTTATTTTCTGCAGGAAATACAATGAATGTTTTTGTTCTTTTCTAGGATTTCATAATTCAATTAGCTTTTACCATATTTCTAAAGATGGTGGAGAAAACTTAAATTAACACTGATGGGGATATCTCTTATAAGATGTCCTTTCACATTTATTTCATCCCTGCCAAAAGTGGAAATTTTCTCCACTTTACAGTTAAGGAAATTGGAGGATGGAAAAGTCAAGGAACCTGCCTGGAGCCCTGGAGCAGGGAAGGGCTGTATAGCACTAGGCGTTGCTCTCAGGTCAGCATGATTAAAAAACCCAGGCTCTTTCTTAGCACAGATGGTGGCATTCTATTTTAAAAAAGGTAGGTATTCAAGTTTACCACATGGAGAGCCTGAGGTGTAGAGAACCAGAAGACTTCCTCAATTTTATAGTAAATCAGCACTTTGGATGCCAGGAACCAAAACCCCTGTTTTTACGCAAGAGAATGTAAGTTCAGGCAGGGGAGAGGGGGCAGAAAAATAGCCTTTTATAATACTACTTTTTCTATTTGATGTCAGCATCAGTGCCTCAGAGTTTTTTTTTTTTTTTTTTTTTTTTTTGGTACCAGGAATCGAACTCACAACCTTGTGCTTGCCAGGCAGGTGCTTTGCCGCTGAGCTAAATCCCCAGCCTCAAGTGCTTCAGAGTTTAAAAAGGTAAAATACGAGAAAATTGAGTTCTTTGTATTTATAATTTTTTATTTTTTTTGTTTTGCTTTGCTTTTTCTTTTTGAGACAGGGTCTCACTCTTGAGTTCAGGCTGGCCCTGAGCTCACTTTGTAGCCCAGGCTAGTCTTGAACTTACAGTGATCCTCCTGCCTCAGCCTCCCGAGTGCTGGGATTACAGGCATGTGCCACCACGCCCAGCCTTATAATTTTTTATTAAAATCTAATAAAACGTTTATTTTTTTCTAGAAACTATCTCAGAATAAATGCGTTTTATATACTAGAAACTACTGAAAGTTTTTTTTTTTTTAACATTTTTTTTTGAGACAGGGTCTCCCTAAGTAGTCCAGACTGGCTGTAAACACATTATGTAGCCCAGACTGGCCTGAAACTCACAGTGATCCTCCTGCCTCAGCCTTCCCAGTACTGGGATTAGGGATGTGCACAACCACACATAGCTGAAGTGTTTTTAACCATAGATTAGATTTGATTTTTCCAACTTTATTGTTGTTGGTGTTTTATTTTGTTCTTGAGACAGGGTCTCACTATGTATTTTAGGCTAGCTTTAAACTCACTATGTAGCTCAGGCTGGCGTTGAACTCAAGGTGACCCTCCTGCCTCAGCTTCCTGAATGCTGGGGTTACAGGTGTGTCCCGCTCTGCCTGGCTCCAACTTTATTGCAGTACATTTGACAAATAAAAATTGTATGCAGATAAGGTGTACAACGTGATGACTTCATTGACACTAGTCTCAAGTTCTCCAGCTCCCCAGCACCCTGCCTGACACACGCACGACATCTGGAGTCTCATACGGCTTACTTTCAAACATTATTTCATCTTAGGAAAATAATTCAAAGTGCTCTCATAGATGAGCATTGATTATCTTACTCTCCCTGGGCTCACTGTACACATGAACTCTACTTCCTCTTTTTTTTAGGAAAGCATTTTTCCCCCCTCTGAACTTCCTTCGTATTGGTGTTTTTTTTTTATTCCTCCCCTGTGTTTGTGTTGGCTTTATGCTTTCCATTCCTTTTGAAATTTGGCCTAGTGCCACGTACGAGTCAGCACTTAGCCTGGAAGTATCGTTTTGGAACAGTGTCTGAAGGAAAACTCCACCTCTCACACCCACTACTAATTACCATACTACGCACTACAAAACATGACATTGCATCGTTCACCCATCACTTGTGAGTATCTGCTGTCCACAGCTCTCATTCCTTCAGAGAAAATGAGTTTGAGCCACATAGAGACTATGTCTCTAAGACACTCAAGTCCTCAAGATACACGGAGATCATCCTGGAAGCCCTGGTTGTGCATAGCAACAGCTATTTTGATTTGCTTCTTCAGTGCACTGGTCCTTACTTTGTTCCCACTCAAGGTAAGGAGGTAACAGAACCTAAGATTCTTCTTTATTTTGATCTTTTACTTGTTAGTCTAATTATTATCATTGTCATTCAGTGTTTGTGATAGTTGGAAGAGACCTGTGAGTACAAATAATGTAAATATAATTTTATTCTTGTCATGACATGACTTTTGGAGCTATTTTAGTGTTCTTGAGACAAAAAGATATTAGGAAATGCTAAGTATTTGTTGCAGAACTGAGCTAAATGGAGAGAATCGTTTGATTAAATCAGTCAGTGGTCAGGTAGCTAGTCTATCTCTGAACAGGGAAATGGTACTGAAGTAGGAGTAACAAGATCTAGAGTTTAGTTCTAGATCTCCAAATAATCTGCTGTACAAGAGTGAGAAACCTGCTTAATCTCATTGGTTTTCATTTTTTGCATCAGAAACATGGTGGTAGGGGGAATGAACTTGTTTATTATAATGTGCTCGCTAACTCTAAAATACAGTGATTAATGATTTACCTAAGGGTGGTATAGAACAGAATTTTTAGGAATTCAAATGTGGGTATAATAACTTTGGGCTAGAGTGATCTAGGAAGGCTTCATGGAGGAGGAAGGAAACACATGTCTATTTGGGAAGCCCCTAATGCTTATCAGGAATTTCCCATGGAACTTCAGTCCAAGTTACAGGCCTACAAAATGGGATTTTACAGTGGGAATGGAGCTAAAGTAGTTCTCTACTAGTTTTTCATAGCACTAACCCAAGAGAAAATAAGAAACCTGTTATACAGTTCAGGAGTTAGCCCATTTCTGGGTCTGATTGAAAACCCAGCCTCGGGGAGAGTAGCATGATATATACCCTTATAAGAAAGGGTTGGAATGTGACTGCTGAAACATTTTTCCAAGGAGACTGACCAAGGGAGATTTCAGATATGCATATCTATCACTTAAGATATTGCAAAGCAACAGAGAAAAGATGCTGGAGGAAGCTGTACACTGTGCATACTAGTTTAGTTGGAATAAGTATAGTGTTGTCCAGATTTTTGCACAGAAGACCATTAATTTGTATCCCATAACTGTAAGCAAAAATATGAAACAGGCATTTCTAATTGTGGTCTGCTCTCTGAAGGAATATGTCAAGCAGAAGGGTGAACTTTCTGGAGCAGTGAAGTTTGAGGTGAAGGAAAAGAATGTTAGAATTTCTGAGTGGTTAGAGTTTTGGAGAGCAAGGATGAAAATAGCAATACCAAATTTGGAAGTGACTTTTCCTTCTAAAAACCACCCCAAGTTTCATTAGCCAGATAGCTCTGAAGAACATCAGATATCATCAGCTCCTTCATATGACTAGATGAAGATGGAAATGCCTCTCTCAGTGACCCCTCTTGCCAGAATTGAGCTTGGTTAACCCACATTTGGAGCTGTGATTCTGGATTCTCTTTCCTAAAAAGCATGTAGCCTTGTAACGAAAAGTTTTGCCTCTATCGACAGCCCAGCATTTGCACCAAGTTTAGGGAACTATGAAAGGTATTTTGGATAGTTTCCTCACATAATGCTTGGGAAATTAGTTCCTATGGGCAAGCCAATGACTTAGCTGACAATGCAATGATATTAGCTTGTGCTTTCTACTTTGCACTGGCCTGCACTTCCCTTTTCCTACTGGCCACAAATATCTTCAGAAAAAAGATTTGAGTGGTTGGCGGATGGTGATTCATTATGAAGTAGCCACTTCCACCTTCTCAAGATACTCACACATCTAGAAGTTTTGTTTCATTTTGTTCTCCCAGCTAGTGTTTACTTACAAAGCCTCATTCTCCACATGCTCTAGACACTAATTTAAAAAGTGTTAGGTTGGAAGCACGGCTCCTTCTAGAACAGCAAAAATTTCTTTGGAAAAATATTTTTTCTCCTCTTCTGCTCCTCCAGAAAAGGACAGACTTTGGGCACAAGGAGCTCAGTCAATGCCTAAGTGAAAATAACTTTATAGAAGTTGTTGCTAAGAATTGAATGTTTAGGAAACTCCACTTCTTCAGCGGAATGAAGGATGCTTTCAGAAGCGAAAGTTGTACTTGCACTCAAAAGCAGAGTAAATTTTATTTCTAATGGTGACCTGATTAGGGTTTGTTTAAAGAAAGAATTATTAAATTTTGGCCATTTTGAGTCCAAATATGATACCAAAGTGAGGTTATCAAAGGCTTAAACCAAAGTGACGTTAGAAGAACAACTGCTCTTTGTAAACTAAACTAAACTAAACTAAAAACTAAACTAAACTAAACTAAAGTAAACTAAAAAGTCTGATGTGTTTCTTTATAAGTATTTATTCCTTCCCAGTATCACCAGCATTATAAATAGAAACTTCTCTACTGAGTAGTAGAGGTTGGAGTTTTGAGTGAGACAGACTGTTTGGACCTCAGCCTCGGCTCTTAGCTGCATAACTTGGGCTAATTACCCAACCCTTCTCATTCTCATTTCCTCATCTTCAGAATGAGCATGCTCATTCTCACAGAGCTGTCTGAAGGACTAGTGAGACAGTACAGTGCTCGACCTACTAGACATGTGGTAGCCTTTCAGTAGGTGGTAGCAATTCATACTTGCACCATTTGCTATGAATGAGATTACAAGGAGTACAGATTTAACACATTTTAACACACAGATTTTCATTGCCAATCTGTATTCCTTCTCAATCAGTGATCAGGCCTCTCAGTCAAACTGATAATTTTTCAGATTTTCACTTATGGCAGTAATTACAGAACCTAAAGAAACATAGCTGTAAACGGACATTAAAGCAGCCTGTAATACAGCATCTGGAATTTCTGGTTCTGGCAGTTAATTTGCGTATGACCTTTTCTGTGTATTCCTTATTTCTGCTAGTAGCTGGCACACGATCTGTGGTACATGTTTTGGTATTTATATTTACATTGTTACCTAATTACTTCATGTACATAATCATGTCTTTTAAAAAGATTGTAAATTTCTTGAGAGGCAACAACCATACATTAAATTTGTCTTCCTTGTTTACAGGGTTAGTATAATGTTGGGATATAGGTTCAATTCTTCATTATGATTAGCCTCATTACTAAAACAGCAAATACTTATCAAGCAGGTGCGGACTGGATATCTGGGAAGGCCTTTTGCAGCAAGAATAACCTCATTAACACCACAATCTTCCATGAAAGCTTTGTATTATTATTACCCCCATTTTATAAATAAGGAGTTGGGCATAAGGGAGTATGTGTAGGGCTGTGGATGTAGCTAGGTGGTAGGATGCTTGTCTAATATCTGCAAGGCCCTGAGATTTATTCTCAGTCCAGGGGGAAAAAAAGAGTTCCCTTTACACACACCTATTAATGGTTGAATGAATTTCAGCATCTCTTATAAGTATAGCAAAACAAGAATGAAATAATTTCAAGAGCAAAATCCAATGGCAGGGAATCCAGTGATTCCAGTGAATCCAAGTGATTTCTTTTCTTAGAACTGTGGCTTCCAGGTTTTTAAATTGTACCTCCTATCAATGAAATATTTTCATTATAATTTCTAACATATGTATAGCAATTATTATATTAAGTACTAATACTATACACTAAATAGGTATTGTGCATAAAATGAAAGGTCATAAAGGTAAACTAGATAATGTTTAATGCATTTTTTCAGGGTAAAAGCCATTTGCTTTTAGCAAGATGTCCTATGTTCTATAACACATTAATCTATAATATAAAGATGCTAAAATAATTGAAATAATGTTTTAGTGACTTGATAAATGTGCTTATTTTATTTTCTTAGTTTAAGATTTTTGTGATAGAGCAATGTGAAATCTATATGCTGTTTAATTTACTTTATTCTTTTTCACTGTAACGGAAAAATTACTTCACAGAAAGATATAGATCAAAATGATAGAATGTATCATTTTATGTTTATAAAATGAAATGACAGTGGGGCTGGGGATTTAGCTCAGTGGCACAGCGCCTGCCTGGCAAGCGCAACGTCATGGGTTCGATCGCCAGTTCTGGAAAAAAAAAAAAAAATGAAATGACAGCATTCAATCCATCATCTGATGATGTGAAGAGTTTTTAATTAAAATAACATTGGCCCTCACATGCTGTGCTTTTCCCTCCTTGCACAACGAAATTCCAGTCTGTAATTGTAGCCCCTCCCTTGCATAAACTCCCTGCTTACTTTCTTTTCCCTTCAGTATACTTTAATGTCAGAATCGCAACTATGGAAAACTTCTAATACTGATTAACCCAACTGTTCCATGTTTTGGAAGAAATGTGCAAGATCTTCCTGAAAGGTCTTAACATTAAATTTATGACCCCTTCAGGGCAGGACCTTCAGTGTTGCTCTGGAAGAAGCCTCTATTTCTCAATCCCTTCATTCTCCTCCACTGGGATATTTCATACTTTTGGCTCGTCTTCAAACATCCGATATTTCTTCCTCACTCTCCCTGTCAACTGACAACTTTGCCTTCAGGTACCCAGAAAAAAATAGAAGCAGGGAGGAAAAGAGATCCAAAGTCCCCATATCTTCCACTCGCCTGAGTCTGTGTTCACAGGTGTGCATTCTCTCTTCCTTCTGTACAACTGTCTATGCACCTGCCACAGTTACCTATGTAGTAGATCTTAGCCTCTCTTGCCTACTCGAGGATATTGTTCCTACCAGTCTCCCCCACCCTTTATCTATCAGTTCTGCCTCATTTCCCTGAAATATTCCTACTATTTTTCTTACATTAAAATGAAAGAAAACCAAAGCCAAAACCAAAAACCAACCTCATTGACCTCTCATCCCAAACCAGATTCCATTCAATTTTTCTGCTTTTCCTAAAGCAAAATTCTTCCAGTTTCTCTTTTTCCATTTACCCCTAAATACGGTCTAATTAAACCTCTGCTCTTATCATTACATCGTAGAAACTAACGAAGGCCTCCAGTGGCTACCATATTGATAAATCCACCCTTCAATTCACTGTTCTCTTCTGTGTTGGTTTATCAGCAGCATTTGAGCCCAGCTGATCATTCCTCTTCCAAAATACTTCCTGCCTCTGGTTTCCAAATGCCACCCTCTCCTAGTTCCTTTCAAACTCGCTGGCCTTTCCTTCTTAGATTCCTCTTTCAATTCTTCCTCATTCACTCTCATCTAAATATCGCAGTATCCCCGTATTCATGTCTGCCTCCCCTCCCAGAATTATGGTCTCATATAACTTCGTGACTTAAAGCCATGACCTGAAACTGGTTAAATTTATATCACAGACTTTCTTAAATCCCAGCCTCATATATTTAACTGCCTATTTGACACCCTTACTTGAATATCTGATAAGCATCACACGGTGTCTAAAACCAGACTCATCATTCCCTGCTCAATGTATCCTACTTAAATGTTGCCATTTTAGTGATTTGCAGCTTTCGCTGTCTAATCCCGAGAGCCCACATCTTGGGGTCATCTTTGTCGCTGCTCATTCTCTCCCCTCATAGTCATGTCAGGAACTGCAGGAGGCCTTGCCATCCAAACGCTCGTCACCGTCTCCACCGGCAGCACCTTGGTCAGAGGCACCACGTTCTCTTGCCTAAAACGATTACCACAACCTTGGATTTTGTCTCACTGCATTTGCCGCTGCCTCCTTTACTTTATTTTTAGCACAGCAGCAAGAGAAATCTTTAAAATATGCAAAATCTTGAAGTAAAAAAAAATGCCTTTCTGCTACAAGGAAACCAATGAACTTTGAGTACAAACACTTTTTGTGGTTAGGCCTTATCTTACTAAAAACTGTTTTGGAGTTTTAGTATTGAAAATACTTGTATTGGTAAAATTAACCACTACTGATGGTATCTTTCACTATGTAAACTGTAGTACGTTGCAACAGTTTGAAAGTATCAGATCTGATTCTTAGGGTATCTTAGTTACTGTATATGACACGTGATTACCTGAATAGTAAGTAAGGATGGCTTTATCAAGTTGCAAAGATTTATAGAGCTCAATTTCTTATTATTTTAAATAAAGATAAGCATAAATAGACGCTTCAGTGTTTTCTTCCCATATATCAATAGATCACCTTGTGGTTCATTAAGATGTGGTGGCTGCTGTAGTTTAAACTACAATGTAGTTTTAAATATAGAACGACTGTAAGAGAAAATAACTCAGCCAAGAAGAAAATTCCCTAGCCAAGAGGTAGAGGACCAAGATCCAATGTTTGTCCTGTGGCTAGCAGGAAGGTGGATGAAATGAGAACCTAGCTTTGTAAAGAGAACCAAAGGACAGCTATGTAGTGAGAAGTAGCCAGCCATCTGCAATGGGAAGCTGAGAGGAATACAGGGTGGAGGGAGTGACCTTTTAAAAATAGCCATAGCAAAGGAGTTTGATTCAGGAATGTAAGGCTGTAAATAAATCAGTCAAGGGAGTAGTGACACTGTTGCTATGCTGACCAAATTCTTTTTTTTTCTTCCATGACAGACTGCTAAAGGATTCTGTATGGCTAAGTTTGGTGAGTATCCTACCTTTAATGTATCCTTCTTACTTTTCTTAGTTTTTGATACAATAAGGGAGTGTCAGTACTCTCAAGAAGGCTTCTACTCACTCTTTTGCTCATTTTCAGCTACTATTTATAATTATTTATCATTTGTTGAGCAGCAGCCTAGGAGCAGAGGCTTTTGGAGGTGAACCAGAGGGATGAGCCCATCCCCTGAGAAAGCTCATTTCACACTACGTCTCTGGGCCGGGAAGCACATTACATTGAAAGGCTTGCAAATTGGAGACACAGGAATCAATTTCTGTGTTTTACTAAGGAGAACAAGTTTCAAATTTCCATAATGTTTCTTCAAAGTACAGCTCACATATTGCCAATGTCCATAGACTATGCGGGGGACACAAGGAAAACAGCAGTGTTATCAGTAAATGTATCGGAAGAGAAGTGAGAGTTACGAATGGCTACTTCCTCTGCTCATTTCTCCTCTTCCTCTTCTCTTACCTCCTGAGTCATTTTCTCTTATAGTCGCTCGATATTTAAAACTACATTGTAGTTTATAGCTACACTGAGTCTTAGAATATTTCTTACAACACATGCAATACTTTCCGTAAATGCAGTTTTGTTGTTCACAGGTTTCAAGGTGAACGAATACATATTTTCACCTGAGAGCAGAATATTAGAATTGACTACTAACTCTGTAGCCATAGTGTTCCTATGTCATTCAAATTGCTAGGTTTTCATGGTTTGTGGGGATTAAGACTTTTTTATTTGTCCCCACTTTGTGTGTCATTTGTTTTGTTTTGTTTCTTCAGTGAAAGGAATGGAACTCATGAGTTCCTCACTGATGTAGTAAAAACTGAGAACCTCAATTGACGAGTTATCTTTAAGTGACCCCATCACTGAATTAAATAGGAGCAACATTAATAGTTTTCTTTGGTGAATGGCCTATTATATGTCAAGGAGGAAGAAAGGTACTGGATCCTGAGCTTATTGGAGATATAGGAGGGCAGGTTTCTTGTTCTAGTGATCTTTCCTTCAGACTCCTCAGAAACTACTTTCCAAGTTTTACATTAGTCATTTAAATATGAATGAGAATTTGAGTCTCAGTGTTGTTTTTTCTAAGGCTTTGCCCCCTACCACCAAAATTATGGAGAATTAGAGAACAAGCCAGATTAATATTTTAGTGGAAAAACACATCCAGAGGCCCTGAAATCATATAGCTCTTCAAAACCAATTAACATTAGGTAAATATTTTTATGTCTTATGTACCTATGGAAATGAATGACAAGGTCTGGGCCCTTTCTTGACCCTTTGCAATGGTATTAAACTAGGAATACTTACATTTACATAGTCAAGTGATATCTACTTATAAACTCATGAATTTACCTATATGTATATTGGAGAAGTTTGGATAACGATATCTGAAGTGGGTTCTGAATGATATATGCCTATAAACCGATAAGAAAATCCATAATTTAGACACAAAGCATCTAATTCAGGAACATGAAAGCTATGATTCAATGCAGAAATATTGTTAAGATTGGGATAGAAGGATCACTTGAGCTAGTGAGCTGGTTCAAATCCAGCCTGGACAACATAGTGAGTCCTTCCCACCCATCTCAACAAAGAAACAAAGAACTTTATTGAGCACATGGGAGGCTCAAGAAATTTTTGGGTGCTTAAGATACAGAAATGAGCAAACTGTAGATACTCTCAAAGATGTTATATTCAATTGGATCTAAGATACATACTAAACTGATGAATAATTTATAATATATTAAGTGCTAACCCCTTCTTTAAAGAAAACTAAAGTAGGGTAAAGATGTGACAGGGGAGCACTATTCTTTATAGATTGGTTAGGGAAAGTGTTGCCTTGATACACAGCGAACAGTAAGCAGACAAAGCATGGCGAATCATCAATTGCCAACTCCAGTTGTCATAATCTTGGGGTATAATTCTTCTCTCCCTTTCTCCTTTCTTCTTTCCACAAATATTAGTTAACAAGAGATGCAGAACCATTTAACTCATTTTTCTATCCCCAGTCCATTTCCTTAGACTCTCCTACCAAGAGATATGTTTAGGACTTGCAATCTGTCTAAAACAAGGATAGTACTGAAAATATTAGAATTGTAGCTAAAAAAAAAAATAGTATAAACCAGGTAAGTCGTAAGGAATTTGCTATAATGACAAAGAGGATAAAATAATAAATATGGTTTGCATTTTTCTCCCCTGTACATTTCTTATAGGACCTCTACCCTCAAAATGGCAGATGGTATCTCCTGAACCTCCTTGTGTGAATAAGATATCTGATTGGCAGCTGAAGATACTTCAGAATGGCTTGTACTTAACTTATGGCCAAGTGGTTTTTGACAGAAACTACAAGGGAGTAGCTCCCTTTGAAGTGTGGCTACGTAAAAATAAAGATCCCATACAAATTCTAACAAACAACTCTCAAATCCAAACTTTCGGATGGATTTATGACTTTCACGCTGGAGAAACAATTGACTTGATATTCAACAGTGAAGACCAGGTTCTCAAAAATAACACATACTGGGGGATAGCTTTAATACCAAATCATCAATTCATCTCCTAAGGATTTGATTGGTTTCTTCATTCTCTTCAGCATATGCAATGGTGCTTGTGAGGAGTTGGAGCGGGTAGATTGTCAGTGCTTATAGTTTGTCTGGGCATACATACCACCACAAATAGAACTCCTCTGCATGTGAGATTTTCCCTCATGCTTTCTAGAAAGAGACTCAAAGAAAGGGCCAAAGGCTTTTGGTTACCTGAGGTTGGGTCTGTAAAGATACTGCAGTAATCCAAAATAAAATGAGTTGGGGTGGAAGAGGACAGAAAATTCTCAGAGATTCTTTGTCTGAACTTTGAGTCTGTACATAGAAAAATGAAGTCTTATTTCCATGGGCACCTAACTTGGTTTGCAGAAAAAGAGAGGGCAGCAGGCTGTCCTTATTCTCATTTTCTTAAGCTGCTTTACTTTATTCTTCTATATTCCCACCTCCCATCCTCTGAGACTTTATTAATATGGTCAGGCTGGTGAGGAGGCCACAGATATGTCAACAGCACCTTACTTTAGGTGTTGTGCTGTTAGAGGATAGAGAGAACACTGAGAACTATCAGGACAGAAGTGAGGAGGGCAGGAAGTAGAATGTGATTTTTCTGGGAATTTGCCCTGGTTTCATCATACTCAGGATGCAAGGTATTTTATTAAATATTTGGCCAAAGGAATCATTCCGAACCTTTATTGGTGGGTTCACTGTCCATGTCTCTGAACATTGCCAATGGTGAACTAAGTCACTGCAAGTAATCATTACATTTAAACCCAGAAATTGGCATTACTATTGGTGTATTATGTTATTTAATGATTTTGTATTTTGAGCAGGCTTTCCTCAGTTTCCAAAGTGTGTCCACATATCACATGGCAACTTCCTGAAAGCTACAGGTGGCTTTGGCAAAATTTTAGCAGTGAGAACATAGATGCAGATGGACTGGATAGGTATCTTGCCTCACTGAGTAAATGGGCTTTTTGCTGTTATATATTCACACTATCTCAGCTTTATAACTGGTATTTAAGCTGTCATGCTATACATATATAAAATTTAGCAAATTCAGTTTTCAGGAGACGTACCCCCCTTTAGCCCAAGGTGGATGAAGTGAAGTTATAACAGATCTTTCCTTTACCTGCGGTCTTATTTTCCCTGTTCTGCATGGATCAGGGAACTCCAGGGTGCTGCTCAGGACTCGCTCCAACCAAATCCCCTTCCTCACATTAAAGAGCCCATCTCAACGTGCTAACTTCTAAAAATAGCACATAACACTCAGTTCGAAATTTTTGACTCAGTTAAATTAGGTATTTGTGTGTTCTTGTTGAAGGGTCTATAATCAATGTAAATTGTAATCAATTTAAAAGTTTTATGGATAATGGTAAAAAGCCATATTATGTTAATTAATATAATTATAAAACTAACTTAAAGATATTTGTATTGTATTCAGTAAAAATTACTTCGGGCAAGCTAAACTGTTTTTCTTATATTAAAATCTGCTGAGTAGCTGTGCAGCTGTGGACCCACATGTTTGTATACAAAAACTTTTATATTTGCATATGTTCTCGTGAAATTAAATTGTGTCACATATATTTATAGAAACTTGGTTGCATTGATTTTTGTTGTATTAAAAGCAGTAGTATGCTGGAGTGGGCCAGAACTAACTCATATAAGCCAACTGTTAAATTTTCAGGGATTTAATGTGCTGGTTATTACATATAGTCATCATTGAATTTGCCCGTGGTGGGATTATTTACACTGTGGGAATTGGAATAAAGAGTTTATGACAAAGACTACAAATCAGAGCTTTTCTTTCAGACAGCTGCCTGACTAGCACACCACTGTTTATAAAATTTTCCTAATTTAACTCCTCTCTGTTCCTGCTTCATTCCTGTGGATGATCAAGATAGGTTTAGAGAGACAGTGAAATTATCATATGCACAGCCTATGCCCAGCATAGCACTGCTTCTCAGGGCAAGCAGAGATTTTGCACTGCAGGAAGAGGGATGGCTACTGGCAGAAGCTATCCAAATTTTCTTGGTGTTACAATTTCAGCCCTTGTTTACAATATGTGCTCTGTTTCCTTGTCTGTATTTTAAAACAATAATAAAAATGTGTTAGTAATTGGACTGTAACTGACTCATCCTTGGGTTTCCAAACTAGACTTACTGATGCAGAGAAGACAGCTATAACAGAGAAATCCTTGACCATAAAAACACTTCTTGGCAAGTGTTCGGCACAAATGAGAGCTGGGTGCAGTTAGTTTTGGGCCACAGCTGCCCCCATTTCTCAAGAGTGAGACAATTCCTGACTTCCACCCGCCTCAGTGACTCCGCCCTGCCCATTCTTATTATCAAAGCCATTACTGACTTAGATTATTTTTTCCCTTCTGTTTTGCCTTATCGCTGCTGACCAAGCACAGTATAGTAATGAGGATTAAAAATCTGAAGAGAGCAATTAACATATAAGTGATGTAGTCTTGGGTACTTGATGGAGCAGACTCTTTAGATGAGCATATATGTGCATCATGGAGATGAAATTTTTGTCTTTTTGTTCTATCCCAGTGGAGCAATTTCATTGGGGGGGGGGAATTTTTTTAATAGAGAGGAAAAACAAAAATAAGATAGGCTGATAGGTCCGCAGTCTGGGAATAGCCTTGGAGTAGAAACTCTAAATGATGCCTCGCACATACCCATTCCTTGACCTAAAAGGACACATGTCTCTTCTAGGGTTAACCTGTGGCTCCACTGACAGTGACTCCTTAAAAGTCCCTATCTATTCACTGGGGAAGTGTTTGCATGCTTTGTCCTCCAAACTAAGAGAACAGAAGCCCACTTCAATGTGTCAAGAGCCTCCTGCTCCAATACCAAGTTGTCAGCCTTTCCCTTCTGACAGATTTCTTCAGTGAGGCTAGACTCTAGCCCACTGTTAGTTTTAGCTTTTTCAGATGGGTGCCTTGTACCAATTCTTTGTATAACCTAATATCAAGACATATATTTCAAAGCTCTCTGTGAGGTTCCCTTGAAATACCCTTATCAGTCTTGAGTTTAGAAAAGCCCACTGCTCCCCATTCTTCCTTCAAAAGGAGTGGGTAATGGCTCACAGCCGAGCCGCAGTTCTCTGTGAATGTTGTCATCAGTCTGGCCTTCTTTTATATCTGTGATCTAGCTGAAGTATCAAAAAGTGGGTAAGAGGAAGGAGATGACTTTTGGTTTCTTTTATAAATTCGGCATATCGCAGGGGAAGGAACTGTCTTCATCTCACTTTGGTATCTGGGTGGCAGTCATACTGTGCCAGATAAAACTAAGTCAGGAAGAATACTACTTTTTAACATCTAGTTTTACTCTTATATGTCTAAAAGGTATCTATGAGGTATTTATAATAAAAAGCTCCAAGCCACCATCATAAGATCAGCAAACTAAGAGTCAAATTAAAAGGGAGACGGAGAACATGAAGAAAAAAGGAGTAGACTAGGAAGACAGTGGGGAGAGAGGCAGACAGAGAAGCAAGGAGAGAGGGAAATTATTGTTCAGCGAAGCTAGACTTAAGAACTTTATTACAAGTAAACATTAAAAATAGTATTTTAAATTTCTTGATAGTAATGAAAAATTAGAGAAACATGAAGGGGAGAAAATGGTTTCATATCATTTTTCCAGCACCTTGCGTTATGAGGAAAAGACATTTTTTCAAGTGCTGAGCTTTAGACAAATGACAAACTTTAGACACCTGAGACTACTCAGGTGCACCCTGAATATTCTAGATAACAACATTCTATTAACTTTATTCCACTCATTGTACTTGAGTCTACTGAGTTCTGACATCACTTAAAACTTTAAGGAATTCAACAGAGAGAGGTTAGCTGTGCTATCAGTCCAAGACACTCAACAGTATTGGGAAGTTCTATTGTATTATGGAAAACAGAGATTTGTGTACCCTGTCTGAAAGAACCTAGGAAATGTTTAGCAGCAGGAAAAGGAAAATTTAACGGACAGGGTCCATTAGACTAAAAACAACTTTCTTATCTTCCAGTAGGATGAACAAAGTGATCGCATTATCACCTTCTGATTTCAGCACAGGTGATCACTTCTACTCAGGTTTGTTGTGGTCCAGGGGTACCATAGGAATAACACGCTTCTTGCATAGGTGTCTCAACACACAGCGTCTGAGTTAGGCTCATTTGTTCATAAGTGAAGGGGAGAGTTTTAGTCACTGAGAGTGGAACATATACAGAGTCTCTCCATCTTCCTTCCCTCCCTTCCCTGCCGTACAAAATGGATGTACCTCTTGACTGACAGGCTAGTCCCTGAAAGGAACTGGGTGACTAGAGTTCAGGATTTGATAGGCCTCAGCTAAAACCATCATTGTCTGTTGAGTGAACAACACTTGAACCACAAATTTATTGGAGTGTTGGTGTTAGCATAGTATCATCTTGTGTGCTCTGGATTACAGAGTCCAGTGGGCAAGGCCTTCAGCCTCCCTTTCCTCACTGCCTCCCATCCCATCCCTTCCTGTCCTCAAGTGGTTTCTTCCTTCTTCAAAAACCATGCTCAGGACCACTGCTAATGTAATTAAAGAAAAGACACTTAGAAGCTCACTTGTAGTAAAGGAAAGTAGCCTATAGGCTATCCTGCTTCACATCACTGAAATAGGACACAAGCTTATTTGTCTCAAGCTTCCTGGGGAGATGTTTACAATGAGGCAGTTATTTTCATAATATCCTAAGGCAAAACAATTTATCTAATGATCAATGGCAGAGTTTATTAAAGTGGATTCTACCTCAAATTCACTCAGAATCTTGAAAACAGATTTTTGTGAGGATTCATCTATAGTCTGCTGAACAAATATTCTAAGAGTAAGGCTTAGGAACCAAATTTTTAAAAGAATTCTTACCAATAGATTATTTTTTAGGAAAACTAGAATTTAGGAACTATGTTGTGGGTACAACTTTGAATCCCAATGGAACATTTCTCCAAGTATTTATCAAAGAGGCAAATCTCCTAAACAAATAAGCAAAGCAAGATGAGTAAAGAACACTAGCTGGTACTACCCAGGAGCCTTCAATAATGTTTCTGTCTTCACAAAAGCATGTAGCCCTCTGTCTTCCCTGAAAAGTCTGGTCCCTCTGTTTGCACAAACTGATGGCAAATTTGCCGCTGAAATGTTGGCGTATGAGCATTACCACACTCAAAATCACATTATCTACGTAAATGCAGTTAGCTCTAAAATGTTTATCTCCATTCTGAGTTGCTCTTCTGTACTTCAGACTTACAAATCTAAATTTCTGTTAGTCAATTTCACATGGAGGAATGATGGACACTTCAAGATCATCATGTCCAAAATGATTTTTTATTGTTGGCCAAAAGAAGCCCTCCTCATTGCCATTCTATTTCTTGGCCCCAAATGCTCTAAATCATGGAGTTATTTTTGACTTATGTTTTTAAGTCACCTCATCTGTTAGGAAATCATCCTGTCTTCACCTTTACCTTTAAAATAATTGACTTCTTTCTTGCTTCAACTATTGTTTCTGCTGACAAGATTATTTCAATAGCTTCATAACTGGTTACTCAAGTTAGGCAAATTTATTTTCAAGCCCCAGCTTTGCCATTTACTACTTGTTTGGATCTTGGACAAGTAAATATCTCTTTCTGAGATTTAATCTCTTCTTAGTTTTATTGTTTTTTATTCAGTGCCTGATACATAAGTTGGAATAAATCTTTGTTGCATCAAAGAACACACTTAAGTGTGTTTAAAATACTAAATAACATTTGTAAAGTTCCTGATAGTGGATAGTAAACACTAAATCGGTGTTGGTACAATTGCTCTTACAATTATTCAAGACTTGGATTATTTAAAATTTTTTTTTCTTTTAAAAATATATATATATTTTAAATTTTATTTTAAAGAGAATAAAAAACAATGAAAATAATACAGAATTTCAAAATAAGATGATAGGAAATTAACAATGGTTATTATATTGCATATTGTTATCTTCAAAGTAGTTGCTCAGATTATCAGATACAGGCATGCAAAAATTGATCAAACAATATAAGTGCTGTTTCTTTCAATGAACTAATAGAAATTAGTAGTACAGTTATCTTAGCTATCTTATATATATATATACACATACACATATATGGTATATATATCTATATATATATATCTATATATATATATATCTATATATATATATCTCCTTCCTTCTTTTCTCCTTTCCCCTATCCCAGTTTTTCTTTCCTTTTGAGCAGTTTCTTTCCCTTTCACAATATCCACTGTACCTTTCAGATTTTATTTACTCTTTCAGTTTCTTATACTAGGGAGACAATACAATATTTACACAGGTGAGTCTGATTTATTTCATTTATGAGTATGGTCTCTAGTTGCATCCATTTACCTATAAAAGCCTTGAGTTTATCTTTCTTTATAGCTGAGTAGTATTCCATTGTATAAAAATACCATATTTTTTTAATCCATTCCTCAGTTGATGGGTTATTTGCATTTGGGTTGTTTGCACAATTTAGATATGACAAATTGTGCTGCTATAAACATGGGTGCACACAAATCACTGTGGTATGATTTTTAGATTCTTCTGCCTTCTTGAAATTAAGAGATGTTTATTTAATATCTATCACTTAATCCCTGTCCTCTATAGGAAAAAGTAAATCTCAAAATAAAAGCATTTCATTTATGCAATATTGTATCACCAGCACATAGAATAGTAACTGTTATATTAAGAAGCTCAACAAATACTGAAAGGAATGAATAAAATGATAGGACTCTGCTTGCTGGTTAGAAAAACCACTTAAGACATAAGATATATATGTTGCAAACAATGTCTCAACATAACCTGCCTATGTCTATTCCTATAGGTTTTTTAATAAAAAAAAACTCTAATGTGGAGGACCACTTGGGTGACTTTCCTTGAAGGAGGAGCAATTGTTTCCATTTTGGCTGAGCCTGCTCCTATTTCCATACATTGATATGTACAGAGCTGGCTAGGACTTTTCCTTATCCCTTCAATTGGCTTTAAGCAATGCATATCGGTCCAGCTGAGGTGCTGATGGTAGTCTCTGAAGGCAGCAGGCATCTTCCCCCCAGAACACCCCCCCCTCCGACTGTGATTCCCTTGTGTGAGATGGGGCAAGGCAGGATGAAGAGCCAATGCTCCACGCTGTCCTGTGGGCTGGGATGGAGCATTGAGATAGAGGCTGTGACTTCCCGGTCTTGAAAGGTTACACCTCAGAGCTGAAGCACCGACCCCAAAACATTAGATACTATCTCAGTTGTGTTATGCAGATTACTCTTTCTGCATATCTTCTCTCTGCATAGTGTAGAGCTAGAGATGATTTTGAGTCTCCTCCCTAGCCCAGCTCACAGCACTCACCTACTTCCCACCATTCTCACAGTCACTCATCCTCAAGCCACTCCTTTCTTCATGAACGAATAAAACCCAGGTCAGGCCTTGGGTCGAGGCCTTTGTTCTGGATACCGAACATCACGGCTGGACTTAGGACCTCTCGGCTCCTCATAACTACAAATATACCTTAATGTCTTTATTCTCCTTTTTTTTGGGGGGGGGTTACCTTTAAAATAAGCTGAATGTACCAAGAATGATATTTGAATTAAAACCAGAACAGCAAGAAGAACATGTCTGCATGCTACAGTGACTGCACCCTGCATCCTCGGTAATGGTGCTCAGATACCACTCAATTACAGTATTCTAGCAAGAGAGGGCTTTTGGAGAAAGTACTTATAAAAGGCTTATAAATATTTAAAGTATAAGTATCTAACAAATCGTAATGAAAAAGTTTTACATTTAACCACATGTGCTCCAAATACCTTGAAATTACTCTAAATATGGGTTTAAAATTTCAAAAGGGCTTGTTGATGGGATGCAGAACTTCACAGAGAAATTAAACCTGATCATTCTTGTTCCCACAACACCCAATCTGTACAATTTTTACAATGCGTATACAGATTTCTTTAGAAAGAGATCATGTTACAGGCGGAATTTCCAAAACGAGAGTGGAAGGGTGGAATATAGTGTTTCCCCTTCTCTCACCAAATGCAGTGTAGCCACTTTGCTTCTAAATAATTTGCTATTGCAGGCTGGCTTCAGTCTGAGACAGTAACATTTTAGAAACACTTGGAGCACCAAGCCAGCTGCAAGGAGGGCACCATTACAAATGGAGACACACGCTGTATGGCAATATCACTCATTTTCCGTGCCAAAAGCATGTTTGGGGAAAAGCACTACGCAAATGAGGGGCAGATAGACTTTTTAAACTGCATTTTGGTAACATAAGGTCAAGGTTTCACATCCAATGGATCAGTAAAGCATGTTCATCCTTCTAGTCTTCAAATACTTCAGCCACATTCTCACTTCTCTTTTAACCCAAAACAAAATACAACTTGCAATCAAAGAAGCGATAACACAAAATAGCATAGGTTTGCAGGGAAAAAAGATGGTGCAGTCAGTGCTGTCACAGCCAACAATCTGGATGGGACCACGATGCTTTGACACATCGCAACCCCAGCCTCTCATCTGTGGGGAGGTACACACCTGCCCACTCAGGGTTTTGCACTGGCCACATGGCACATTTGCATGGACATTTCTTTTCTTTAGCTTATGACCATAACTCAGCCCTACTACAGCAGGGTGAGACAATCTCTTGGAAATCTTGTTTCCAACTTAAGAATAACTAGGAGTAGATTCAGGAACTATTTTAAAGCACTAGTGGACTAATTCCATGTTTGTTGTTATTGTCATTTGCTCCAGTCATCTGCCCTGGAATCTTTTAAATTAACCTTGCAATCACTTGTGTGGGCACCTCTCCTCCCTGTCCTTAATGGCTACATACTCTCAATCCCGACCCACCCCACTTCCTTCTTGAGCCTGATGCTGTGGGGATCCACAAATCTGCAGAAGAGCTCCAGCTGGTATTTACACTTGGCTTCTACCCCTTTTCCCTGAGACTGGGACCTCATTATACACTGCTAGCACTTGACTACTTTATCTCATAAAGCTAGTCTACTTGTTTCTCTAAATGAATTCTTTTCAGGCACCTTTTAAAAAGTTACACATGCAGAATGCATTAACATCCATCCACATATAAAGTGTTATGCACTTAAAATGGCAACGGAGGGATATAAAAGAGCAGGACATGGTGAGAGAAAATAGACTGTCATCTGCCCTTCTGGTAGCATCTCAATAGGAGACTCTGGATAGGGCGAGCTGTCTGGATGGAGACTAGTGCTCCATTACATGAGACAGGTGTGCTACCCGATCCTGTGCTTTGGTCCTCGGATGTATCTGCTTCCTGTAATGCTTGTCGGTATAAAGGCAAAGGTAAATGGTTCATGCAGCATACACAGGAAGCCATCCTATGAGACAGGGAAATGATTCATCAGAGACTATTCCGAGTGCCCTTCTGGTTGATGGCTTGTTAGCAGCTGGTCAAATGCTCACTCCTTTGCAAGTACACTCTCAGGGGAGCCAGGGAGTGCAGATTTGTGTGGCACTCCCAGATATCACCCCTTTGGTGTCCCACTGCTACTGACCTGTCCACTTCTCCGACTCCAGCCACCCTGCTCTTGGGGTGCGAGTAGACAGATTTTCCAAAGTGACAGCATCTCTCCCTCCCCCTGCAGTGTAAGCTTTGAAAATCCAAGTGCTGGGGAAACAGCTAGTTTGTTTCTCTTCTTGCTTCCTTTTCCTTCTTCCACCACAGGCACTCCCAGGACATGCTGCCTTGGACCTTGTGCGTACTGTCACCAAGGCAATCTTTGCACAGCCTGTGTAATAGTGCATAGCTGTAACTGTGGTTTTGCAACAACAGGTCCACAGCAACAACTGCCAAATATAAGTGCTAACTTTTAAGGAAAACTTACAGTGAATTTTCCCACTCAGATACTGCCCGATAATAATGTAAGGTAATCCTTCAGAGAGGCACAGCACAATTCCTCTGAAGGCAAAATCTATGGAATTGTCCTCCAAAACAATGTCTCCATGCAGAGGCAGATCTGACTTTCCATGACATTTGGGAGGAAGCTGCTGCAGACCATCCATGGACTAGTCCAGGAGGCCAGGAGACCAGTTTTTGGGAAATTGCCACATGGGTCAGAAGCTCTGGAGACCACAGCCAGGACAAGGCTGCACCTGAACCACCCTGGCTGAGTTTCTCTTGAAAGTCTATGCACAAAGTGCTTCTCCTGCTTTGCCCTACTTCCAGCTCTGAGGAAGACAGAAGGTTATAGCTATAGAAAGTAATAAATACCTGGTCACATGTATCATTTCATATTCTAGCAGAATCTGGTTGACAAGATACCTAAAAGTCAGATGCTTGCACATTAAAATGCTCCCTTCAAGCCCTTTGTCATAAGGGTTAACAAGGACCCAGCAGCTCACTGAACGGGGCATGGCTAAGGCCCATCCTGACACTGTTTTTCTGAAGCTGTTGCCTGCAAGTCTGTGGTGAGCACAGAAAGTGCTCTCCTGGGTCCGCACCACCCACAGGTGTGCATGACACTGGCACTGTGGCTTTCTATGCTGCTCTGAAGTCCCTCTCCCTAGAAATAAGCTGCCACCTCATCCATACAGTGTCCCTAAGCTTTACCTCAGGTACTGCCACAAATGAACATTTAAACATCATTACTATCGGAATAGTAAATAACTCAAGTCTCGCATAAGATCTGAGCACATCCAATTTGAATCAATTTCCTCTTAACACTTCATTTTCCTTGCTTAAAAAGTAGGCACCCACAGTATTATTTTGAGTGCATGAACTTTATTTCCTGCCTCTTCCATGACAACCTACTCTCTTGAACTTCGCAGTCTGAGAAACTAAACTGGCACGAGGTTACTGGTCATCTTTTGGCTTCCCTAATGAGGTGTACCCCTTCCCTGGAAACAGTTTCTTCTAGTTGTGGCTCCAGAACCAGGCTAAACTCCAAGAAATCAAAATTACAGGTGCCTCCTGCAGCTTACACTGAGAAAATAAAACGTCAAATTTCCACTGGTCAGCCTGGAGTAGCATCACGGGCTTAGGCCCAAGGAGTCTCATGTTTTTGTATCTCTATATGCATTTTCTTATATGCTTCTAGGGCCTTAGAAACATGTACAAAATTTCCCACAAATGTGGGAAGCTGTACAGACCTGTTATTCCTGGATAATGAATAAGTGCAAGTGAAAGGGTTACCTCTGGAACACATTTTTTCCATTGATTATTTTACTTGAAGAGAAGATGCCATTTCCCTGGAAAATTGAGGAGGGGGAGTATTTTCTTTTGAGTATCTTCAAACATTTGCAAATGGTTAATCTGAACTCTCTGATGTACTATAAACACCTGTAAACTGCAGAAATTCTGAAAATGTACAAATACAGATAGCTATCCCCCAAGTTTTCAGGCACAAAGAAGAAAGTATTCCACTTATAAATGGAATTCCTTGTGGATAGAATAGTTTGGGAAATGTTTATACATTGTTTTTCTTATTAGTTGGGGGGGTTTCTAGCTACAGAAGTTGCAAAGCTGGTATTTAGAGTCTTAAAAGTTAAAGGGAGTTTATAATCTTTAAAAATCTTCAGTTAAATCTTAGTTCTGCATCTGAGGAAAATATCTGCCCATTGAAATCCTTTGTAGTTGTGTCAACAAGCAAGAATGCATGAAAGTCAGGTAGGCAGGAACAGAATAACTTCACACGGAAAGTGGAGGGCTATCATTTGCAAAGAACTAACAAATATGAGTTCTTTGAAGCTGGGCTGCTGATGTCGAGATAACAGTCTGCTTTGGATCTCTTTTAAATGTTTTTTGAAAATCTTAATACAGTCCGAGAAAGGCAGACACAGAGGAATGAAAGATACAGGCCAAAGTTGCTGACAAACTCTCTTGTGATGAATCATGTCATGAATTGCCAATGAGCACATGGGGAGATCGCTCACCGCCTTGTCCGCTGCATCTAAGCCTGCATTTTGCTTTTGGTTTTTAATGCTTTCATTTGGTTTCAACATGTCAACAAACAGTGTCCACCATCAGGGCGCAAAAGCTACAGAGCCCTTTACTTAACGGATGCACTTCCCATTTCCCCAACGGTAGGAATGGGCCAGGTTTCTGAAGGCATGGAAGAAAAACAGCGCCGTGTGAGTGTGGAAGATCAGGCAGGGCCGGAGACAAGAGTGAATTACGGCAGTTTAGGCTGTGCTGTGAGGTGACAGGGAAGCACAGGGGCCCAGAGAAGGTGTGATGTAGTGGAGGAGAGGAGGTTCTTCCCCACGGTTAAATCACTCACCTTGTCACCTCTCCATAGTCAGCAAAGCCTGAATATTTCTGACTAGGGAAAACTGTACTTCTGGGGAGACTGATCATAAAAAGAACTCTCCGGCCTCAAGAGGTATTGGACAATTTTGTCACTGGCTGACTGAAGCCAGTTTAGTACTTTTAGTAATGATTCTAGTCTACACACAAGACCCTCACCTGATTCTTTATTCCGGAGCAGAGATCGTCCAAATAACCAATATATATTTTATGCTTTCGTGGTCTTTTGGTCCCATGGTCCTTATAGGCTAGTGTTTCTATTCTAGCCACTTCCTACCTTGGTAGTAATGGCAGTAAAGTACTGCACCCTCCCATTCTTCCGGCAGTATCATCTGCATGGGTGATTGTCAAGTGAGTGTACAATGACAATTCCCAAAGCTTTCTGAAGGCAGTCACTATTTTGTCACATACCTGCCACTTACTCAAAGCTTCACCAACCAGATGAAATTACTCTTGTGAACAAACCAGGGACATTTTCAGCTGGGGTGACTGAGAGAAGGTTGAAGCCATTCATCTTTAGACATCCAAACTTGCAGATGTATGGTAAGGAAGGAAGGGTGAACTCATTGTTAGTATTCTGCTTCTACTGGTAAAGCCATCAATGGAAAGGAAACTGTAAAGCACAGCAGCTGAGAAACTCTTCCTGCACCACCCAACAAGGCCCTTGCTCTAGCTCTGTGCTCCCCAAGCAGACCTCTGGTTCGGTCAGGCGCCCGTGTACATGCGCCAGCTTAGAGGTGCACTGTCACCTGAGTGTTACACTCCATGCTTGCATGTCCCACTGTGGAGTGATGGATTAGTAGTCTAGGATGTCTGCAGCTAGAAAAACAAGAATGAAATACTGTCTTAAAAATTGAGGAAGTTAGTAAGTAGAGGCTTGGTTTGGTTGTTTTTTTTAGGAACTTTCCCTTAAGACAACTGAAACAGATTACAGGATTTGAGTAAACAGAACGATGAAGGAATGAATGAGTGTATCCTCTACAGTGGATAAAAGAAATGTGGCTCTGGAGTCAGAAGGCCTGTGTATGAATCAACTGTGCTTACTAATTTGGTAACCTTGGGCAAGTTACATCATTTTTCTACCTGAGGAAATGATATTTTCATGGAACCTTTTGATGTTTTCATGTTTTGATAATTGTTTTTACAGATCCAAATAAATATTACTGAAAAACATTTAGAAGAGAGCTGCCAGGTGCAAATGTGAGCAATTACTCTTCTGGCCTCTCCTCTCCAGGTCTCCTTCCTGCCTGGGTCAGAGCACTACCCTTAATGTCTTTATTCTCACCATGGGTTTCAGTAGAAGTGGTAGATTGGAATTAATTTGCTAGAATTCTAATAACTTTTCATAGGATTACAAATATAAACTTCCTGGGCCTCGATGAGGTCCAGGAAGGGCTTTCTAAGTATATGCATATGAGAAAAAGTCGTGTGTGTCTTTTCCAGAAATGGTTCTTGAAACACGGTTTTTGAAGGTCTGCGTCCTCCTTTACATCAGGCACATCCAGAAAACCCGATCTCTCATGAACTTGAAGCCATATTTTAATGAGATTTTTTTTCTCATATATTTCTCAATAGTACTTAAGAGTTACAGAAGATGTGAGATTTTGGAATTTGCATTTTTCTCTCTGCAAAGGCATTATAAGTCTTTATAATTTTGAATTTGTCGATAATCATCCCAAATAAACATTTTTGGAAGCGAAACCATGCATTTTCTGAGAGCAGATGTTGAGAAGCTAACTTAGATGGTGAGTGTTTTCTCAACCGTGCTATTTCAGAAAGGTGAAATTACCATGTCTGAAATACAGTGGTTAGTTTCATTGATTCAGAAACTGACTTCTCTCAGTCTCAGTATTTATGAGTTTCTCAGGAACTGCATAACCAAAGTCATAAGAGAGTGAGATATAAACCAAGGTGAAGGGTTATTGGTCAGTTGTTTCCCTTTCTTCCTGAAGGAGCATTATATATGAATCCAAAAAAAGATTATTGTCAGGCATGAAATGTAATCCAAAGTATTTTGGTAGAGAATGTGAATTAATTACAGCCTAATGTAACAAATGTACCTTTTTTATTCATTAAAAAGTGTCGAAATGTAGTGCTTGTCTCCAAGAATTTTAGAGTTTAGGAAAAATTAAACCTATTTCCACACAGGTAAATAGAGAACTGTTTATATAATTAGTATAAGAGGACTAAATTAGCTCAGGAAAATATGGAGACTCCAGTGACAGCACTGGTGATGGAGACAGGGAATAGTTTGAGAAAATTTTATGGCAGAATTGTTAGAATTTAGTGACAATGATAAATGTTTTTGAGGTTTCTACCAAGTTCCTAATACTTTCTTATTATCTTTCCTTATTCACCAGGGTTAATCTCAGCATTCCCATTTTTACCATGTGGGCCCATGCTCACGGAATTCACTGGTTTTACCATATTCCCCATCACCCTGAAGCAAGTGGCTAGAGAGAAGACAATGAAATAGCTTTTTGAAAACTCAATTACAATGCTAACTAGAGGTAAATATCTTGCAGGACTGGAGGTACGTTCTCCAGAAGTGTGTGTATGCTCCAAATCAAGATCCATGGGCCAGGAATCAAGGAGTAGAAACAGAAGTGGGTCCACCAGCAAGATGAAAGCCTGGGGGTCCTAGTACCAGAACAACGAACGTTTCTGTCAGAGGATATGATCATCATCCCATTTAATTAGAATTTAAGAGTGCCACTTGCTCTTCATGCCTCCCACTGCCAGGTCAAATGGGAATTACAGTATTGGCTGTTGATGCAGGTTTTTAAGTGGAAATTGGACTACTACTCCACAATGAAGACAAAGAAGAGTATAGCTGGGGGACAGAATATCCCTTAAGGTATCTCTTAGTATTACATGACTGTGATTTACGTCAGTGGACAATTACAACAACTCAGTGATGGAAAACTACACATGACCGAGACTGTTCAGAACATGAAGTTTTGGTCATCTCATCAGGCAACCATTAATAGCTGAAATGCTTGCTGGAGGCAAAAGGAGTACAGAATGGATAACAAAAGAAAGTAGTTAGAAAAAGCAGCTATGGCCCATTTGATTAGTTCCAGAACTGAAGACTAATTATCATGAGTATTTCATTTTTTATTTTGTTATGAATACCTCTATTGCTACATCTACTCATATATTAAGCAAATATTCTTCTTATCTTTTCTGTGCTGTTCCCTAGTTATGTATCACAAAATGCATTGAGTTAGATTTAAAAGTATTTAAGTATTGTTAATTTGCCATTTAGTATTTAAGCTATGGCCCATTGTGGGAAGAGTAATCATCACTCAGGACTTCACTTCCTGTTTTGAGGAAAGCATCAGTGTGTTTTTGTTTGCACGTAGTATACTGCATCACATTAGGCAGAATTATGACCTTGCTATTGTCTTTACCAGGAGATTAAATATGGCTTATGGAAATCCCTATGGGTGCCAAGTTGAAAAAGGATAGACCTGGGATGGTTAATTTTATATGCCAGCTTCAGTGGGCTAAGGATATCGAGGTAGCTGGTAAAGTTTGGATGTTTCTGTATGGGTATTGCTGGAAGCTATTGGCATTTAAATGAGTAAACTGAGTAAAAAATCTGTCCTCACCAATGTGGGTGAGCGTTATCCAATCACTTGAGGCCCTGATTAAAACCAAAAAATGAGGAAGAGTGAATTCACTTTCTTCCTTTGTGAGTTGGAACACATATCTTTTCCTGCCTTGGAATACTAGAACATATGATTATGGAGCATTTTGATTCCAGAACTTATACCAGTGTCCTCACCCTAACCCTGGTTTTTGGGTCTCTGGACTTAGACAAAGTCACACTGATTCTCTGGCTCTCCATCACTTGCACTGCTCAGCCTCCATAATTTGCGAGCCACTTTCCATAGTAAATCTCCTAAATGTGTCACACATTTAAAAGCATCTCTATTTCTGTATTTATCTTTATCTCTCAGTTTATCTGATTGGTTACAGGATAATGCTGACTACACAGTTGGAACTCAGGAGGAGTTGCATGAGACAGGATAAATGTCTGAAAGTCAATAACAGCCTTTAGGGGAAACACTAAGGCAGATAAAAGCACTGTAGCGAGGGGGTCAAGTAAAAAAGAGAATGACTGAGACTTGGAGAGCACCAACATGTGAGGTTAGGGAGAGAAAGGGAATCACATAAAAGAGCCACTAGAGATACATGAGACCAACTGGAAGAGAATGGGTCCAAAGAAATAGGCAGCGAGAAATTAAGAATGAGGAAGCTGTCAGGAAAACATTAGACGCTCCAAGAGGAAAAACTATGCGGACTAAAAGTGACTCAAAAGTTGACTTTGCTGGTAGATAACTGTTGGTAATATCACCAAGTTCATTTTCAGTGACATAATGAGGGAAGAGTCTGGATTCAAGGACTGAGGTACAAAAGGGAAGTGTAATTTCCAGACAAGAAGTAAATGGGATGTGAGAGATAAAGTTTTAGTACCCTTGAAGAGACGCGGTTGTGAAGGAAAAAAGAGTTCTGGAATGGTAGAAAGCAGAACTTACGAAGAAGAATAAAAACAGACATCTTGTGGGCAAGCAGACTAGGTACTGATTTTCTTTTTATGGTTAAGGTGTTGCTAATCAGCTTAGGGTTCTTTTGCTTGATCCAGGTGGAAATTGTGAATCAGCAAAGTGCAGCTCTGCTGGCAGTCCTGATATGGCCAGATGACAGTAGGTGATGCTGGATGCCAACAGTTCTCACAGCCAGCTGCTTGTCACTGCCACTGCCAGTTGTCACAATCCCATGCTGGCTTGTGCTAGCCACCATAATAGGTCAGCTCTGGGGCTGCTGGTACCTGCTGCTGGCTGCTGGGTTCTGGAGCTCTTTGGTGTTAAAGGCTCTGAGCATTCATTGCTTGTTCTTTGGAAATGACCATTCTGTCCACACTATTCAGGATTAAAATGTCCTAAATAGATTTACAGGATTTTTTGAGCCCGTACAACCATGAGAGGGTTTACAGGAACACCAATGCAAGTCTTTGTTTAATAGGACCTGTACTGCAGCGCAGCGTGGTCAGCACCAGGAGGAGGTATTCTTAGACTAAAGCCTGAGAAGTGCCTGGGGAGTGCTGCTCATATGCCCTCTTTTCCCAAAAATGAGACCTAGCTTGAAAAGAAAATTAGCCTTGAAAACTAGGGATCAGAAAGGCCAGCCCATAGCAGTGAGGGAGACGGCTGACTGGCCAAGCTGCACTGCTTCCTCCACCATAGGGGAGAAATGAGAGTCAGGCACTTCTCATCTGTCTCGAAGTTTCTCTCTTCCCAGAAACATGCTAGAGACACACAGTATGATTCATAGCTTTCTGTAATAAAGAGAGCTGAGCAAAGGCATTCCCTTTCTTTGGAATCTGATCTGGAGCATAGGAAGAAAAAGGTGTCATTTATCATTAGAGAAAAAGTTAAATGATATCATGGAGCTGTTGATAAGTGGGAAAAATAGCACTGAGGTCAGCAAAGGGTTGAAAACAGTCAGTGTCTTGAGCTGCTTCAGTCTCTGATGCAATTTTGGTTCCTGTACCAGATGTTATAAGCTCTTCAAACTCAATATTCAATATTCTTTCTCTTTGACTTAGTACAGGAGTCTCTTTTCTCTCAACAATAGTTCCACTAGAACAACTGTTTTCAATTTTCTAAAAGATCTTTTGAGACTTACAATCATTTGTTATTTTCTGCACTCTACCACCAGTGAGGAGACAGTGGAGTGCTGCGGCAAGGAGGATGGCTTTTTATATAGATAGGCTCAAATTTAAATCTTGACTGTATTTAAACTTTTTTTTGACCCAAGATCTCACTATGTATCCCAGGCCAGCCTCAAACTCAAGGCGATCCTCCTACCTTAGTTGAGTGCTGGGTTTACAGGAGTGCACTACCACATCTAGCTTTATTTATGCTCCTTATGTGAGCTTGAATAATTTATTTTCTCTGGAGCTAGGTGTTCTCATCTATAAAATGAGAATAATTAATTCTACTCCACAGAATAAGAATTAAAGTAAAAGCGTAGTCAGCTCAGTGTCTAGCAATAGGAAGGGCAGAATGGATGCCAATTATTTGTATTTTATTATCACTTTACAATTACCTGTGTCAGGTAGCTTTTTTCTATTTACCTGAAATTTTCTGTTGCTTTATTTTATTAGCTTCAATTAGTACTTCTAGCAAACATGTACATACTTAGGCTCTTCATATGGTATAGAGTTGCATATTGTATGCTTGCATAGTGCCTAGAAAAATGAATATTGAAAATCTTTAATCTCTATGGTTCATTCTTACTGGCTGCCTTTTATTACACTGTCTCCAGAAGCACAGTTACATGGGAGTTATAGTTTATTTAATTCTAAAAAACATGGCAGCTCAGTTTATTTTATATAAAAGCAATATGTAATTATTCACTCACTCATTTTTTACTTCATGAATAGTTATCAAACATTTCTATGGGTACAAATAACAGGTACTATGGATGATATGATGATTTCTGAGGCATTATGACCTCATCAAAAAGAAGGAAAGAATAACTGATTCAAATCACAGAATATAAAGCAAAAAGATATATGACACAAAGATAATTAATCCCAACTTTCTCATTTACAGAAGCAGAAAGCAAGGCACAGTGAAGTCAGTGCGGAATGTAGCAATAGGAGTCAGAACTGTATATTTCCCCACACTCAGCCATCATTCTACTCTATAATCCAATCCAATAAAGAAAAAGGGAATACTATGATAATGAAAAGACCGTAAGGAAAGAATAAGAAGTTCTAATTAGTTGGGAGAAAGAGGAGATATTTGATCTCTGGGGGGATGAAAGAGAATGAGGAGGGTATTGTCTTAACACATCGTGAAAATCATGTGTAGAGATGTGGGATGGGAACTGAAATCTGGACAACAAAGACGTCAACTCCCAAGCACCTAGAGTGCTAGCCCAATCTCAGCCGCACTACTTACAAACTTTTAATTTTTATTTTAGACCTTTATGATTTAATTAGACACAGTGAAAGATGGATGGGAGAGGCAAAGCAAAACCATCTGAGAGGCTATAGGGACAGCCAAGGTGAGGGATGGTCTTCAGTGGTCAAACTGCTGGAAAGGAGAGCAGGCTTTGCCGGAGGAAACAAGAGTAAGAAAACATAGATCTCAGCTAAGAGGACATAATGATCAAAGCAATGCTTTCAGTTATCATTTAAAAATTGCTTCAGTATTTCAGAGATTTTTGTTTTAGTGACAAATGGGTAGCATTATTTTCATTAAAATGATCAGGTAACTTTGAAGATTGGCAGTTTTAATAATATAAGAAGGTGTTTTACAAAAATTATTTAATAAGGTTGGGAAATCAAGCCATAAAACTCATTCAAATAGCTTCCCTTGGGATCTTTTTACCTTTCACCATCAGTTAAGCAGAAATGACCCTGTCCCTTGTATCACTATGGTCTTGAGAATGCTTTTGTATTATACTCAATATATTTGTATAAACATCTCTTTTTCCTAATCTACTATTAGGGCTTTGAGGAAAGGAATATGCTTTCATTTTGTTTCCCTTGGATCTGGTTCCCCATTTGTGTACATCATCAAAGCTTTCTGTGCATGCATTTGCCATTATTGTACAAGGATGCCAAAAGTATTTCATAAAATACATTTGTGCTGTCTACAAAATCCCTTTCGTGATCTGGCAAAACACTGACAAACAAGAAATGTGTAGGGCTCTGAAATGACTTGTAGTGAACCCATTCTGGTCCTGAAATATCACCACTTCCTCTCCTGGATTAAGAATCTTTCAAACATTCTATTTTGGAAACTATTGCAATACAGGTTTTCTGGCTCTACTTAGGAGATTTGTGCAACTGTCTTAAAATTGTCTGGGTTATGTGTTCCATTTCTCAGAATATTCTTGTGGATCTGAGTCAATAAAAATGTTATTTTGGTCACATTTTTCCTTCTGTATGTCCTTCTTTGATCATCCATAGGGGTGAAATGCTATTGTAGTGTAAGGAATTTCATTTGAACAGTTTCACATTGCTTGATCAAATTATACTTTATTTCATTCTACCTGACTTTTCTGAAAGTTTTGAAATTTGCTTTCCCCAAATATTGAGATTATGATGAGTGACTCCTATCACTAGTAATTTATGAGAATTTTCATGCTTATAACTTTAGCTAACATACCCAAAACAGAACTTAGAGATTGTTAATATAATAATCAAGGTAAATCATCTTCCAAGTAGCAGGGACTTACTTAAAACTACATATGTCATAGCATAAAACACATGCATTTACTCAGAATTATGAAATGCATGCTCATAAATTCTATGTAAGGTGCAGGAAGCCACAAGCACCCTATCCAAGGTGAGATCTAAAATCGGCTTACTCAAGTAAGTCAAGTAATACTTAGCAGAGCTGAAATTTAAAGCAAAATTTCTCATTGCTGGTTCAGTGACTTTTATTCATCTTTACTTCCTCCATTATGGGGAATGGGTAGAGAAAATAAACACTGGCTTAGTATTTTATGTGATAATAATCAGGGAAATGTGACATCACTAAAGAAACAAAATTAAGCATACATAACTGATTCTAAAGAAATGAAAATTTATGAACTGCCTGAAAAAGAATGCAAAATAATCATCTTTAAAAAGTTCACTGACCTAATAGAGAAAACAGACCAAGAAAATCAGCAATGGATGAACAGGAGTAAATTTCAACAGAGATAGAAGTCATAAAACCAAACATACAGAAATTAGAGAGGTAAAAAATACAACAGAAATGAAAAATTCCATGAAGAACCTCCACAACAGTTTTTATCAGCAGAAGAATGTATCAGTGAATTTAAAGACAGAGTCAGGTATAGGAAGAATAAGAAATGAAAAAGAATGGGGGAAAAACCCTACAGCAGTTATCAGCTACTACCAAATGAACCAATAGATGCATTGTGTGTGTTCAAGAAGATGCAAAGTAAGGAAAAGGGGAAGAAAGTTTGTTTAAAGAAATAATGACAGAAAGTTTCCCAGCTCTAGAGAAAGAAGGAACATCTAAATTCATAAACACAAAGAACTCCACATTTTTTAAGATGTAATCAGTGAGACAGATAATAATCAGACTCTCAAAAGTCAAAGAGGTAATTTTGAGAGTGTAAAGATAAAAATAACCAATCATAAGAACGAAAACCACCATAAAACTATCAGTAGATATCTAGGTAGAAACTTTCCGTGATATTACACTCAAAATTCTAGAGAAAACAAAATACTGTGAACCAAGAATGCTATATCTTGCAAGGCTATCATTCAGAAATATAGGAAAGATAAATTAACAAATATTATCAAATAAACAAATGCTGAAAGAGTTGTGTTACAGGGGCTGGGGATTTAGCTCAGCGGCAAAGCGCCTGCCTGGCAAGCACAAGGTCGTGAGTTCAGTTCCTGGTACTGGAGAAAAACCAAAAAAAAAAAAAAAGAAAAAAAAAGAAAAAAAAAAAAGAGTTGTGTTACTGCTAGACATGCCTTATAAGAAATACTACAGAAAATTCTTGGAGCTAGGGGCTGGGGATTTAGCTCAGCGGCACAGTGCCTGCCTGGCAAGCGCAAGGTCATGAGTTCGATTCCTGTTACCAGAAAATAAAACCATAAAAAAAAAATTCTTGGAGCTAGAGAAAAATTATGTTATTTAGTAAAATGAAAGCATAAGAAACAATAAAACTAAGTGGTCAAAATAAGTAGCCAGGCAAGTTCAGGATACTCCAATATTGTAAACCTAACCTAACCTTAACCCTAACCGTAGCCCCATACACTTAACTATGCTTTATCTCAGGAACACATGATGATTCAATGTGTGAATTAATAAAAATTTTACCCTCCATTATTAGAAATAAGCTCAGCCATATTATCATTTAAACAGATGCAGAAAAAAGCACTTAACTAAATTCAACATCTTTTCATAAGTAAAAATAAAAAACTTTTCCCAAATTTGGTAAGGAAGTAGTGTAGCTTACCATGTGTAAAGGCCACATGTATTGAACTCACAGCTAGCATCATACTCAATGGTGAAAAGTTAAAAACTTTTCTTTTAGGTTCAGTAATAAGAAAAGGGTATCCATTGTCATTTTTAGTCAACATGGTGTTGGCAGACTTAGAACAATTTGGCAATAGGAAGTAGCAAAATATATTCAAATAGAAAAGGGAGAATTTAAATTGTCTCTGTTTTCAGATAACATGATCTTGTATAAAGAAAAACTTAAAGGCTTCCAAAAAACTGTTCGATAGCTAAATTCAGTATAATTTCCAGATACAATATCACTATTAAAATATGAAAAAGAAATTAAAAAATCATATGAAGTGTAATAGCTGAAAATTGCTTAGGAATCAATTTAACCAAGGAAGTGAAAGATCTGCACACTGAAAACTATAAGACACAATGCAAGAAACAGAATAAAGCACAATTAAATAAAAAACTATACAATGCTCATGGATTAGAAGAATCAATATTGTGAAAATGTCCATACTTCCCAAAGCAATCTACAGATTCAATATGATACTCATTAAA
This sequence comes from Chinchilla lanigera, assembly GCF_000276665.1. Lineage (NCBI taxonomy): Eukaryota > Metazoa > Chordata > Mammalia > Rodentia > Chinchillidae > Chinchilla > Chinchilla lanigera. The sequence continues at coordinate 13,370,418 of NW_004955406.1, read as the reverse complement.
ATTTCAATGGCATTTTTCACAGAAATAGAAAATGCAATCCTAATATTCCCATGGAATCACAAATGACCCAAAATAGCGAAAGTGATGTTTAATAAGAACAAAACTGGGGAAATCCACTACCTGATTTCAAATTACATTACAAAGCTGTAGAAATCAAAATAGCAAAGAACTTCCATGCTATT
>NW_004955406.1:13289856-13370136 GCF_000276665.1 Chinchilla lanigera | reverse complement strand
TTTTTTGGTTTTTCTCCGGTACCGGGAACCGAACTCACGACCTTGCGCTTGCCAGGCAGGCGCTTTTGCCGCTGAGCTAAATCCCCAGCCCCCTTCCATGCTATTAGACACACGACTCAAAGGAAAAAAAAATCAGCAGAATAAGGAATGTATGGAGTTGGAAAAAATGTTTGCAAATTATATATCTTGTATAACTTCACACATGGTAGGGTGAAGATTACTAAAAAGATAAATGATAACAATTATTTGCAAGGGTATGCAACACAGGGGACCTTTGGACACTGTTACTGGGAAAGTGAATTTATGCAGCTATAAGAGTAAGCAATACGATGTTTTCTCAGAAAAACATAAACATAGCATTGCTATAATATGCAGCACTCCCACTAATGGGCATATATATGAAGGAAATGAAAGGAATATGTTGATGAGATAGCTGCACCTCCTGTTCATTGCAGCATTATTCACAGTAGCCAAAATACAGAGTCAACCTGAGAGTCCTTCAGTACATGAGTGAACGAAGAAAATGTGACATAAATGTGCAATAGAATACTATTTAGCCTTAACAAGAGAAGGAAATCCTGTTATTTGTAACAATGTGGATGAACCTGGAGGACATCATATGAAGTAAAATTAGCTAAGCACAGAAGGAAAGATAAATGCTGCATCATTTCACTTATATGTGGAACCTAAAGAAAGTTGAGCTCATCGAAGTAGTGAGTAGAATGAAGGCTACTAGGAGTTAATGGGGTGGGAAGATAGAAAAATGTCAGTCAAAGGTCACAAACTATAATTCAGAGAAATAAGTTCAAAAGATCTATTGCATGATATGATAACTATAGTTACCATTATTTGAATATTTGAAAATTGCTCAAAGAGTATAAGTGTTCTAACCACAAAAAATAAAAAATATATGATGTTTAAAAAAGAATCTATTGACATTCTTTGCAAATTTTTGTGATGTCAGATAAGAGTGATTGAGTCACAGGGATCCTGACCTTAAAGCATACTGACCTTAAAGCATGTCCCAAGTACACAGAAAAGTGTCAATGTTTATAGTACTGGTACATATTTTTTAAATGATAAGAAGAAAGGAAATGTGTGAAAACCATACATATATTTTAATTAATTTTTCATTAATAATACTGACATTGTCATCATGAAAGAGAAAGAGGAGGCATGCAAGGGGGATGAGCAAGAGGAGGAAAATGAGAAGGAGAAGAAAGAGGAAAGAAAGAGAAAGAGGAAGAGGAAAAAAGGAAACAAAAGTGAAGAAGGAGAAGGAAGGAGGAGGAGAAGGGAGAGCAGGAGAGCAGGAGCAGAAAGGAAAAGAAGAGGAGGAGAAGGAAGAGAGAAAAGAAGAGGAGCAAGAACAAAGAGAATAAGAAGGGGAACTGGGTATTGGTGTAAAGCAGCATGACATTGGAATGCAACTTAAATGACATAAAAGAGGTGGATACATCCCTTGGAAATCCGTCATTGACGACAGCGTCTCTAATTTTCAGTAAATAAAATTCCCACATGATGTGTGTTCCAAGACTTCTGCTGTGGAAGCAACATTAGGTCATTTTAGAGAAACATCTGTTTGCTTTTATTTCTCCCATCTTTGAATGTCTTCTTGGCCTTTTAGGCCTGTGTAACACAGTCCTATGACACAAATGCTGCATTCCCATTAGAGATAACGAAATCATATGATAAGGGGACATGGCTTTTTGTAATTGTTTTGTCACTTTTGCTTTGGCTGCCTTAGGGAAATTGGACAATAAATTCACTCTTTTGTCTTAGGGACTCTAGAAAATGATATTTTTAAAAAGATCTCACTTAAGATTGAAATGTGGGGCTGGGGATATAGCTCAGTGGCATAAGTGCTTGCCTGGCAAGGCTGAGGTCATGAGTTCGATTCACAGTACCAAAAATAAAATAAAACAAAACAAAACAAAAAACAGAGACTGAAATGTGAGGCAGATGCAAGTTGAGGGTTTCCATCTATAACAAGATAAGATCATTTCCTGAAAAGTAACCAGAGTAAAACTGATGAGCTGCTGGTCTTCTCCAGAAATCTGCTGTGCAAACATTAATAAACCAAGGTACTTGAATAGCTATCTTCTGAATGGTCATAACCTTATTTTTATGTTATCTTATTTTTAATTTTTAGATTTTAGTACATTTTATAACCAACTCAGGAGCTAATTAAAATGATCTTATCTTGTTTAAACTTATTCCAGTGTTTAGAAGGGCACATTATCCAGCAGCTTAGGGTACTTGGTCAACTAAATCAATTGGTAATTCTGGTAAGAAAGTAATATAGTAGCAAAATGGTATACTCATTGGAAAATGATATTCCCAAAGCTTCAGACCACAAATGTCACCTTTAGCTTTCATCCCATAGCAGAGCACTGACCCTTCTGCTGCTAATATCTATTCCTCCAAACCACCCCACCCCAGCACACACACCCACAGTTCACTCATACACCTTTATCTCTGCATCCGTTGTGGAGCCTGTCCTGCCTACCAATTCTCACTCACCTCTCTTTTTAAAAACCTGCAAATGAAAATATTCACTTGCATTTTATAATCATGGTCCTCTATTACCTCCTTACAAATACTTTCTGTCTCTTTAACCAAATTACAAAGTTTTCAGGATCAGGAACTGTGCTTATGTAGCACGTCTTTGGGTACAATGGCATGGTTCTTGCATCAATTTGAGCTTGTTCTACACATTTGCAAAGTAGTGGCTGATGAATTGTTATAGATGGAAACCCTCAACTTGCATTTGCTTCACATTTCAATCTTTATTTTATTTTATTTTATTTTTGGTACTGGAAATCAAACTCATGACCTCAGCTTTGCCAGGCAAGCGCTTATGCCACTGAGCTATATCCCCAGCCCCACATTTCAATCTTAAGTGAGGTCTTTTTAAAAATAACATTTCCTAGAGTCCCTAAGACAAAAGAGTGAATTTATTGTCCAATTTCCCTGAGGCAGCCAAAGCAAAAGTGACAAAACAATTATGAAGGCTCATGTCCCCTAATCATATGATTTCTAATGGGAATGTAGCATTTGTGTCATAGGACTGTTACACAGGCCCACTTTCTCCCTTGTAGGCCTTTCCCCAACCAGGCCAGGAACATAGAGCCTTTCACTGTGGGGCATCACCACCATCCAGTTTCCTAAGAAATATTCTAACTCTATGTTTTAATTACTCTGGAGAGTAAAATTACCTTCTGTGACCATCAAGCACAGCCATTACTTAAAAAAAAAATCTAATGATTTACTAGAAACATCCAATCATTTTGGATTAAAAAAATTAACCTATACTTTAAAAAAAGAATTTAAATATCTTTTTTTTTGTTTTGTTTTCCGGTACCAGGAATTGAACTTATGACCTCACGCTTGCCAGTCAGGCGTTGTGCCGCTGAGTTAAATCCCCAGCCCTAAAAAAAGAATTTAATGGCACTGGGTTGGGTGGAGACAGCTGTCCTTCTTTCCTCCCTCCCTCCCTCATTTGCTCTGTTCTAGAAAGAATTTTTTTTTATTTTAAAATTGAAAAAACTAACAAAACAACAATGAAGACAAAATCAAAACAACACAAAAGCAACAAAAAAGATGCATGACCTCAAAACAAAAATGATAGGAATTTACAGTGGTTGCTACACTACATACTGTTATCTTCAACAAAGTTGCTCAGTCCACCAGACTTAAGAATGTAAGATTGATCAAACAGTCAAAGACAGTAACAAGCAATAAAAAAAAAACATTGGAAATGATGCAGAGCTTCACCATACAAGATGGTAGGTATTCAACAATGGTTCTTATACTGTATATTGTTGTTTTCAGATCAGTCACTCTGATTACCAGATTCAAGAGTGAAAAATTGGTCAAGAAAAAAGAAAATTTTAAGCACTGACTGCCCCTTTCAATAAACCACAGACATCAGCAGTACACCTATTCCAGTTATCCTTATATACACACAATTTTTTTTTAATTTAAAAAAACCCAAAATAACAAAAACAAATACATGAACAAAACAGCATAAAGAGCAATAAAAATGATACAGAATTTCAAAACATGGTGATAGGATATTAACAATGGTTATTATGTTACATAATGTCATCTTAAAAATTGTTGCACATATAACCAGATATAGGCATGCAAGGTTCATCCAACAAGTACACATTAATTGTTCCTTTCAATAAACCAAGACATATTAGTAGTACAATTATCCTAGCTATCCTGTATATACATATACATATTTTTTCTCTTCCTTCTTTTTTTTTCCTCTCCCCTCCTTCATCCCAGTTGCTCCTTCCTATTTGAGTAGTTTCTTTCCCCTTTCGAAATAACTATTGTATCAAGAAAGAATTTTAGAACAATGGCTAGAAACCCTTCTGGTGTCTTTTTTTCCCATTTGTTTTTGTTTGTTTGTTTGTTTTGCAGTGCTGGGGATTGATTCCAGAGTCTCACACATCCTAGACAAGTGCCTTATCATTGAGCCACATCCAACTCCCTTTTCTATTTAATTGAATACCTAGAATGTATTAGTCACTGTGAAGCTCTGGAGTGCAAAGTTAAATGTGGCATGTGTAGAAAAGTATCTTACACTAATAGACCTCACAGCCCAGTCAGACAAATTTGCACAGTAACCTGACTTCTGAGGGACTGGAGGTGTAGTTTAGTAGTAAAACATTTGCCTTACATTCCTGAGGCCCTGAGTTTGATCCCCAGCATCACAAATAAACAAGCAAACAAACATATTCTACTTCTGGATAGTGTCTGAATGCCACAGCAGTTTTAAAACATTGTTGGTCAGAAGGTAAACTAATGCAAATATTACAGTGGTTCCTAACAAAACTAAAACTAGATGTTCCATTTGATCCAGCTGTTCCCCTTCTAGGTATCTTCCCACGAGAGTTGAAGACATCGTATGACAGTAATACATATATAGTCATGTTTATAGCAGCATAATTCATAATAGCTGCACCTTGGAAGTGGCCTATATGCCTATCAACAGATGAATGGAAAAAGAAAATATGATGTTTACACAAAATGGAGTTCTACTCTGCCAAAAGAATGGTAGACTTGAGTCAGTCATAGGAGACCATAACATTAAGTCAAATAAACCAGACACACAAGCTTACACATCACAGAGCTTCTCTTGTTTGCGAAACCCAAAATATAAATAAAGAGCAAAATAAATAGGAAATAGGAAGGTACATCTTTAACAAATGGAAAGGGGACCAAGGGATGGAGGAGTGGGAAGTGAGAGAACTGCAAGGGGATGAAACGTGTGACTACACATTTCTGCTACTATATCCCTTTCTTGGCAGAATTGCCCATCTATCTAAGTACAGTCAGTTGACTGCCCTAAGTTGATGAGTAATACGTCTTTCTAAACACTGGAACAAATTTAGACAAGATAAATTCATTATAGTTAGCTCTTAAATTGGTTATAAAAAGTATTAAGATCCAAAATAAAGTAAAATACAATGAAAAATAAGCTTATGGCCCTTCAGGAGGAAGGAGATGTATTATGTAGAGGCACCAATCCCTATGAGAAATATGATCATTATTTACTGCAAACACTGAATAATAAAAAGGAAATACTGAAAAACAAATTTGTACTCTGCTGGGTAAGGGGGAAAAAGCCTGGATTTTTTTTTTTTTTTCAGAGGAGACAAGCTATTGCGAAAGATAATTTTCTTTGCCTCTTTCACCGGAGAAGTGTTAAAAGAGAATTAATAGTGTAGCCAAAAAGGCAACATGCTGGTTTTACTATTTGAAGCAGAAAAGCAGTTGATGAAAGTGTCTCTAAAAAAGCAGCCTCCTGCTAGGTCGCAAGGCCGGTGTGATAGAGACCACATGTTAACGTAAGAGTTTGAGATCCAGAGCCCGGTTAACCACATGCTTGGTCTGCTTTTGCACTGTCCTGGTGTGGGTGACTCCTCTTGATGGTGGAGAGAGAGAGAGAGAGAGAGAGAGAGAGAGAGAGAGAGAGAGAGAGAGAGAGAGAGCAGTTTATAGGAAGTTAAGGTCTTTTTGTGCCAGGCTTTCCTTCAGAGCCTGTAAGAAGGAAAATGTAGCATCCAGCTCTCTCTGCTTTGACTCTGGCTTCGTGCAGCTCCCTGTACTGTATTCCAAGTTTCCTGTCTCAAGGGGGTCCTCAGGATTCACAGATGCGCTTAATGTACAATGAAGGGTGATTATACTCCGGGGGAGGGCAATTTAATTCCTTCAGTCGTTTTGCCCTCATCATCTCTCTCTTCCTACCTTTCTCTAGCCCTACATGCCACCCTGTACTTTGGCCTTTGTGTTGAGTTTCCACTGTTTGGAAGATTCCCTTTTTCCACCCTCTGCTAAAACTTTGTATCTTCCATAAGTCGTCTCCATCTCATAGCTAAACATCACCTTGAACTCCTTTATTTCACAACATGTAACATGGAGGTTTGCATTACCATTTAGATACTGCAGGTTATCGAACTGCTTTGGATGTATTCATTGTGTTTTCTGATCTATAGAGAAAGGGACTAAATCACAGATGTCTTTGATATTCACAGAAGGAGTATATAGTGTAGGACCTCTACCTGGTCCCTACAGATGCTGCTTTGATTGACTTTGTAGTGCCCTGTACTATGAAACAAGCAGGAATAGAGTATTAGGACTGAGGGAAGATGCAAAGACAACCAGGATGATGGTAATGATGGGTGGAACCCTCAGAGAATCACCTCCTGGATATAAGTACATGTCACAGATTGCTTATGGGTGTCCTGTTGAAATTCCCATTTTATGAGATTGCTAAGGAAAGAAAATCTACTCAGAGAATCAGAGGAACAAACATGAGTGATCTTCAAGATCCCTAGTCAGGGACAAGCTGGATATAAAAGCACACTTTTAGCACCTCCCTGTTCAGCCCTTGGCTGACCCACTCAGTCCTTTGCCTTCACCAGCTTTGGCATCTGTAATATGCTGCAGGAATGAATGAGTCAATGTGCTTCATTCGCATGGACACTGTAAACTTAATAAAGGAATGGAGCATGGTCTCTATTCACAAAAGTCTACAATGCACATGTGTACTTACTGGAATTTCCTGGACCTATCTGAGACAGGAAATGGGGGTTTTAGCCTCTTTGATTTTTTTTTGTTGTTTCTGAGACTCTCCTGCTTCAACTATGAAAATCATGCAAACAGGCACCCAAACAGGAGCTCACATCTGGAAGAGAGCTGCTGCTATGATTTATCTTGAGAAATGTACCAAAGTTGAGGATGTGGTCGTGTGAGAAAACATTCCCTTTGTAATAAGAAGTGAAATATCACTGGAAGAGCATTCTAGAAATTATTCCTCTTTTCTTAACCAACCATGGGGAGTGTAAAGTTGAGATACTAGGAGTTGTATTCACTAGAGCATGGCTGGGATGAGGAATATTCCAGAATCTATGACATGCCATGAGGCTTTATATTATAGCATCTGCAAGCAGTTTCATTCAGTTGTGTGAGATAAAATCCTAGTCTCAGGCAAAAAGTCTAAGAAAATGTCCCTTATAATAATAAAAAGGTAGCAACTAACCGAGCGATTAGTATGTGCTAAGAGTAGACCTTGGAATTACACATTCTAGTCATTTAATCTTCATAGTATCTCTACAAGATAGTAATAACATCTCTAGTCTACAGATAGGTAAATGGAGGCAAAGACTGGGTAAGGGTATGGACCATGTTAAGTGAAAGAGATAGGTTTCAGACTCCAAAGTTGTTCAAATAAGTGAAATGTAAAGATAGCTCCTGAGTGTCTAGAGGATGGACTGCAAGCCTTCTGTATCCATTGAACTTTATGCAGTACTTAGCAGAAAGCAGTTTAATAAACACACGTCTCAGGTCTGGTTGGCTGGGTCACTAAGCACGTGATGAATGGCCAAGGGCCTTATTCTTTCCTGTCTTCTCCCTCCTCTGGTAACATCTACATTTTGGAAGGGAAGTTTAGGATCTCATGATCTAAAGGAAAGGAAGGGAATCTAAAGGAAGGGAAAGGAAGGATCTCATGAAGGGAAGGGAAGTTTAGGATCTCATGATCTAGGAAGCCTTAGTCAGTGGCGGTGAACCTATGGCATGCACGCCGTGCAGACATGCAGAAGCCTCTCTGTCGACACGTGAGCCAAGTCACCCCAGCACTGTGCCAGCAGCTGAGCACCCAGGTTTAACTGCAGTGTTAGCAATGTTTCCATAAATAAATGGGTTTTGAGTTACAGTTTTGGCACTTGGTCTCTCTAAGGTTCACTATCACTGCCCTGGGTGGTTTCAAAGGACAGCAAGACTTTTTTTTTTTTGCCTTGTCTACATTTCTTGTGTTACCAGAGTCCACACAGAGTGGAAGCCGTGCAGCTTCCAAATAACAGCCAACTTATCTGTTGTTGTAGTGGCCTTGGCTTAGGTGTCTTTTAATTCAGGATCTGAAGAAAGTGCTCTGCTGGTGAGGGACCGATTTTCATTTGTTTTCCTTTTCTTTTCACCTTTGCCACTTCTATAATTTTCTTTTTTCACACTGGGGAATGAATCCAGGGCTTTTGTACTGAGCTACACCCAGACCTTTTTTTTTAATATTTTATTTTGAGACAGTTGCCTGCTGAGTTGCCCAGAATCAAATGTATGATCCTCTTGCCTTAGTTTCCCAGAGTGCTAAGATTACAGGTGTGTTTACCATCTCTCTTCTCTTCTCTTCTCTTCTCTTCTCTTCTCTTCTCTTCTCTTCTCTTCTCTTCTCTTCTTTCTCTTCTCTTCTTTCTCTTCTTTCTCTTCCCTTCCCTTCCCTTCCCTTCCCTTCCCTTCCCTTCCTGCTTTCCTGCCTTCCTGTCCTGTCCTGTCCTGTCCTCTTCTCTTCTCTTCTCTCCTCTTCTCGTCTCTTCTTTATTCCCTTTCTCAAGTGCTTTCTTTCTGGGACATAGCTCCCTTATGATTCTTTTGGCAACTCTCCATAATCACCCTTCTGGTCCCCGTCACAGGCTCATTTCTCAAATGGGGTCCGTCTCCAAAGTTCAGCTTCGTTCTTTTCTCTTCTCACTCCCCAGATAATCTGTTCCAGGTCTAAAGCTTCTGCTGTCACCCTTACAGTGATGGTTTCTACATATAGATCTCCTAGACCTTAGTCCTAAGAATCAGAAATAAATATCTCTGTACGGGTGTGCCACAGAAATCCTAATTTTAAAAGCCTCCTGGATGAATTTAACTCCTCACACCTGAATATTTATCACATTTTCTATTCTTTCTTTTGGTGGCAAGCCAAACCAAGCCAAGCCAAGCCAAGCCAAGTCAAGCCAAAGCAAGCCAAGCCAAGCCAAACCAAACCAAACCAGACCAAACCAAACCAAGAAAAAAATCAATCAAGAGACCTATGCAAGAAAGTCAAGAATTACTTCTGAGTCCTTCCTCTGCCTCCTACTCCTTATTCAGCTGCCTCTGAAAACCATTTATCATTATCACTACCGTTGTCTTAGGTCAGGCCTTTATGGTCTCTTATCTAGATTATTTTGTCTAGATTATCTTATCTAGATTATTTTATTAGATTATTTTACTATAGTTTCATAACTGGGCTCACTAACAATCCCTCTCCTTCTACTACCCATTCTTTACCCTGTTGACAACATATAATTTCTAAAATATAGATTTATTTTATTGCTAAATTTATTGCTTTAAAGTTCTGAAAGACTTTGTCATCATTCAACAACAACAAAAAAATCTAAAGTACTTAACATAGTTTAATACTCATGTGATTTCTTTGGTCACAGTAATGGAAACTCAATTTCAAGTGGTTCAAGAATAACCCATGTAACTTGAACATGTGGAGAATGATCAAAAAGTTCAGATACTGGGCTCAAGTGATTTCACCAAGGCTCCATCTTTCCTTTTATCTTGCTGTTTCTTACTTAATTCCTGGATTATGTTTTCCTCCAGGTTTGTCTCACACGGAAAACTTTTAGACATCCAGAGAAGGTACCACTTACAACTACATGATTTGTGAAGTTTAAGGTTCCAAAGGGATAAAAGCCCATTATCCCAATTGTCATAGTCAACTTAGGAAATGTTCTGATAGGCCAGGTTGGGTCATGTGCCTGGAGCTAATCACTGTAGCTAAAGGGATACAACGCTAGACTGGGCAGCTTGAATTACTGCCTAGTCCTATAAAGTTGCTATGAAAGACAACCAAGATCACCAACAGTAGGGAAATGAGATTTCTCAAGGCAAATGGTTTACATTATCATTTAGAGAGGGAAGAGAGGTAGGTGAGACAAGACCACACGCACACAGTACTCATGGCATGCACATCTCATTGTAGTCTTGACTGCTCTCGGTCCTTCCCTCGCTACTTCTCTCCTTTCACTGGACAACTTGTAGTGAATGTGTCAGTTGGTTTCCCACCTTTGTGCCTTTGCTAGTGCTAGTCCCTCTGCCTGAAATGTCTGGCTGGCTGAGTTTTATTCCTTTTTAAAATTTCAGATAAAATATCTGCTATGAGAGGCTTTTGCGGCCTATCATCTCACTTCTTCCTTTGTCTACTATGATGGAGTACTGACCTGCACTCTTATGCAGATATCCTCTGTGTTGCCAACACCCACCTTTACACATCTGTTTAGCCCTACAGCTTGTGGGAATACTACTGGATCTCTAAATCATACAATAGACATAGAGTAGGTGTTCAACAAGTTTTACATAAATAAATGCTGAATAAAATAAATCAGATTTTCAGGGAGAGAAATAGTATATAAAGCTTTTAATTTTTTCTTGATGTCTGGATCACCCTTCAATTTATCCCTCCATTTCTTCAAACTTCTCCTTCATGTAAGCACACACAGATATATTGTCATAATAATTATTCAGAAGGGAAAAAAGAGCCACCTCTAAGGATGAATATATATTGGTTTTCCTTTCCAGCTGTTCCTTTATGCTGTTCACAGAGTATAAGTTGATCATTGAAATGCTTTTTTTCTTTTACATATGTGTAGGAGTATAAAGCAATCAGAAGGTTAAAGGGTATCTGAAAGGGAAACAAGGAGGTCAGATAGGAAGGAGAGGATGAAAGAGAATAATAAGTCCCCAATAACTCAAGCTAGACATTTCATCTTTGCCCATGGTTGGCTGTTTCTTTTAATGGTGAGAAAACAGTGAATGAAATTCTGTGATTTTACTTGTCACCTATGGCTCTTGTTGGCATGATAGACAAGCAAATATGGTGTTTCTTAATACAGCTGAATTCCCCTTAGAGAAGGCTGTTCTTGGAAAATGCATTGTAGTATAAGAAGACTTGGTTCTTTCATTATTAACATTTCCACAGCTCTTTAATCTCCTGAAAAATAGAAAGCATTCATCTTACTTTGACTTTGATCCTCAGAAGGCTTTCTGATTTTCAAATGAGATGTGTAGGAAAGTGTTTTGTAGTGTGTTAAGTACAATATGCACAGCAGAAAATCATTAATATAAGAGAATAATTACATCTGTTATACAGAGTGATGTTAAGATAAATAGAAATGGCTACTTTCAAAAAGCTTTATTATGATTTTTTGCTTCTTTAACTGAAAAGAGGTATTTTTTTTATTTGTGGTTAGAAAATTGTGTATATGTATACATGTGTATACATATAGGCACATATGCACACAGGTAGCCTATAATTTTTAAATTGGTCCATATTTGTACATAATGATGACATTTCTTGTGTACATTTGGTACAAGCATATAACACATCTTAATTCCTTTGTCATCTCTTCTCTGTCCCTTTCCTCACTCCTCTCTCTATTTCTTGGTCCCCTTCCTTTTGAAAAAGATCTATCATGCTACTTTCTGTTATCTATTTCTATCTCACGCTTTATAACTTGAATTTCTCATAAGCCAAACCATGTAATATTTAAGCTTCTGTGTCTGATCTATTTCAGTTAACATTATAGTTTAAATTAGTTTTCAGAAACTGGAGTTTTAAGATGCAATAATAAGGCTACGAATACATTTATTAGATTTTTCTACTGAACTTGTGCATTGGTTAGGCTGCTTTTTTACAAGAATTTATCATAATTTTGCAGACAACATACAATTCTGTTTTACCTAGGAAAAAGGGAGATTAAAGAAGAAAAGAAGGAAACAATCAGGAAAAATCTACACTGTAAGATTTTTATATGGATGCACTTGTCAGAAGAACTAAGAATTTTGATGACCTAAGATCACAATTAGTGAGCAGCATAAACTACTAGGGGAGGAACCATCAGGGCTGAATTCAAATTCTAAATCTGTTTTGGACTCCTGTGACTGTCAGCAAACATTCCTTAGCCTTCTCTGTAGAAGTGTCTGAAAAGATAGCAGTGGGAACAGAAAGGCATCATTTGGAAAGCAGAGAACAGACCTCCTAGAACATCAGTATTGGAACCCTTGATCCAAAAGCAGCAACGGACTGGGACTCATCCAGGCTCAATATTGTTTGAACTCTTTTATGAACACCTTTTTATTGAAGATCACTGGTACAGGGGAGTGTGAGAATATTACAGTATATAGCACTGATGTCCTGCCCCCTTCCTTTGTATCTCTTATGCTCAGGGAACACCATGAGTCATCTTGAGGAAGGATACCTCCTTCCATCTGCAGGGCTTACTAGCTGAGGCAGGTGTGGGCAGTTGGCATGATCAGGTTGTTTGTGATTGAGAAACCTAGCCTGGACTTATTGACTCAGCAGTGCTGGAAATGATATCAGTTAGAAACTCTTTCTTCAGTCTCACTCCTCCCTTTCACATTTCTGTTTTGGTATAAATGGCATTACCAGTAGAGTAGGTGCACAGAGAGGAAGGGAGTAGAGAAAATTTAAGCAGAGAAAGTATCAGGAGATCACACGGCAGCCCCAGGCTAGATATAGGCACTCCCCAATCCACCTCAAATCCTTGTCAGATAAATACACCCCTCCTTTAGCTTCACACTGCCCATGGGAAAATGAGCCCTAATTCACAAATTCTCATGGGAAAGATTTTACTTCATTCCTTCGTGTATAGTGTTCAGATATCAGTGAGCTCAAGGATTTAATACATTTTACCAAGATGTTTTGGAGCTAGAACCTAGATGTTGAGCTTTATTTTCAGAACTGTTGAAATGCTAAGTATTGCACTGATTCTTTCTGCAACCTGCATATCACAAAGAGGAATCTGGAGATTCTGGAAAATCGGATGTTGGATATTAAAGGAAAGTACCTGGAAAACCAGCATCTCTAGAATTAGAGAGGAGTAAGATATCATCATTCTTTGGTCTGTGTTATAGATTTCTCAGCTTTGATTGGGCACAGTTGTGTTGTGTAGCTCTTTGGGTTATTAATGCTTGGGATATATAAATGCCCACTTAGCAAATATTTGTTGATAATGGTAATTTCTGATGTATCAATTAGCTGGTATATCAAGCAGCAAACAGGGAAGAAAAAAAGTTTCAAGGTGTCTTAAATCTTGATTTGAGCCTTGTTAGCATGGCTGGTTAAAATGTATCTGAGCCAACCAGTTCTTGGTGTCACCCATGAGAATTAACAGACAACAGAGAACAACACCCCCCAAATTAAATGTCTTTGCCTTTTGATTTCTTCCAGACAATTACTACATAACTTTCTTCCACTAGGTCACATCTATCTCACCTATAGCAAAATAACTCAAAACATGTTACTTTCATGGATAAAGGCTGGGAAAAGTTGGTTTATTTTTTAGTGACTTGAGGACTACCCAGAATGCATTAGTCTCAGCCTTCCAACAACTTCCAACAACACACTGAGCAAAAGCAATTTTCTATGGTGTAGATCTTAAAGTGTAGTGTAGGAATTCCACGTAAAATACTAAATTGTATTATGTACATTTTCCTGGACAAAGCAAGTAGGAAATAACTTTGTAACATCAGTTCAACTATGAAAACCTGAGAGCATACACCAAACCTTCTTGCTCTTTAGCTTATAAAATCTCTAGAATGTAAAATTGATCTATTGCTCACAAAATACTTATTGAGCATCTGTTGAATGCGAAGCAATATCATCATTGTTTAGAACATAAAACTAAATAATAGAGGTCCTAATTTCATGGAGACGGACATACAGTTACATAAGTAATGGCAACGTGGTGTGCAATAGTGATAGAGGTGGATACAGGATGGTTTAGAGTCAGGTGTAAGGTTTCTAGGAAAGCTTTATAGAAGGGAAAATATCTGAGCTTACTTTAAAGGATAAGTAAGGATTCCCCTGGTGACCATGTGGTATACATCTGCAGATGGGTGAGGACATTCTAGGTTGAGAGAAGATTAGAAAATCTTTCATTTTTCTTTTTTGTGTACATACTATTCTACATATAAAACCTCTTTTGTAGAATTTTTTTCTTGTTACCTATAAAGTGGTAGCAAAGGAGATATTAAGTCAGAAATATTTTTCCAGAGCCACATGTCATCAGAGAGAAGTTGAGGTTGTTATTGGATCATCGTATAGCCATATTTAGTATCTTAAAGTTCCAATCAATCCTTTCCCAAACCAACTTGGGATGGCACAGAAAAGGAGATGGAATTTGCCACTTTAGGAGAGTTGAGGGGTTTTGTGTAATAAGGCTGACAAAATCTATACTTGATTAGCAGAGAAAAACCCGACTAAAAAACTAGAAACTCCATCACCAGGGCCATTTAAACATCCCTTGCTCTTCATGAGACTCTAGTATGTTCTGCTGGGAAATTCATAAAACCTCCTTCAAAAACTTCCTCAATTTCCATACAAACATTTTCATTCAACCGTCTTAGTTCCTGCTGAAGCAAAACTTGCACCAAAGTTAATCTGGCAGTTTTTTTAAAATTCAAGGCTATTGCATAAGAATGAGATCAGAACTCAGTATGAGATCAACTCTGTTGCAACAAAGGGTGAGAAGATTTTTAAGTGCTAGGGTAAATTTATGGAAAAATATTGGAGGATTCTGAGCAGGGGGGTCCTTGGCTGTTTGTTAAGTGGCTTTAGCCAATGAAAATGTAAATTTCTCATATCTTCAAGACAGGAAGTAATTTTACAAACTGGGGCAAGATACACACTGAAGTTAGGTGCCAAACCTCAATCAGAGACAGGCGAAGGTGATGCTATCTTCCTTGATGATTACACATAAAGGGGGTAACTTCCAATATCTCGAGAAAGCTACTCTTGGGTTTTAAAACTGACAAGAGGCCTTTTAAAAAATGCATGTCTCACAAGTGCAGAGAAAAAATTCCCAAGTTTTCTGAAGTAAATAATCCAAGAAGAGAGAGATCAGGGCCAGGAGTGGGGAGTAAGCCTATCCGAAGTTGAATCTGGGGGAAACATTGAGGTCATTGCATTATTTCCCTATCGTTGTTTGGCAAATAGTACTTACACTGCACTGCTGTTTTTGGAAGGCCACACCCAATCCTTACCTTTGGGGCTCCAGGCAAGTAAGCTATAGGCCACAAAGAAGCCAAAACATTTGATCTCTGCAAATGATGGCTTTCCATTGCTTGCAGTCCTTGAAAACTCAAGGGATTTGAGCAACAATAGTAACAGATTCTTTTTGTACAACTCTTTTTGGTTTATGCAAATAATGGCTGAGAAGACTAGGCACCCTCCTCCCAAGATAGAGGACACCAAAAAGCACCAGCAGTGAATTAGAACAAAAATTTTTTCTGGCTGAAATGTAAAACAATATGTGTCTCTCCTAAAGTCCCCTTTTATATCAAAAAGGAGCCCATGTAGTTTATGTCATATATGTCTTGTTCCAGATAACAACAACAACAAAACATCGTGTTACTCGTCTTGTGAGCCTAGTGTAGTTTTGTTTCCTAAAGCAGACGAAGATGATTCAACACATTTATAACTTTAAAAACTTAGAAAACTAGAAATAGAAAGGAAATTCCTTAGCTTGGTAAATGATATACCAAAATTTAGAACACATATCATGGTTAATGAGGATATCTTAGATGTATTCCATTAGAGACAGGGAATGGGACTATTATGGTTTGTGTCTAGATGTTCCCCCAAAGACTTGTGAAGTCATGAGGCAGGGCCTCTAGAGTTTTTGATTGATCCGTGGTCCATTGCTGGGATTATGGGTGTGAGTACAACACCTGTCCTGGGGTGGGGAACCTGCATACAATATAAGGGTAGGAAAGAGGGTCGCTGTCTGCCACTCTTCCCTTTCACTCTTGCTGCTTTTGCTGTCTTCCGTCATCATGAACTGTTACCCTCTGCCATGTGCCACTCTGTCTTGGAGCCAGCTGAGTACGGACTGAAACCTCCACAAACTGTGAGCTAAGTAAAACTTTCCTTCCTTAATTTTGGGTGTCAGGTATTTCGTCTCAGCAATGAAAGAAAAGTAGCTAAGATAAGGACAATACTAACCTCTGAAGCTGCTACTATTTTGTCAGTAAGAGGCATACTGGTGAACATTAATAAGGAAAAAAAACGAATTCAAGAACTGGAAGAAAAGAAAACCAACTTTTTGCATGTGATAAGATTAGCAACCTGGAACAATCAACAGAGGCAATGGATAAACTGCTACACTTAGTAATAGTTCATGGTGCTCATTGAGTTCAAGATTATTTTGCAGAAATAAAGAGCATGTTTCTTCATCAGTAGTAATCAGAAAATGTAACTTTAAAACAATTATCACTCTCCTTCTCTTCCTCTTCCTCCTCTTCCTCTTCTTTCTGTCTGTCTGTCTGTCTGTCTGTCTCTCTCTCTCTCTCTCAATCACAACAAAATTGTTATCAAGCATATATAAGGTTTTTAGGAGATGACCTGGACAACTAGAGAGACATTTTATTACCTTGGATTTGAGACCTTAAAGTTACAAAGATATCAACTCACTCCATATTCATCTATAAACATAATGGAAATCTAATAAAAATTTCACCTGGATCTTTGAAGAAACTGAGAAAATATTATTCTAACATCTCAGACAAAGATATAAAGGGAAGACTTACCCTACCAATTATAGAGAACAAAAAAAGTCATAGAACAGCTAACCTCCACAATGTATGTAGGTTATATGTATATACTATGCTATTTTATATAAGGGTCATGAAAGAGTTAATATATACATATGAAATTGTATACAAAATACATGTTTTACTATAATTATATAATTCATATGAATAATATATAATTATATAATTAATATGAATATATGAGCAATTTATGTAATATATAAAAACATTATAATAGATTGAGAAAGAAAGATGTTTCTGCTTCTAGAAAAGAGCACAGAATGGTATAAAAAATGTTCTAACTTCAAGGTGTTCTTCAATATTCTCTTATATAGTTTTACTTACAGTAGAGTTTTCTTCAAACTCTGGTTACCTAACTGAGAATATTAAACTCTTTTGCCCTCATAAAAAGAAAAAAGGAAAGAATATGGATAAATAGGCTCCAGAAGTATTATGCAAGAATTAATGATAGAATTCAAAGTAAATTAGAGTCCCTTAATTATGAAAGAGACAAAAAGTACCAGATTTAAAAAAATAGACTTTCCTCATTCACGAAATGGAACCATTTCCAGGGAAATCAGTCAGTTTGGTCCCTGTAACACTACTTGGTGATCATTGGAGACTAAACTTTGCCAGACTAGATTCCGACTGAATTCATGGAATATCTTGTCAGTCAGGAACTTCCTCATGGTATGTGTTATGTGTCTAGCTCATAGTTTGTCTATTTATGGCTTTGAAAATTCTAGTAGGACAAGATCTCATGGTCTGCTGAATGCAAGTTGCATCTGGTTTCCTTTTTTTGGTGTTCAAGCAAAGCAATCTGACTTTTGAGTAGTTTAAAGTTCTACAAAAGGAATATAAATTGTTCATCAATAAGTGTACCTAAGAAGTGCAGCTGCTTCTGACATAAGTGAACAGACAGCCAAGAAGACAGAGAGTGTTCTTTTGGCAAATGCTACAAACAGGAAAACACAAGCACCCTTCCCACACAAGATTTTCAAAAATTTCCTTTGGTATTTGCTTGATACCTTGATTAAGACTGTGTGTGGCCGTATGCTAGGGTTGAAGAAACTGAAAAAGTATCAGAAATATTCAGTAAAATATGAGGGCCCATTTACCACAGGGAGGCTAGAATTACAATACAAGCCACAACTGACTTTTCACTGAAAGGGAAACAATTAGTGTTAGCTGAAACATTGTAGGGCATTTACTCATTCATTCATTCATTCATTCATTCATTCAAAGTCTACCGAGGGATGATTCATTCTCCAGCCTTCACTTTGGAAACACAGACAAAACCAGCAAAGCCCCTTATGGTCGAATGGGATCATACACACAAGAATGTGTAAGCAAGCAGATGATGAACCATTTCCCATTTTAAAATAAAATGCAGCTCCCTGACAGCATTCATTTAATTTTCAGCAATAGAGAACCACTATATTTTATAAATGAAAACAACACTAGTCAAAACAGAATTCTGTGATGGAATGATGTCTTTTGTTTTCCAAGACTATAGATATACGTGAATGATGCAAAAGTAACAATAAAATGAGATATTTAGGACTGTAATTTGCAAGTTATCTTAGGATAAATGCTGCAGCTGTACGCACCACTGACAAATAGTCTCGGCAAACTAGCAGTGGCTAGGATAATTTCGCATAAAGTTAAGCACAAGGGAGGAAAAAAAGAGGACAAGTAAAGTAATAATGGAGAGAGAAGAGCAAGCAAGAACATGTCTTGACAGTGGTAACTACTCTAGCTGCAGTGATTACAGAAGGGCTCTGTGAGGAGTTGGCCTTTATGTGGGATGGGATATTAAAGGATGGGCTAGATGGGGAAGATTTTCTAGAGAAGGAAGTAAAAGAACCTGGAAGGAAACTGGTATATACGGAATTAAAATCGCTAGCTGAAGCATGGTACACAAGTTGAAGAGTAATTAAAAGGTGATTATCTAAAGCAAGACAGAGGTTATATTATACAAAACTTCATAGGCTTTCAGAAGATGTTTGTATTTTTATTGCAAGAGCAGAGTACAGTGTTAGGTGGGGGTGTTGGTACCATGATCTAATTTACACTCTAAAAGACCACTCTGGCTTGTAGGAATGAGGTATAAGGATGGAAGCAAGGAGTTGGAGGGTTTTACCTCTATGGCCTTCTCTGTGAATGATGATGGTGGTTGGATTAAAATTTACTTGAAGAAACAGTGAATTGTGCTTCAACTGTGGCACCTTTGGAGGATTAGCTGATGAATTAGAAGTGGTGTGTAAGGGAAGGAGAAATGACAGGGACAAATTAAATCTGAGATTGGATATGTTACACAATCAAGTAGAAACATCAAATATGCAGTTGGATGAAAGATATTGAACATCTTTGCTGATGCAAGAGCTTAAAAAAGTGCCTACAACTTCCTTGGACTGTAGGGAGACAGGTCAGCAGATGCACTGGTTTTTTTGAAGAATTCAGAGTTGACCAGATACCTTTTGTGATTTTAGAAAATCCTCCAAAAAACACATCCCTTTCAATTTGTCTTAGCCTTTCACAAACCAATATAATACCTATGCTTTTAATGTTTGTTTATTAAGTGATTATAGAAGTGATTATAGATGTTTATCATACTAATATTATGTAGTGATTATAGAAGTTTATCATACTAATATTTTCAAAGCTTTCAGTGCTGACAAAGGCACTTCCTTGGGCAAAGTGTTTACTTGGGAATTTCCTCATTATGAAATTAGTGTAACAATATTCTCTCACAGTTTGGCAGTAAGAATGGAATGTGTGGGAAATACCTGGGTCATTGTGTAGCATTGCAATTTCAGTGATAACTAGCATGAATCTAACTGTAGGGCAGTCTGAGAAATTATTTCTCTGAAATGAAAATGCTCCGTATAAAACTTTCTCAAACAAGGTGACATGTCAGGAAATCATACTCAACAGGTTAGATTTTTCCTTTCAGAGTCCAGACAATGGCATTGAGCAATCTAAATTGCATTCAGAATACCTGTATGACTGGCTCCAAGAAGCTCAATAGTAACATTGTTTTGTATTTATATTTCATCTTTCCCCAGCAAAACGGAGCCAACAAAAGGTGTGTGGTGCACAGTATGTGTACAATGTGTATTGTGTATAGTGTCAGTATGGTATTGTATGTGTGTGCATATATGTGTGGTGTATGGTGTGTGTGGTGTGTGGGGAGAAAGAACCACTTCTGTAGGGTCAGCCATTAGGCTGGAGAGAAGAAGTAATGCTGCAGCTTACATTTAAAGGCACTCTGGAGGAAGAAATATTTTTTGAGGGATCTCAGACTTTTTTTCTCAAGCCTGTCAGCTGATTAGATGAGACCCACCCACATACTAGAGGGATAATCTACTTTACTAAAAGTCTACTGATTTAAATGTTAACCTTATCCAAAAAGATAGCTTCACAGCAATATCTAGATTTATGTTTAACCAAATACACAGTAATGTCACATAGCCAAATTGACACATAAAGTTAACCATCACAATGTTCACATTTGGGATGATGCTGTTTATTCTACACAATATGGAAAGTGGTGGGAGACCCAGACCTTCTATGAGACAAAGTCTCAACTATTAAAGTTCTAAGATAGGACAAATATATTTCACATCAGTTTCTTCAGTGTCTTCAGTCATTTCCTATCAAAGAGAGTCTCTATTACCTTACTGACTTTTCTTAATATTTCAAGCGCCTCCTCCACTCCTACCTCGTCAAATACCACTGGTGAAATTAGTAAAAGTACCTCAAAAAAAGATATGTCTGCAAGGGAAAAAAGATGAAAAGCAGAAAAGAGACATATTCTAATGGAGCAGCCATCATACACACACGTTGGCAATTATGTTGGTGAAGGCAGCAATGAAACAATGCTCCAAGCTTCTGTACGATGCTTTGTTCTCACACAAGCCGTGGACTAGGAACCACTGACTCATAGCTGAAAATTGATGGAGTAGTGAGAGTCTCAGCTCTGCTCTCTCTCCATAGTTTGGCAATTCATAGTTTATTCTTCAGTGACTTTGAAAGAAATTAACTAGAGCTAATGTAGTTAATGATTACTGTATACCAGACTGTATCTTCTTGTTTGTTTTAAAAGTAAAATTTTTATTATGATCATTCAATCATATCAATTGTATAAATTAGTGTGTTTCACTGTGACATTTTCGGATATACACATATTGTCCACTCCTTGCATCTACTCTCCCTACTACCCTTTCTTGCTCTGACCTCTCTCCTTCATAGGTCTCTTGCAGTTCCCTAAAACTATGTCCTCTATTTTCAGGCCATCAAAGAGGAATTTTTTAAATGATTGCAGAGAGGTGTTTGGGGCTTACAAGGTAAAATCTGACTATATTTACTAACAAATATTTCCAAGCCCAATTATCAAACCCAAGTGCTGTATGTTTACTTCCATTTATTATGTGGGAGATGCAAGGATCTTATCTCAAAGAGACTGTGACAAATACTTTAAGGTCAGGCAAATGGTCACCTCAATACCCAGCCAGGAAGTGTGGACAACCCCGTTTGGTCCAGTTGTGCTGGTGTGGCAGGGAGGAAAGCTCATCATAGGCTATTTCAATATTCCCCAAAGATAATATGATTTTGCACATACTTGAGGGGAAATTCCATTTAATTCAAAATACTGATTGAACTCCTCTCAGATTTAAGACATTAGACTAGGTGGTGTGTGGGCGGGGGAGGGATTTAGGGACGGGGAAATTGTTGCTCATGTAGTTATTATAATCTAGAAGGAAGAGCTCTTTTTGGAAATAGCCTCCAGCTCTGAAAGGCAAAGCCTTCCACATTATTCTGTTCTTGGACAAGCAGATTTAGGTCTCTATGAAGAATTTAGAAATCTGCTTCTGTAAGTGCTATGTAGTTAGCACAGCACCTGACACCGCAAATGCCTCTGTAACTCTGCCTTCCAGGAACGCAGAACTACTACAAAATGTTCTATGTGTCCTTTGCCTCATTCTTGACCTGACAGAAGCCTGCATCTCTCATCTGTCATCCACTCCCTCGGTCTGCAAAAGAGTCTTTGTTTTACTTGCTTGTTAACAAGTATTACCAAACTTGCTGACCTCCGCCTTTCTCTGGGCGAACTTTCAGTTTAACTGTTTGCTCCGCTCACACATTTTAATAAGCTAAATATAGCAGCTTATCAGCTACTTTTACTATATAACCCAGGGTTTAGGCCAAACTGATAGCTGGCTGTGGCTACAATCTAACTACTACCTAGCAGCCGTATGTTTCTTGGACTCTCCTGGTAGAATTAGAAGTGATGTCAGTGTTGCCAGACTACATGCTTTCTTGGTTTGTATTTCAGTGTAAACTGATTATAAAGTTATATAGGGTGCTTTCTTATGAGACCCTTGACACTTAAAAAGCCAGATGTTTTTCAAGATTTGAAGCTTCTTCAATAGATCTCTGTCACATTTCTAAACTAAAAGAAAACTGGGAGAAAGGGGGAAAAAAAGAAGAATCAGGATGATATAGGGGCAAGAAACTCCCAACCTGGTAGATGTCTGGTATGAGTTCATGTTCTCTAAAGTCAAAGTATGAACTTTAGGAACAACAGAGGTTAAGAAAAGTATATATTTATTGGGGGAAAGGAAGCTGCTGTCTGAGAGAGAGACAGAAGAGGACCCGAGTGGGTTGCCAAGGAACTTGCCTTTTCTAGGGACTTTTATAGAGCAAATCCATGACACGAGGCAGGTCTAAGGTGGGCAGAATGGGAAATCACAAGGTATACATGAGGTGGGACAAAACTATGGTCAACCAATAAGATTATGAGTATAATTGCTCAGGTAGAATTGGTTAAATCAGGATCAAATGGGTAATCAAATCGCATGGCAAGCGGGCATCAATACAGAACAAGGGCTTTCATGTAGGGGGTTGAGTTAGTGGCTCTTCTTGCCTTTCTTAAGGTGATAGATACCTATTTAGAATATCAATCCCTGATGTTTATTCCTAAGAATAGGTGTGTAGGTGCATTTATTTCATCTTTTGTCTCGAGATCTGGCCCACAGCAGGGGTGCCTGTCTCTCCCACAGTTGCAAGGTATCTCATCTTCTGCACTGGCTCCTTTGAGAGCCTGGCCCTATCTGACTGCCTATAATATTTTCATCTAATCTACCTGCCTACAAGGATATACCATGAACAGGTACAAATTCCATATAATGAATGTTAACATTATGTATATCTATAATATACAAATAAAATTAATTGAAGAAATTGACATTGAAATCTGAACTCTTGTGATGAAAGTTGTATAAAGTCCAGACTGTCCACATAGGGCTACAGCTGTACTAAGAAAATAAAATACATCATGGAAGACTATATATTTTCAGTGCTCTTACCATTTGCCCCATATAATATTATTCATTCAATTAATTACCCAGTTAATCATTAAGTCTTTGTCAAGTACTTGTTATGTGTCAGAGACTGCTCTAACATAGAGAATATATCAAGAAATAAAAGAGACAAACAGATCTGCTTTCGTGGGGGTTCTACCCCAATAGTAAGAAAAGGTGAAAAACAAAGACATTGGCAAATAACATATCATTTGTAATGGTAAAAACTGATATAAAGAGAAAAAAACAGGAAAAAAGGTAAAGAGGCTGGGGCCATAAGTTGAACTTCTATGGGCAGAGTTGAACTTCTATGTTCAAATATTAGAAAAGACTGGTTAAAAAGAAGATTAAGAAAGAAGGGGTAGTGAGGTAGATGGTAAAAGAGAAGTGTGTGGCTTGAACATCAGTGAAAATTGAGAACTGATTTACCAACCTGAAAGAGTTTTGTTACTGGATAGGAGTGGTTTCTCTAGAATGATGGATATGAAAGCTTGACTGGAGTTGTTCAGGAAATCAAGGAAAGCATTTGAAAAGTTTTAACATCATCAGTGGAAAATGCAAGTGAATATCACAATGAGATACCAATACACCCCAGCAGGATAGCGTAAGTCTTTCTTTGGGCTTTTAGTTTGTTTGCTCTGGTCATGGACAAGGAAGAGCTCATTTATCTTTATCAGAGTAGATTTTAAAGAAATATCAAATTAAGCATTGGATGAGGATATAGAGATTTACAATATTGGTGGGCATGTAAATGAGTAAAATCACGTTGGAAACTATTTGACAGTATCAACAGCAAGGGTAAATATGACCCTTTGTCCCAATATTCCACTTCTGGCTGTATAAACAACAGAACTAAGTGTTTAGGTACAAAAAAATGTGTAACAATGTGTATAGAAATTTTACATTGATCAAAATTTGGAAATAATACAAATATCCATCCATATATAGTAGAAAAGACAAGCTGGTATAGTTGGAAAAACTTTAGTAGTAAAATAATTACTGATACACTTAACAACCCCTCAGAAATAATACTGCATTCAAACTATATTCACAAAAGAGTGTATACTGTATTAGCAGCACTTAAGATTGTGCACTTTACATCTAAAAAAGGTTTTAGAAGGAGAATTGGGAACAGGGAGTGGGGACAAGTTTTTCAGTTTTTCTTTCAACTAGAAGACAAAGTTCTAAACACATTGGTTCATAGAGTGGGAAAGGATTTAAAGGTCACCCTGCCCAAATTCTTTCCATAATAATTCATGAGGCATGATACCTTCCTACAGATGGAATCTGCATATGTGGTATTTTGGGTGTGTTGATCACTTTTTGAATGTCCACATACTACTTTGGTGGTGTGGCAGTCAAGAGATAAATTATAGCAAAAAAGATTTAGGATAAAAGTTAAGATTCTCTTAAGGATAAGGACACTGAAACGCATATCCTATAAGGAGATGAGCAATTACAACTAATTCTTTCCTGATGTCTGAAGATAAGTAACACCATACCTGGGTTAGAAAGTGTGTTTCAGTAGCAGGCATGGGTTTTGCCATTGCAAACCCTAGATTATTCCAACCTGGAGTTTTCTCCACAATGGAAGAAGTATAAAAATATTTCAAGCTTGATCACATTTTAAATATTTATAAGCAAGTTGGGATAAAGATAGCATATTCAGCGATGGCTTTAAATAAGGCCATATACCCAGACAAACCATTCAACTTGTGCCGAGGCTACATTTCAACTCGTCCTAATGAGGAGTCCTTTCCTTACGTTAATTTGGCAGTAGCTAATTACATAACATAAGACAAGCTCTTTCTCCTTGGAAGTAAGCCAGTTTCTGGAGCTATGCTTTTCTTTACCAGACAACACATCCTGAGCCACACATAATTTTCTCGCATAGTTTGCAAGTAGGACATGGCAACAATAGTATAGATGGGAGCTCGTGAATTGGGGGAAGGAGGGTTGTGGACCAGAGAGACTCTTCTTCCTGCTCCTGCTTTGCGTATGTCAAGGCCATATAGGAAGGGAAACTTTCTCTTCCCTGAAGGAGGAACAAATACGAGGCAGGTAGAAACTGGCTATGGCAGCTGTTGCCAGTGCAAGGAAAAAGTTGTTTATTTTGTAAAATGTTGGGGCAGGGAGCGGGAAGCCCTGCCCTGCTGATCACATTTCGTGCCTTAGGAAATTATGCAATAGAAGTTTCATCAACACTCAAGTCAGTGAAGTCAACACCTCTCACCTCTCCTTATGATGGGATTCTAAAAATAATGTAAATGATGATGTGTTTGAGGAAGCATGAACTTTGAGGCATCAATTCTGCCATTTAAGTAATAGAAGATGGGAGTGGGCTGGGTGTGCAGTTCCATCGCATGGTGCTTGCCTAGCTTGTGTGAGGCTCTGGGTTTTAGCCCCAGCACTGAAAAAGAGATAGGAGAATGAAGGAGCCAATTAAGAATTTTAGTAACAACGTGTAAAAAAATATGTGAACAAAATATAATTTTAGAGTTCAAGGTATTTGTGAGGAGTCTATATTGTACGTTGTCACTACACTGATTGAGAAACGAGTGAATACACATTGGCTAGTAGGCCTTTTAAAGCTAAACTAAGATACTTTTGAGAGAGGCTCTCACTATGCAGTTCAGGCTGGCCTTGAACTCATTTTGTAGCTCCGACTGGCCTCCAACTTGTCACAATCCTCCTGCCTCAGCCTCCTGTGTGCTGGGATTAAAAGTGTGCACCACCATGCCTGGAAAACTCAGACATTTTTATAAACAATATCTATCTTAAAATTTCTTCTATTGAGAAGCTCCAAATTTAAGCATGATTGGGACTTAATGAAGCAGGTAGAAAAAAGGGGGGAGAAGCAGCCAGAACAATGCAATTTAAGGCTGAACATCGCTGTTTCTCAGTCTGATGTGTACACACTGGGGCCACCTGGAATATTCTGATTTCTTTGATTAGGAGAACCCTGACTCTGGTACTGTTAAAGCTTTCCAAGTGATTTTAATTTGCAGCCAGAGGATCAGTGCAGGAGAGGCAGGTTCTCAAAGCTGGGTCCCAGATCAGCATCATCACAGTCAACTGTGAACTTGTTAAAAGGCAAATTGTTGAGCCTCCTGGGGGACCTACTGAATCAGAAACTCTGGGGGTGGGCCCTGGTGGCCTGTATTTTGACGAATTCTCCCGCTGATTTCCATGTGGACTATAGTTTGAGAAACAGTGCAAGACAGAAGCATCCATAAAATGCCTTCTGTTCTAGGTGCTCAGCCACAAGGGAAGCTACTTATAAACTCCTTAGAGCTTCACCTGCAATTATATTGAATGATCTATTCTCCAAGTCAGCACAACCATACATTTCTAAATTTTCAGTCTTCAGTAAGGAAATTTTCTTTGTGCAGGTGGTACACAGAGGCAGACGACCAGTATTTCAAAGCAAGCTGAACTGGCACATGCTGAAAAGCTTAACTTCCATTCGAACACGTGATGAACACATTCCTAATTCCTGGAAGTATATGCAGCTGCTGCTGTAGCTCGTCCTTTCCCACAATAATTTTATAGCCAAAGGAAATGTTTCTAGTTGCAACAACGGTCACACAGATTCTCCACTCGAGTTTGAAAATCCTCAAGACTTTCTCACTCCCACAGGCTAAATAAACATCCAAATTCCCAACATAGCTTAGGAGGCCCCTCATATTTTGGCCCTACTTTACTTCTCCAAACTTGGGTCACAGGAAGCTCCCTGGCAAGTTCTGTACCTTGACCGCTTTGTCTTTCTGTCTTTCCCCTACACTCCCAGCCTGCTTTACTCTTTGCCTAGAACACTCTCCCCTCCTCAGCTTGGTCTGTTTAATTCTTGCTCATGCTTCAAGATAACCAGCTCCCTGAGCTCTTTTCCACCTCCAACCAGATTACATCTCTTTTCTACAACTGAAGAGCACACAACTTTCTCTTCGGAGGTCTCCTCCTTGGTATAACTTTGCATTCATCTGTGAAACTCCTAGATTAGTAACTTTCTGGCACTTAATATTTGGTCAGCCTCGTATGGTAAGCTCTCTTTTGTATGAGTGGTGGGCAGTTAGCACTGGGCTTGACAGCAGGGGCTCAAGGATGACTTTACTAATAATAATGGTTATAGTAGTAAGACTTCCTACTATTTAAATTTTTGACAAGAGCCACTGGTTTGCATCATACCATCCACATTCCCTGTTTAAGGTTTAGATAATCCTGGCAGGAGAGGAAGTAAGATATTCTGAAAAGTAGTTGTGTTGTGTGTCGGTGCCGTCTGAGTCCTGAGGTTGGTTTCCAGGAGAAAACCGAAGTAGGAGTTATGTGTGTTTCTTGGCTGTGCCTGTCCCTGTTAACATGTGCACACTAGCTTCGCCACAGAGGACTGGCTGTGAACTTTACGTTGATTTTTGGCAACAGCTGCGCAGGCCTTGCCCATAAGCTTCTCTCACCTGCACTTGTTCTGACATGTTTAGCACTTTCACATACAGCTGCATGCCCGTGTTAAAGACTTATCACTCGCGATTTTCAGGCTGCTTTTAAAGAAGAGAGAAAATAAGCTCTAGAAGCCTTATTTTCATTAACTATTTTTATTTTAATCTTTACATTTTATAACGTTCAGTGGCTTTGACAAAGATGACTTTATGACCTTCGCATTTGAAGTTAATTAAAGTCCCTTTAATACCGTGTGCTTGACTTACATACTAGCTTAACGTCTTATTTAATTTGTGCATTTAATAAGCCTGTGCTCCAGGTATATTGCCAGTCACAAAAGACGGAAAAATAATTAGGATACAGTTCCTGCCCTTGATGTGTTGAAAGTTGAATAGAAACAGAATGCTAATAACAGACTTAAAAGCTTAAATATTACATGGCTTCTTTTTACTTGAGAAATTCGAAATGTAAATAAAGAGCAAAATAAAAGATAATAGGGGGCTGGGGATTTAGCTCAGCGGCAAAGCGCCTGCCTGGCAAGTTCAAGGTCGTGAGTTCGGTTCCCGGTACCGGAAAAAAAAACAAAAAAAAAAAGATAATAGGAAGTAGAAAGAGAGATCTTTCTCAAACTGGAAGGGAATCTAGAGAATGGGGAAAAGGGGAGGACTGAAGGAGGGGACAAAAAAAGAATTAAGATGTGTTACATCCACACACCAACTTCCTGCAAAGGACGGAAGTATTATGTGTTGCAAACATACACTAATAGAAAGTAAAAAAATAAAGTTAGAGAAAGAAATAAATTATCATTTCATTCATGAAAACATTCCAAGTTCCTCACTTTAAATTTGAAATAGACACACTGCCTTCTTGCAGTTCCTGTAGTACTCCGTACATACGCTTTGCATTGTGCTTCTCTCTCGGAATTGTGATTGTTTGTTCTTTGTCACAACTTTCCATAAGACTGGGAGTTCCTCCAGTTCCTGGAGACGTTTCTCACCCTCATATATCTATTACCTAGCCTTTATATAGGTATGTACATGTACCTGTCTGTGTGTGTGTATATTTATAAGTTGTTTTAGCTATAACCTCTATTCTGGCTGTCATAAGTAGTTACTGGCTTGTAGGCCCCATTTGCTGGGAATAAAAACTGAACTATCCCAAGATTTCTCATTAGCATTTACCACATTTGAAACTGCGGTTGAAATCCACTGAGAGGAGGATGGGGAGGGTCAGTGAATACAGCATGCTAAGACAAGACAGAAGCTGAGATGGCCCTGTAGACAATCACACATCTCTGTTCCATGAGGACCGAAGCTTTGCATCACATAGAGCTAATCCTCACCCAGAGGAAGGAATGTGCTCCAAAGGAATTTTGTTCCAGGCCTTGCTTCCCACAGCTTTTTGAGTGCTGGTAGCAACTGCAAAATAGCTACCATCCTTTTTATACCTCCTGGTCACAGAACTGGGGAGCAGGAAGGCTGAGATGTATGATGTAGTCAATGCATTATTGACTATAATGTCTACCTATCCCCTTTTTCTATTAAATCAAGTTTTTTCCTTCCTCTGTTTCTGAGCTATTATGTCATGTTGGGCCTTGGAAGCTTGAGTAGTCTAGGTAATTACAATAGGTAAAGCACTGGGTTAAATCATACTAGTCCCCCCATCCATTCATTCGTTCTAACTCATCCCTTCATTTCTTCACTGTCTCCATAGATATTTAAAGAGTGCCAACTTCATGCCAGGCTTTGTCCTATGCATTCAAGATCTACCACCAAATAGGCACATTTTTCCTTTACCATATACCTCAACTTCAAGCAAAGAGAGACCAACTTTAAATAATAAATACATGGGTATGCACAGTACAGAATATCTCCCTAGGTACTAAACACCATGGAGAAAAGGAATACCAAGGGCAAGAAAAGACTGAGTGCAAGGAGCACAAGAAAGGAGGAGATAAGAATCTTAATTCAGAAAATGGTAGTCAGAGAGACTTTGGAAAGATGGCATTTGTTCAGCCTTGAAAGAGGGCCTCTCCTCGTTGCAAAGCTATTTCCTCTACTCAAGAAAGTTTTGCAGTTATTACTACTCCCAGTCTTTCCAGGCTTGCTGGAAGTTATTGGCTGTGGAAGTCCTTTCATCGAAAAGGTATACTGGTGGTCCCAGCCAGTCCTTTACTTCCACATAGAAGATTTGGGTTTAGTGTCTCGGTATCTCCTGTTACTAGGAATCTACAAGGCAATTCTGAAAATATTCTCTGCAATGTCTTACTTTTTTGGTATGTCTTCCCTTCCTCTCTATTCTGAATCTACATCTACAGAGTCACAGTTATCTAAAGAATTCAGGGAACTCTCTAGATTTTTAACAATTTCTTAGGAAAGTGAGGAAAGGGTATGTGTAGTTAGTAATGTCTGAGCATGTGCTCTGTTCGGCTGCCTTGTCAGTGTTTGTAAATATAGTAAAACTCACAGTACAGTAAAATTGCCCCGGTATTGTTTATTTTTACAGATGAGGAAGCTATGGCTTAAAAAGCTTACATAACTCGTCTGCGGTCACAGAACTAGCATACTTACATGTAGGATTTGAACCAAGTAGCTCATTCCAGAGCACACACAATGTTCAGGAGTCATTTGAATGTTCTTATATGACCACTTCTCAACCCACTTTTAACCCTGTGTTTTTGTAAGATTATGAGTGCCGGTGTTAACATGCTTTTGCCTAGTAGTTGATATAAATCTGATATTACTTTTTCATCCAGCCCTTTCCTTTCCCCCCAAAATAAGGAAAATTTTAAAGTAAACAATAAATTCAGATTTAAAAACTTAAAGCATGTCTTTTAATCAAACCTACTTTAAATACTGAAGGGAGGGAGGAAAAACACAGCTGCAAAGAACAGTAGATTCTTAGCATTGAGAGTTTCAAAACTCACCACTACAGAAACTGTCTCACATTTTTATTTCACTGACATTACTTCCCACTTAAACTGCTTTTGATAAGCACTTATTAAGTGACCAGCTCTGTGGACACTTAGCCCTCACATTTCTGTATGTCAGTAATAGTAATAGTATTGATGATAATAATTTACATACTTCCACGTACTCATAGAAGTCTTCCATCCTGATGAAAGGGAGACCTGGTTAAGAAAAAGTTTGCTTCTTAAATTTGCCTTAGTCTTATGTATTTAAAGAAAAGTTTTGAAGAATAAGACAGCAAAGGGAACCAAAAGTTGGAATATATTTTGGTGAAATAAAGAGTGTTTTCCTTCTGGGAGCAGAATATTATAACTTCCCATAGACTTATGCTCCTAATTCATATTGGTTATACTCTAGTTGATCTATGTATGCTCACAATCATTATATTTTTGATATTTTTATTGTAACAAAATATACATTCCCAAATGTCCAATGCTTGTAATCATTTATAAGAGTGTGAAATCAGTGTGTAGAGAGACTCACTTTTATGAGACTTTATTTCTAGAAATTTAGCTTTAGTGAGCTAATAGGTCCAAGACTTAGGGGATGATGCACCCAAAGTTCAAGAGGCTGCTGTTTATACAGTGAGAAAGATGACAGAAGATGCTTGCAAAAGGTTCCTTCTGGCTCTATTCCAGTGAACGCTGGGATTCACCCACTTAAAAGGAAATTATGTAATTCTCTTCAATTTACTGTTTCAACCACAAGTTCTCTAAACTGTTGGAGAATCATATAAACTTAAAGTCAGCAGGGCAGGGCTCATTGGCACAGCGCCTGCCTGACAAGTGCAAGGTCCTGAGTTTGATTATTGGTATTTAAAAAAAAAAAGCTAGCAGTTGGCTATGTTGGTGCTCACAAGCACACTGGTTATTTGGCAAGGTACATCTGTCACTACTGCTGCAAGAAAAGGATTGCAAGTACTTGCAAACACTAGCTCTCTGTACCCTGTTCATGATTTATAACCTTCATGTAGAAAAATAAAGGAAAAATTCTGGTACTAAAAAAAATGGGTATGCTGACATATGGTTTCATGTTTGTCAAATATTTTAATTGAATTAAATATCCAGGTGTGGTGGTGCATCTGTAATCCCAGCACTTGGGAGGCTGAGCCAGATGGATGGCTGGGAGTTTGAGGCCAGCCAGGACTACACAGTGAGTTTAAACCCAGCCTGAATTACATAATGAGACCCTGTGTCAAGAACAAGAGACCAAAAAGGAAAAAAGCAAAAAAAGAGGATATTTCTACAAAGAATCATTTGTTTAGGGATTATTTCCTTAGTAAGAAGATGTTCTCTGCCATTCCATGAAAGGTCATGTTCCAAAAATCCAAAGGGAAGCGGAAGAGCTCGGATGTAGGAAGTGGGGAGGAGAGCGGGAGAGCAGGGTGAGAGGCAAGGGTAACAGAAACTGTTCCGGTGGAGCTGCATGGAGGACGCGGAGGGCAACGCTGTTCAGCGCAGGAGACGAGAGTTATGTGTTCTGCTTGCCCAGATGGTTCATTATCATTGTGTGTTTAAGATTCACCAACAAGTATCCCGAGAGAAACAGATTTACCCTTACCTTAAGAAGATAGGAAATTAACTCCTCACCCAGTTCCTAACCTTCATTAAAGTTTTTACCATTTTCCCCTTTTTTAGAGCACCCTGACCTCATTTCCATTCCACTTAAACTGATTTCCTCTTGATGCCTAGGCACACACCCTCTTAGGCATTCCAAAATGTATTCAAGCAATGTATTTCTCTGTAGGAGCCAAGACAACTTTCCTAGGGAATTCTTCATACTTTACATCTAGGTCATTCTTCAAATTCCATTCAGCTGACTATTCACATCGGCAAGTACGCTCTTATGTCTGCTTATTTTAATGCCTAGAAGATGAGCTGGTGCTCACACTGTGTTTTCCCCTGGCAGAAAATCACGGACTGAATCTCAGAAGTGCAAAGGTCTTACAAGGTAGCTAGTGCTTGCTTCAGCTCTGTTGCCAGACAAGTTAGCCCCTAGACTCCAGACAGACCTGTGTTTGAAATGAAGGACAGACAGTGGTGTGAGCTGAACTGCTTCCCCAACACATCACTGACTGACATCTGGTAGGACTTCCTGCTGCTCCTGTTTGTCCCTGTTCTCCACTATGCCATCAAGATAATAATTCTCCGCTCAGCCTTGAAATAACAGAGAGCCAGACAGGTCACTAAACCATGTCCTCACATTCTCCCTTTCCTTCCTGGAGCTCACAACTCTTCTAATATTCCTGTAGGGCAAGTGTCAAAAAAATCAAGTGGACCACTCCCTTGAGGTTTTCATGTCTGCTTTATGAGTGGCCCTTTGACCTAGGCTATCAATAGCTGCACACTAAAAGCAGAGTGTGCTTACAATATCCTAGAGTTTTAAATTTGTTTCATGAAACTCAGTAGCAAGTATGACCATATTTGATGTACAAACATAGACCTCTGATCTTTCTCTTTGTATTTTAATTTTTTATGATTTTTTTTCCTTCTCTGTTTTGCTCTCTTACAGGAACATTTAGAAATAAGCACTATTTGGTGTATGGCCTAAGACAACATAAATGACACAAAAGGCTTGAAACAGATGTATAAATGTTCCTTGCATATAAATTCATGCCAATTTCTTAAATATAGGAGAAAGATAGGAAGCTCCATGATTTTCTGGAATTCGCAGGTCGTGGCTTAGAAGAACCATCCTGACAATTATCACAGCCGGTTAGTGCAAACCAAGTGGTGAGAATTTCTCAGAACCAGTACTTACGAAAACATCTTAGGAATCCCAGGGAAGCAGTATAGACCCTAGCTTTATTTTACCCCTGATTTTATTCGCATCTCTTTTTTTCACCTCTTCTTAGCAAGACCAACTTCTGATAATAATATTTTTTTCCTGTAGAGTCTTCACATGATATTAAAAGCAGTGTGCTTAATTATGTGCTTACAGGTTTTCTCTGTTTCTGCTTCATTACTTTCTACTGATCTTCATAATGAGGAAAATCTTCGTGATAGAAGGGTCCAAATAGCATTATACATTCAATAAAAGGATAAGTTCTGGAGCTAACAGACCAACTTCAAATATAGTATTCTGCCACGTACTGTGTTATTCAACAATTTTTCTCTCTAAAACATAAATCCTCATCTCTATGGAAATAGTAATAATACCTGCCACATAGGCTTATTATGAGGACTTATTTAAGTGATTTAAGACCCATGCTTGTGCACTTATGAAAGGTCAGCTTTACAGTCTTTGGAAGTTGATGAGAACTGGGAGAGGCAGGGTGACGCGCAGGAAAGGAGAAAAGCCAGCACTGGGAAGAGAGTACACACCTTACCTTGGAGTGAACCTAATGATTTGCTTTCATCCTGATGAAGCAATATCCAGGTATGCCTCTGGGTAACAGCTGCATGGGTACAGCCTCTTCCACCTTCAGCTGGGAAGCAGCGGAAATGATTCATGCCATCTGGAGGAGAGTGAAGCTTGTGTGGGAGGGGAAACTGGGTAGGAGTTTCTCTAAGTTGTGCCATGACTTTCCCTGATTCTGTGCCTTAGATCAACCTAACCCAGGATTATGACAACAATAGGATATCTCTGAGCCTTTTGGGAAGGGCTGGACGATGGTCATAAGGCTGGCCCATTTGAGAAGCAAGCCTATGCCTCTTCCATTGCAACCTCTCCTCTAACAACTGGGACAGGTCCCATGCACTCTGGGAAAGGTCTGACTTAGTAGCACAGAAACTGAGTGGTAAGTGCAGATCTTAGGATTTGACCAAATCTGCCCCATCAAATGATGAGAATGCATCTTTTCTCTGATGGGCTTTCTAAAAGCAAATGTTTCAGTCTCAACTAGGCAGAGCTTCAATACTCTTCACCAGAGGCATTCTCATCCTAGCAGGAATATCAGACTGCCTAAGTGTTGTTTCTAGCTTGAGGCAGTGTTTCTCTGTCAGGTTGCCATTTCACAGTGTCTTCTTTGGAACAGTGCTACCTGGGTGACCATGAGTTCAACTTCTGTTGTAGGAGATAAGGTCCAGAGAAAGAGTTTAGAGGATGTTCCTTTAATAACAGGGAGATCTTTGTCACGGTGCCCTCTATGACTAATGCGATAAATCTCACATTGTATTGGTTTAGGTAAATTTTATACTTTTGTACTTCCCCTAAGTTGGAAGACTGTCCTTCAAAATGGTCTCCGGTGACTTATTCAGACCAGTCAAAATATAATCACTCCTCCAACTCCTAGGAAGTAATAAGGGCAACATCCTTTTCTCAAGGTACTTCTTGGGAAAATAGGGTAAGTCCTGGGGTTAGTTTTATCTTTTGCAATACTGGAGAGCAATTGTTGGCATGAACTTCTAGGAGCACCTGAATCCATGACATCCACGTATGCACTGTTGAAGTTGACCACAGTAGATTTAATTTTTAAAATAATATAAGCTGGGTGTGGTGGTGCACACATGCCAGTAATTTTATCACCGGAGAGGCTGAGGCATGAGGATTGCAAGTTTGAGCCCGGTCTGGGCGAGCAGCAAGACACTGTCTCAAAATAAAAGAGGCTTGGGTTTGTAGCTCAGTGGTAAAATGCCCCATCATTACAGCTCTTTCCAGTTGTAATCACAAGCATGAAAGAGGTTAACAAGGTTTTATCATTTCTGTGCAATTTTTCTACATATTTATGATAATAATAGCATAATAGTAACAGCAAACACATACAGCGCTGATACACTGATCTAAGCACTTTATTTGTATTTGCTCAGACCTGAGCACCCCACAAGGTAAATATTGTCATTCTCATTTTAGTGGTGGAAAACTGAATTTATCAATTTTCTTTCCTATGGTCCTGTGAATAGTTTATAATTTTTCACTATCTTCCCATTTATGGTCCTTTGAAGGTTCATTATTATTATTATTTTTTTGTTTTGTTTTGTTTTCTGATACCAGGAATCGCACTCATGACCTCACTCTTGCCAGGCAGGGGCTATGCTGCTGAGCTAAATCCCCAGCCCCTGGTTCATTATTTTTCACTGTCAAAAAATGTTGTCAAGAACAACCTTGTGTATTTATATGTATGCTTTGAGTGTATCCCCCAAAAGCGTGCGATTGAAACCTACTCCCCAGTGCAACAGTATTAGGAGGTGGGACCCCATGGGAAGAGTTAGGTCCTGGAGCTCCACTGTCATGAGTGGATTGGTGCTGCTAGTGTAGAGTATAAAGGGGCTGGAAGCTGAGAGCCCATCTGCTTGCTCGCTCTCCTCTATGCCCTCCTGTGCATCCGTCAGAAGGCAGAAGCCTTCTACCATCACCAGAGGATAGCCCTCAATCTTGGACTTTTCAGTCTCCAGAAAAGGCAGTCAAATACTTTCCATTCACTGTATATTACCTAGTCTCAGTTATTCTAGTACAGTCACAAACAACAGACTAAGACAGTATGAGTCTGCCTATGTGCAAGTGTTTCCCTAGCATAACCCAGTAGAACTGAAACTGCAGAGTCACTGGGCATAGTGCTAAATTAGTTCTTTCAAATTACACTTCCACCAGTGATATATGAGAATTGTTATTCATTTCATAGTCTTATCAACACTTCATATTGTCAGATTTTTAAGTTGTTGTTATTTTCTTTTCTTTTTTCCCCCTCCTCTCTCCTCTCTTCTCTTCTTGGCTTTCTTTTTCTTTCTTTCTTTCTTTCTTTCTTTCTTTCTTTCTTTCTTTCTTTCTTTCTTGCCAATCTAATAGAAGATAGCATCTTGCTAAGGTTTTAATTGTATTTTCCTGACTTCTGGTAAGATCAAACCATAAACATCACAAGTTTAATAAACATCATGTTTATTAGCCATTGAAGCAACTTTCACTAATTTTCCTTTTGAGTTATGTTTTCATTTTTTTGGACGGAATTATAGGAATCCTATTATATGGCCTGAATGTTAATCTTTGGCCTCTGTGAATATTCTGAATGTAATGGATGCTTATTAAGTGTAACAGTCATATACCATATATCTTTCCACTGAAACTTGCCTTGAACACATGAAGCGTAATCTCAGTGTGTTCTTTATTTCTATTTATGAGTGACTGATTCCCGGCTCTCTCTACATTTCATATACATTAGTCCTGACTCTGCCCTACATATTATTTAGGCTTTTTCTCCTGCCCTTTACCAATTCTTAATTCTGTGCCTTATGCATTTTTTGGTCATGATCAGCAAAATTTCTTTTATTTTTTGAAAGGTATTTTCTTGTTACTCCTTTGAGTCTCATGCTCTGTGAGGAACCTCTCTCACCCTGAGAACACTCATGGTAACTGCCCTATCGCTTGTAGCTTTTGTGTCATGGAGACTGCAGGTGGCCTATATGTCCTCGTGTTTCTCATTGCTCCTTCTAGATCATTATTTTCCTTCCTCTAAAAATCATTCTCTACCCCACCAACTCTGTAGTGTCTCATGTTGTGGCCATTTTTACGTATGGTCCTCAAATCCTTTGATATTTCTTTCATTGAGAGGTAAGGTCTATGTCCTTTTTTTGAATCAGGCTTCTGAGCTGCTTAAGTACTAAAATTTAGGAGATGTGATGCTGTAGCTGTTTCTATACCTACCTCTTAAGAAACTGGCTGCTTCTGTTTTTTATCTCTTGAGAGTCTGACTTTCAGAAACTGACCACTATGTAACCCACAGGTCAGTCTAAGTGGAGATGATCAAAGATGCCCAGCCTTCAGCCCCAGCTGAGCTTTCAAGCAACAGCCAGCTTCAACTTGCTGTGGATGAGCTGTTAAAACAAAAATCCTGTTTTTCTATTCGCATACATTTCACTTCTGACACCAGATACATGAGGGATTTTCCTGTATGTTAAGCAATTCTCCAATTCTCTATGGACACCACCCACCTGTCCTATAATTTAATATAATTCAGATACCAATTATGGATAATTAGTGCAGATCCCACAGGTTAAAAATGCAATCCCTAAAGTCTTTCCTCACATCAGATGCTAATAGAAAGTTCTACATCCTCCCTGTCACCTGTACTTATGACCTGTGCTTCCAATTGACTACAAACCAGGAATTCCCATTACCTCTTGCTCTGGTTTGGTAAGATGCTATAATGGCTCACAAAACTCAGGAAAACATTTACTTATGTTTACTGGTTTATTGTAAAGCCCACACCTTGGAAACAGTCAAATAGAAAAGATGTGTAATGCAAGGGATGGGGATGGAAGTGGATTGCAGAGCTCTATGACCTCTCCAGAAGTGCCAGCCGCACAGTACCTAGCAGAGCTCACAGTCCTGAACCCTGTCATTTAGGAATTTCATGGAGGTTCTACAATGTAGGCATATTAACTCTTGGTAATTGAACTCAATCTTAATCATTAATTTTCTATTTTTAAGATGAGAGCCAATCCTTACTGGTTGTTTGTAGACCACAATCTATTTTTTGTATGTTTCTTCATTGAAATGAGTGTCTTCTGTAGAGCTTTCCAGATTGGACAAGTGACTCAGTATTGCATCATTGAATAAGACCTCTCTTTTGTCTTAAAATGAGTATGTATTCTTTGGAATTTAGATGAATGGACACAGTCTGTCCTAGCATCTTTATGTTTTCAGTAACTAAATTGAATCATCAACCAACTAGGTAACAGTTATAATTTACACTTTGTGTACTGCTTATAAATACGCAGACACAGTTCTCCCCCATAGCTTATTGAAAAGTAAGAGAATGGGGAGACATTAACATTCACTTCAATTGGAAAGAAATAAGCCTTGAACGGAGAGCTGGTGGGCAAGTCACAAGAGTATGTATTCTCCCTCTCTCTTTTTACCTTCCTATTTTTCAGAAACAAATCAAGACAATCCCTTTTCTCTAGTCCTGTTGCTAGGTAAGAAGAGGAAGAAAAACGAATAAAGGTGAGAGTGGACAGGTCACTGAGGGGGTAGAGTGGAAGAGCATACCCCAGACATATTTACGTTTTAACAGCACTGTGAATGTTGAAAAAGTGTACTTTCTTGAAGTAGAGTATGAAATCCCACTTTATGAGCCTATGAGAATTAGTGATTTGTAGAATACCATGTTATTTATGGCAGGAAATAACCTAGAACCTAAATAATTGTATAGATTATTTTATTAATTCTACCATCACATTTCAGAGGAAGGTCAGCCCCCAGTGTTTCAGGAAGATCTCCAAGGGTACAGGCTGAGTTCCAAGGTTAGCACCCAGGCCTGTCCTCTCGGGAATGTCTCAACTCCCTATCCAAAGTTTTTTTCCCCTCTAGACCACAGTCCAGTCACCTGCTTTAAATCTTCCAGGGCTTAGCTATAGGGTTAAAGAGGATTTCATGGATCTCTTGACTCTTTCATGGAGGTGGAAATGGGGAGCAGGGAGTGATTACCTAGACTCATATTATTTTCCTCCTTCTTTCTGTTCATGTGTTTGTCTTAATGGAGGAATAAAGAGAGGATACTCAGAGGCACAGAACTCTCCTTTACCTCTTGTCTGCTATCACACACTTAGGAGACGGAAGAACAAAGTGAAGTGATTTCACATAGGACTATGCCCTAATCTGTACCTTCTTTTGTTTTATCTTTCATTTTATTCACATAGAGTCGAATTTCATTTCCTTGTAAAACAAAAACAAAAACACCGTTTTTTTCCCCTTATAGAATATCAGAGTTGGAAGGCACCGTGTAAATGTGGAGGCCAGCAGTTTCAGGCTCGGTTTTATGTCACCCTCAGGCTCTGTGGAGGGGAAGTCATGGGAGATTAAGCAGGAAATTTTCTGTCCACACCCTCTAGCAAGGCTTTGGCTTTGACTCTTTTATATGTCATGGAATTATATAAGTTTTTATTGATCAAAAAACTACTACTACTTTTAAAAAGTACAAAAGCCATTTATCTACTTGAATCACCTGCTTTTACAACTGAAAAATCAAAGGTCCAGTGAGGTGAATGGATTTTCCAGAAGCACCAGTGTGTTTTAGAAGCCAAATAGCATGTAAACCTTTTAATCTATTTTTGCAAGATTTCCAGTCTTTTCCCC
The DNA here is from genome assembly GCF_000276665.1 of Chinchilla lanigera. Taxonomy (NCBI): domain Eukaryota; kingdom Metazoa; phylum Chordata; class Mammalia; order Rodentia; family Chinchillidae; genus Chinchilla; species Chinchilla lanigera. The sequence goes on along the minus strand of NW_004955406.1, from coordinate 13,330,415 downwards.
ACTCCAGAGTCAAAAGAAAGTGGGGATAAGAATTGTTGCCATCCAGGGGCTGGGGATTTAGCTCAGCGGCAAAAGCGCCTGCCTGGCAAGCGCAAGGTCGTGAGTTCGGTTCCTGGTACCGGAGAAAAACCAAAAAAAAAAAGAATTGTTGCCATCCAGCTGGTGGGTTTTTCTCTCAAGCCAGAAAGAATTCCAAGGTAGAGAGTCAGAAAGGTACTGAGGAGAAGTATTTATTGTAGAATGAAAGCAGCTTTTATTGTAATGTGCAAGCAAAAAGCTCCCAGGAGAATGAACCTAGAAAAGAAGCTCAAACAGAATTGCCAAAGGGAAGCTTCTGTCTAGGGGTTTTTAGACACAGAACAACTACATTTCAGCCAAGATGAGATCAATATACAGGGTTACAGTCTGGAAAGTTTGGCATAGAAATGGGGCTATAAGAGCTCCACATATGTAGTAGGTCTGTAGAGGGAAATGAATATCTTGTTGCTGGGAAAGAAATTCCACCAGTCCAGTGAGGCCTTCTTTCATTGAGCCTCCAGGTATCCTGGCCTCAGGCATGGACACATCCCTCTTGGAATCTTTCTGGGTCCCTCTTTGGCTTAGCCCTTCCCTGGCTGCTGTTCCAGTCTGTGGACTTCACTTTGCCAGAACCCTTCCCACCCTCCCCTTCCCTCATAGGCCAGTGTTACTCTGAGAAATCTCCTCACCCTCCCACAGGGTCCTGCTTGCTCACCACAAGTACTGTTGGGAGGCTCTGTTAAGTTAGGAAAATGACACCCAAACCTCAGAAAACAGAACCTAAACTCAATCATGTCAGCATGGAGGGCTCGTGGTTCACTCTCTCCAAGTCTTTTGTTATCACCCTGTTTCCAGAATGTTGCAATAAAGGAAACTGACCACGTATTTACTCCCCTGAGTGAGCCATCTGCAAGGCTTTACCAACTCTGTCGTTGCTCCTACTTTACACAGGACTCATTGTGAACTAGAAGTCTATGATTCCCTGCTGATACTTTGTACGTTCCCACATGAACCACACTAAGCCACATTAGACAGCAATGACTCAGCCTACAAGCTAGAAGAAAGTAGAATCACTTTCCATGCTAAGAGCTAGGCCTATCTTCCTCTAGGCCTATCAGTTATGTCCAGTTCCAGACAACAAATCCTTAAAGACACTGCCAAACTTATTGCTTTAAAATGTGAAGGGGTCAGGCATGGGGTTGCATACCTGTAATCCAAGCCCTTGGGAGGCTGATGCAGGAAGATCACCATGAGTTTGAGCCTAGCCTGGGTGACATAGTGAGTTTAAGGCCAGCCTGGAATACATAGTGAGACTGTGTCTCAAAAACACAAAGCAAAAAAAAAGGGGGCAGGGGAAGGGCAAATTACTGTTAAACTCATGTTTGTGCTTTCACCGCATGAAAGCATTTCTTGCCTTCTCAACCCCAATTTGCATTAAAATGATATCATGTTCTTATCTATGTTAATCATTAAGGCATTTTTAATTTTCAACCTTCTGCTTTCTGTGGTTTAACTCTGCAACAGAATGGACGATGTCCTGAAATCTGGAGCCAGATTCTAAGGATCATTCATACCTCAAAACAAGACCCATAAATAGATATCTGCATAGAAAGCTTGGACAGAGAGAAACAAAGACTATTTTGGAAGATCTAGCATTTGTACCAATTTGAAAATAACTGCAGAATCTATGTTCTCAATGGGTGTCTGAGGGAAAGAGATTAGAGCTGGTATAAGAAAACCAGTACATGGGGCTGGGGATTTAGCTCAGCGGCAAAGCACCTGCCTGGCAAGCGCAAGGTTGTGAGTTCGGTTCCTGGTACCAGAGAAAAACCAAAACAAACAAACAAACAAACAAACAAAAAACCAGTACATGACAAAAATATAAATAAGCTAGAGACACCCTACAGTGTCCAAGTATAAAACTAAAATAAATGAGCTCATTGATAATAAACAGGATGAATAACAGCTACATATTTGGAGTACGATTATTTAGTGTCTGTGAATAAGCATTCGAGCAAAGGCTGACTCAGAGGACAGCCTGTAGTCTACGCTAATGGTGTATCATGGTTTCCAGACAGAGGTGGAGCGGGATGGATAGGAAACCAAGAGGAGCAAGCTGTATAACAAAGGGCATTGAGCTGAAGTTGAGCTACTGAAGAGCCACTTAGAATGACCCTAGGACCCTTGGAGGGAGTGGCTCTGGTCCTCACTTTGAGCATCGCTTCCTGGATCCAGAGGGGAAGATGGTGCACTACCGGTTTCCTGGAGAAGCTTGCTGCGTTGGCTTTCCTGATGGGAACTTGACCATCTTGATCATCGGAGGAGCTCAGGACCTCACTGTTCCTGAGAAGGGCTGTGGTACCTTCCGGGGGAGCTCTGGTTCTTCTGAGCGTCGCTTCCTGGCTCCAGTGCAGATCCCTTAGCCTGCTAGCATAGGTCCTTCATCCTGCTTACACAGACTTTCTAGGTTCCACCACTGACCTTTGGGCCTTCCCAGTGCAGATTCACAAAATAGGCCTACAATGAGATATTGTTATGGGCTCTGGGCCTCCAGTTGGATTTGTAAGAAGCATTGTTGTGAGCTCTAGGTCTTTGGCTGTACTCATGTAGGACATTTTCACAGGATCCAGGCCCTCGGCTGGATTCCTGGTCTGTGGTGTGTAGACAAATTTCCTGTGCTCATATGTATGTTGTTCTTTGGGTGACTATTATAAATAATTATATAAAATATATGTCCTGTATTACATTGTTCTCCCTTGCAAAAATAAGCCCCAAACCAACACAATCATGGAAGTATAAAATAATTGTGACACTTAGGATGGGGGGTCAGTTTGCCTGCATTTCAGGTCTTCCCTGGGATTGGTGGAACACACCTCGGTGAGTCTGAGTGGGTTATGGAGAGTCTATGTGTGGTCACCTGGGACTCTTGGGAGTCTACGCCTGGCCCTTTATCCCTTCCTTTCTGGCACTGTTCCCTGATCTTCTTCCCAGGTGTAGTGAATTAAGCAACTTTGTTCTACTGTGCCTTCTACAATGACGTTTCTACTTTGCAGCCACCAGTCAAAAGCCATCTTTCAAAGCATGAGCCAAATTAAACCTCTCCCCTTTGAAGTTATGGGTATCAAGTATTGTGTCCAGTAATGGAGAAGTGACAAATACAGCGATCATAAGTGAAAAGGTCAGATTTTATAGTTTTAAAAGGAATTTTGTTTTGGTAGTGGGTGATTAAGGAAAACATTTCTTGCATATAACTAACTTTTGCTGTGTTTTGTGGAAAATGGTCCACATTAAAGTTTGGGAGTTCCTCCAATGACATTGTCACAAATTACTAGCAAACTGAAACATTCTAACTACAGTTATAGGCTAACTCCAGCGGACAACTTAGAAAACCATCTATTCAAAATATATTTTTAAAAAATCAGTGCTCCAGTAAAAGCAAAGGAATTGCTCTGTTCTGCTTTGCTATTCTTTTTTCAATCTCTTGAGAAGGAGAGAAAAATAAAAAGTTCTTACTGCTCAGATGCTGTTGGATATACTACTCAGATATCCTTCACTGGGCCCCGCCATTCCCCAGCAGTGTCGAGTGTCTCAGTTCAGGGTCCACAGCTGCCTCTTCTCCAGAGCACTTCACTTGGAGAGAAGGTACCACCCCCTAGACGGCTGCTTATCCTTGACCTACTGACAGGGTTATGCAGTGTGTTGCTTCTCTTGTCTCAAAGCGGGACTAATCCTGTGGTATAACTTATGCCCCAGAATTCCCTGCGGCACACAGGCTGAAGCTAGTCCCACCTGAGACCATAGCCTTATGTAGTCCACCTCCCCTCTGTCCTCTGAAAGCATTCCTTTGTTAAATTACCTTTCAAACCCTCCCATTCCACTTCTGGGAAATTTAATCTAGGGCACTTGTCACCTGAGTAGATCTATCTGGCTTCCAAATAAGGAGACTTGGTAGAGTCAAAGAGAGTCAGGTGCTATGTAATGGCATCTAAGTCAAAGACACATGTATGGGATTGTGGTCCCTTAAGATTATAATGGAGCTCAAAAATTCCCAGTGCCTAGGGACAGTGTAGCTGTCACACCATTTTAGTGTCACATATTAATCACATATTTGTGGTAATGTTGTTGTAAGCAAACCTACTGTGCCGCCAGTAGTACAAAGGTACAGGACACATAATTATGTATAGTAAAGTATATAATGTTTGATAATGATAATAAATGTTTCTAGTTTACGTGTATACTCTGCTATGTATCATATTATATATAGTATTAAGTTATTTTATTCTATACTGTGAGTCATTATTCCAGAGTTATGCCTTCTACTTATTAAAAAAAAGGTTAACCATAAAAGAGCCTCAGGTAGTTCCTTCAGGAGGATTCCAGAGGTGCACCTTGTTGTCTTATCAGAGGGATGACAGCTCCCTGTGTGTTACTGTCCCCAAAGACTTTCCAGTGGGCCAGATGTGCAGACAGCACACAGTGATACTGATGATCCTGACCTTTGTGGGCCTTGTGTGTGTGTCTTCATTTTTTTTAACAAAAAAGTTTAAAAAGCAAAAAAAAAAAAAAAAAAAGAATTAAAAATGGAAAATGCTTGTAGAATAAGGATATAAGCAAAGTAAATATTTGTGTACAGTTGTATAATGTGGTTGTGTTTTAAACTACATGTCATTACAAAAGAGTGGAAAAGTTTTAAAAAAATAAAAAGTTTATAAACAAAAAAGTAATGGTAAGCTAAGGTTAATTTGTTACTGAAGAAAGCAATATTTTATAAATGTTGTTAGCCTAACTGTCCCTTTTGTAAAATCCACAGTGATATGCAATAACATCTGACGTCTTCCCAGTCCCTGTCCACTCACTCACTCTCACCCAGAGCAACTCCCACTCCTGCGAACTCCAATCACAGTAAGTACCCTGTATAGGTCTTCTACTTCTTACCTTTTGTATTGTACTTTTACTGTACTTCTTCTATGTCTAGATAAGTTTATATACAGAAAATATTTACCATTGGGCTGTGGTTGTCCATGGTTTTCAGTTTTGCAAATGCTATACATGCTTGAAGCCTAGGAGCAACAAGCTGTCCTGTACAGACTAGCTGTGTAACAGGCGACACCACCTAGGTTTGTGGAAGTGCATTTGAGGGGTCTGCACAAAAATCAAATTGCCTAACAATGATTTTTTTTTTTCTTTTCCTCAGAATGTATTTCCATCAGCTGCAGCTTGAAGAAAGTGGGAAACTTTACCCACACTGACACCTCTGTACCTGGGCTCTTTTCAAGGACAGTCGCTAATTTACACCGCAAATGAGACATTTATTCTGTTGTGGACTTGCCAGATGTACCCTCGGATCAAGATACAGCAACTCCACTGGGGTCCAATGAATATATAATGCACCACTACCTCCAGTAAATACAGACTTTCCCATGGGTTCCTAGGAAACAGCCTGCAGAAAAGTTCAATTTTCACCTAAGTATCACATAGGGAAAACACAGAAAAAGACAGAGACAGAAAGATTTCCCTGGAAGTGAGCAAAAATAATCAGAGGTCTTGTAGTCACTAGAGAAAAGCCTACTCTTAGAATATCTCTTAATCTGAAGCATCCACTTATGATTAACAATCTAATTAACAGCTCTTCACTGACATGTACTGTTCCTGGTGACTAACATTTAACCATCATTTCACTGCACATAATGGTGAAAGGCATCCTTGGACTCAGACCAAAGCAATGTGTGGTTTCCAGTTATGTTGCAATACATCAATTCAGAAATTGTTAACATTTACCATGAAGTTCTTCAGGGTTCCATTTTTGGGCAACATTCATTTGAGGTTTTCTAGATTCAAAATCTAAATTTATAAAGACAATGCTTCTATAAAAAGATTTAGAGCACTGCGAAATGAAATCAGACATAATAGGAAACAATGACAACTTCAGACTTACGACTTTCCATCTTGTGAACTAGTGCCTTAAAATATCACCACCAAAAAGTAAAACAAAGGACCTTATATCTGTGAGAAGCTGTAGCTTATAGCTGCCAAGGAAGCTGCAGGATAGGCAGGGAAAGACAAAACGTTGGTTTCAGGGATGGATAGCAACCTGCCCTACTTTGTAGTTTCATAAAGCATGCACTGTTATTGAGTTGGTCTTTACCTAGGAAGTATCTCAGTCTTAATGGAGAGCCCTGGGAACTTTGCTGTCAGAAATGTGAGTTTTGCTTTGGCACCGTGGCAGTTCTACGTAACCTTCCAGGAGGTTGTCTAATGTAATTAGACTAAGAAAGTATATATTAGTGGAGAGACATGTAGGACAGTATAGAAAAGAGCTACAAGGGGCTGGGGATTTAGCTCAGCGGCAAAAGCGCCTGCCTGGCAAGCGCAAGGTCGTGAGTTCGGTTCCCGGTACCGGAGAAAAACAAAAAAAAAAAAAAAAAAGAAAAAAAAGAAAAGAGCTACACTAGAACTTTGCACAAGTGCTCTCTCTCTCATACGAACCCAGCAGCAATCCAGTTACTGATAGGTGTTAAGTTTATTCTGTGGGTTAGAGAACTGAGTTGGAGATGTTAAGTAACTGATTGCTTGGACTACATCACAGGCAAAGGCTTGACAAGAAACTTGTCTTGTCGGCAACTCCCAACTTGGAAGAACATTGGAAATGTGACCCTCACCTCTCCATTTCCTGCCACTACCCAGGATTCAGTGGGGAGGAGTGCTTTTGCAGTTCAGAGATACTCTTGAATTAGGTCCAGGAAGTTTCTTTGTGAATAGAAGACAATATGCCATAGTAATAGCAACATAGCTACTGGGTCAGAAAAATCAAGTTAGGGTCTCAGGTCTCCAAATTATTAGCTGTGTAGGTTGCTAATAATGCTATGTAAGTTGCCTTAATATATCTGCACCTCAGTCTTCAAGGGATAACTGTAGTATAAATTTAGACCAGAAAATTGCAAACGGTAAACGTTCACTAATTTTCTCAGTGCAGAACAAACTTCACAATGTAGGAAGACATCTTTCAGAGTTTTCCTCCAATAAAACCACCTCTGAAGCACGTGCTTCATATGCTGTATTTCGTAGGGTTAGGTACTCCAGTCTTGTCTCACTCTGACACATCTGGCATCTGACACTACTGCCTGGGGCTGTGGTCTCTCACTGACACAACTCTTTACAAAGAAAGGAGAACGATGGTTCATGCCTCTTGGAGGCTTGATGATGCCAGAGACAGGGAAAGGATCCAGATGACAGAACTCAGTCTCAAATACTAGGGATCCCTTTTGCCTGAGAAATGTCATTTCTCTTTTTATCCTTCTTGCAAATACTGTTCCAGAGAGAGCACAGTATAGTTCTTAAGAAATAGCATATTCTCTGATGGCTAATTTTATGTGTCATCTTGATAGGCTTGTGGAGCTCAGATACTTGGTCAGATATTTTTGGGTGTATTTGTGAGGGTGCTTTGAGTGAGAATGACATTTGAATTGGGAGACTGAATGAAGTTCAGCCCCCTGATGTGAGCGGCCTTGTCCAAGCTGTTGAAAGCCCAAGGAGACCTGAGGTAGAAGCCTCTTGCAAGCAGAGGGGAGCTCCACTTGCCTGATCTCTTTGAATAGAGTCATTAGTCTTTTTTGCCTTTTGGATTCAAAACTCCAACTGAAATATTGGCTCCTGCAGATCTTGGGACTTCTGAGCTTCCATCAGTCTTGTTCCTTCTCTTTTACTTCTTCTTTTGATTCTATTTCTCTGAAGAACCCTAACACACAATCAAAATTCAGTGTATTTTAAAATCTATTTTAAAATCTGCTCACTTTTAGTAAAAATATTCCAGATACAAAGTTTCCACACTTTCCCAGTTTCCAGGTTTTTGAAAAAGAATGAAGCACACAGGGAAAAAGTAGTTCTTGTCAGCCTGAGACGTGGGGTACACACGCTCAGGAGAAACTGTTATGCTTTGGCTTCTACGGACTAAAGAGAATTATTAGTATCACAACTACTATTCTATGACATTTCACGTGTTATTGAGATGTAGTTTCATTTTCTCAAGAGCCTAGTTGGAGAAAGTGTGGAAATGTGATTCATGCTGACTTGTCTTGGAGCAATAGGCTCTAGCAGGTTGGGAGCAGGAATTTTTCTTGAGGAAGAGTTGCTCAGGTTATAGGAAGAAAACAACGTTGGTATTTCCCTCTAGTGGCAAAAGAAAAATTATATCTTGCATCTAGAAGCCACAATGGGAAGAACTTGACTTTGTTCTTACATCCTTTTTATCTTCCACAAAAGAATTCAGACTTCCATGTTAGATGTAGTAACACATACCTGTAATTCCAGCACTATGGGAGGTTGAGGTAGAAGGATTGCAATATAATGAGATCCAGTCTTAAAATCAAAACATATTTAAAAATTGTTGTGGATATAGTTTTGTGAGAAGGGCCTGAGTTCAGTCCTGAGTAAATGAAAGAAAGGGAGGGAGAAAGAGAGAAAGGAAGGAAGGAAGGAAGGAAAGAAGGAAGGAAGGAAGGAAGAGGAAAGAGAAAGAAAGAGAGAAAGAAAGAAAGAAAGGAAGGAAGGAAGAAAGAAAGAAAGAAAGAGCAAGAGGGCAAGAGAGAGAGAGAAAGAAAGCCAGCCTCATACTTAGTCATACAGAAGTATAAGCAGTTTATTGTAAAGAAGATATAGAGAAATTTGTGCTTCAAACAAGAAGATGGGCAGTGGTGTAGAAGCATCTGCATCAAGTGTGAGTTCAGTTATCTTTTGTGATTGCTTTATCTACATCATGAATATATTTTTCAAAATTTTTCTTAGTGATTACTTTGCAATTAGAAAATGTCTTTCTTGCTCTTTTCAGATGTTCAGTGTTGACCATATAAGGAACTCACAAAAGAAACTTATGAAGGAATAAATTCTAATCTAAGTCAAGCTTCAGCTCAGGGCAGGGGGTGGGGTGGTCTTTAAAGAATGTTTCCCTTCCTACATCAAAGGGCCATAGGCTATAGCAATCAGGTATGCTGTGTGCCTTATATAAAGAGGCAGCGCGGGGTCCTAATGAATGTGTGTAGTACACAAGTATAACCTTAAAACATCACTGTGCTCTGTGGCTCCCTTTTCAGGTCTGACACCTAATAACGGATTATACATGCATTATATACTGAGATTTTTTTCTTCATCTAGCTCTAACTGGCAAAAGATGCTGTTTTAGACCTTTTCTTTTCGCTCAGCCTGCTAATGTCTCACTACCTGCCTAACCAAACCCAGGGAGAACTGTGCAAGATAAAGGACCTCAGCAAAGGGAAAATAGTGGTTTCTTGATTTTCTCCCTTCTTCCCTCCCTCCCTTTCCTACTTCATTTTTTCTTTTTTTTATTCCCCTTCCTTCCCATTTCCTTTAAAAAAAATATAATAATTGCCCATGAAGTACAAGAAACGATTGATACAGATAAAGAATATCCCGCATTGGGACTGGGGATTTAGCTCAGCACTGCCTGGCAAGCATGAGGTCATGAGTTCGATTCCCGGTACCGGAAAAAAAAAAAAAAAGAATGTCCTGCATCATAGAATTTGTTATCATGTTGGGAAAGGCTAGGCCAAAAAGAAAACTTGATCATTGAATAGGTCCAGGACAACCTTGTATAGTTGGTGAAAAATAAAGGGTCTCTCTCTCTCATCCTCCACTTACTTGGTTTTCATCAGGCATTCAAAGATAATATAGTGTGTTTTCAGTAAGTTCTACTGTTGAGGCAAACATGCTTATTTAATTGAGTCACCCATGGAGGCTGGATGCAGAGACAAGCAAGTTTATTAGCCAGCAGTGGGCACCCAGTACATGGCCAAGCACTGACCCTGAAGGACAGGAGGGGAGAATAGTTATACAGTTCTACTTCCAAGTCTAGTTCTGGGTCTAGCGGGGTGATTAGGTTTTTTCTGATATGATTTAGTGCAGCTACAGAAATACTTCTACAAAGCATGGGCTTAGCTTGTGACAAAGGAACAAAGATGCTCGACATTTTATGTAGGGAACAAACAGTCTTATGACAGAGCATGGGGGTGGTATCGGGCTAGGTAACTATGACATTTACAAGAAGCAACCTTAAGGAAACAGAAACTTAACCTCTAAGATGGTGCCTGAGTACAACATGGCGTTGGTTTGGTTCTTTTTCCCACTTCACTACCTTCAAAACTATCAAAAACCAGGTTAAATAACCCTAAGTTATTGCAGGCCGATCAGGCCCACAATCTCCCAAGCGAGTGGTCAGCAAAGGCTTAAATAAATGAGACAATGGAAATGATTTCAGGGATCCAGGTGGGACTAACGCTCTTACAACTTCAGTATTCTCTGAGTTAGCCAAAGACTTCTCTGGGCAGCCCACATTTATTTGGTTTACAAACAAAGGAGGAGGATACTCAAGAAAAGGCGGGAATCTGGGCAGGACTTTTTCAAGTAATACATTATGTTAATTTAGGAGAACTATGCTATCTCCAGGAAGGTCTTCACAGCAGGAGTGAGATGCCTACAGCTACAGTCTCCTTTAAGTTAACTGGGGTTGGTGCAAGACGTCCTTAGCTGTGGCCTTCAGACAACTCACAAGTAAACGCGGAAAGTCAATTGGTTAATATTAAATCCTGCTTGGAGCCACTTTGTAGGGGTCTCCAACACAAACCTATTCTGGTTATTTCTGTCTTGCTTCTCTATTCCCTTCCTCTCTACCATCCCGTGCTTTTCCATATTCTATTTCCTAATTCTTCTCTTTAGTGCTCTTTCCTCACATCAGCGACCCATAATACTTTGTACTATCATTGATCCCGTTATGTCATTTTAAAATTGCATGTTTTTCTGTTCAAAGAGGAAAATTACTCTTAACACTTCTGCTGACAAGTGTGTGTTTTCATAGCAATTTTCCAACTCTCTGGATACCTACCTGACACATAAGGACTCAGTTTCATTCTTATCCTAACAATCGAGGGTTAGCACATCCCACAGATTCAGGGCTCAGTCTTGCCTCTACTATAGGAACTGATCAGAAATACGGGCCACCCACATCACTTCGCAGCAACAAGCTATAATTAGGGAGTTATTGTTATTAGCAGATAGCTAAGTTAGGAAAGACTGATAGGCAGTTAGAAAGAGACCGCACCCAAGACAGAGTCAGAACAGAGGGGAGGCAAACCAGGCCTGTGGTTGAAGGCTGAGTTTGTAGAAACTAGGCCCAAAATTGGAGAAATGATAGCAAGGCCTGCAAGCCTTGCCAGAGATAAACAACAGCTCAGAGTTGCACTGTAACTGGCACCATCTAGTTCAGTAAGCCTCAAGAATGTAGAAAATATATAGAGGTGACAATGACTAAAGTGCTTTCTGGTGAATAGTCTAGGCATTGTCCTCACTGCTACCTCTTCCAGGAATGCCTTTGTTCTTCTCCATGCTATGTGCCCTCACTGCATACCTTGTTTTTCCATTAGGTCAACATTAGCTAAGTGACTGTACTCGTAATCCTACAGGTTGGTTATCATTTGACCCAAGGTAACCTGTGATGTGATTTTATTGTACAAAATCTCCCTAGACAAAGAACCTCAGTGGCAACCTACTTTCAAAGCCCCTCTTGTCTCTCAGGAGCTTTATCTCAGTAAGACTTTCCTACTCTTCAGTCTCCTTTGTGTTTGAGTCTTTGTGTGTGTGTGTGTCAGGAGACAAGAACTCAGTAGATTTGACACTGAACAGGTTGGGTGTTATCTCCCTATAACACCATGACCCCTTCCTCATGTTCAGTAATTTTCCAGGGCTACTTGTACAACTTAGGAAAAGCTTTTAGTAACTATAACCAGTTTATCGTAAAAGATGCAGCTCAGGAATAGCCCAATGAAAGAGAGGCAGAGGGTAAAGTGTGGGAGAGGGACACAAGATGCTTCCATGCTCTCTCAGAATGTCATTTTTTCGCACCTCAGTGTGTTCAGCAACCTGAAAGTACTCCAAAGTACTCCATTACATAGGCACGATTGATCAAATTATTAGCCACCTGTGATTCAAGCCAAACTCTAGCCCAAACTCCAGGGGTCGGGGTGTGGTCAAACTAAAAGTTCTAATCCTCTTTCACAGGGCTGGTTTATCTGACATAGTCACCAGCTCCAATAATCACCTCCTTCACATAAACTTAGGTACTTCAAAAGATGCTTGTTATGAATAACAAAAGGTGCATTCCTAAATTTCAGGAAATTCCAAGGGTTTTGGAAGCTCTGTGCCAGGTATCAGGGCAGAGACAGAAAATTCATTTGTTATTGTATCACACTGGCTATTTCTCTCCACTGAAGTTTGAATTTCTTATGGGCATGTTCTAAATTTTATCAGACTTAGAATCAAAAGTGCCTAAATCGATGTCTGGAACTCACTCATAGAATTAATGTGTGCAGTGTCAATGAATAAATGAATTTGGAAATAATTTAAAAGTTAAAAACTATAGATTAAAATGTTGTCAATATTTAGTATTTGAGTTTTAATTGTGAATTAAATTAAATTATGGGAATGGGGAGAATTGGGGGGAAAATGCTTGAACTTAAATGTGAAGTTCAAATAAAATAGCAGTAGAGAATACTGAGAAGTTGTTCCTTCCATTATAGACTGCTAAACCATGGAGAAATCAATAGAGAGAGAGTACTCTGACTCTTGAAGAAATCACAGGCAAGTTTCCATAGAGATAATCAGCAACTTGAAATTATTATGTAATTAGCACCACCTGGCCAGGTGGGCTCAGTTTGACATTGGACACAGGTGAGTGATGGAAACATCTCCACTCATCCCTTTCTAGAATGTCTTTATTCTTTCTATATATCCTTACTATGTGATTCATTTCCTTACTGGATCAATACTAAGTAATTATACCTATAATCCTATAGGTTGACTGTAGTTTGATGCATGTTGTTACTTTGCTGTATAAATTGCCCCCGCAAAAGAGCCTTGGTGACCATTCACTCGGGACCTCTGCTGGAAACCTAGGAGCCATTCTTCTCCCCATTTCAAATGAAACTCTCCTAAATTCCCCCTTTGGTCCATAACTTCATTGCTAAATGTTGTTAGACCATGAACTTAGCACATCTCACATCTAACAGGTTGAGATCTATTTTTCCTATATCACTTCTATGGAGTTTTCGAAAATTTACCCTGTTTAAAACTATTTGAGGGCTGGGGATGTAGCTCAGTGACCTAGAACCAGCCTGGCAACTGAAAAGTCCTGAGTTCATTTTCCAGCACACACACAAAAATAATAATAATAACTATTTGAGGATGATTAGATGGGTGAAAAGACTTACTGATATGTAGCATACTGTGTATTGTCCACACTTTAAAAAACACCATGCAAATCTTGTTATTGAATCAAGAGTTCTTCATGAAGAAAATAGGATGAAAATGGCATTCAAGCCTGAGACCAAAACAGTTCATTTCCTCTAGCTTCTTCTTCTGCTGAGAAAAAACAATGCTTTTAGATAGCCAAAAGGATATGGATTTAATGACTCAAAGAATGCAAAAATGAGGCAAAATAAATCATGCAAAGACAGGAAATATCAACCATGGCTATATCCCTTCAGGGAAAGCCATAAGGGCAATAGCTTACCTAAAAAAGATAAATGTAGAAGAGCCACATTTTCGCATTCCAAATAAAGACGTGTGACTTAAGTATAGGACAACTTTATTTTAAGAGTTTTTAGATATTTATATGTGTTTGAAATTCAGATTCTCCTAGACCATGCATGGATCATTGCTTATGAAAGATATTGAAATAGGCTCAAAAGTGAGCTGAGAACTTTTAGTTCTGAGAAGGATGTAGTAGGTCAAGGTAGAACAAACTTACACTGTAACAATTAAGAAAATTTTGGATACATTACATCATTTTTAAAAGTGTCAGGAAGCTAAGGAAGCAAAGAGAACAAGGAAAGGTTTATAGAAATTCCATAAGAAGAAGAAAAAAATCATTTTCAGGAGACTTGATGTAAACCAGCCATTTTTCCCTGATAACTGCTGATTCGGAATGCTGGATTACAAATCAGATTTAGCTTAGTCATGGATCCTTGGCTCTCATGAAAAGAAATCAAAAAACCTTTTAATGTCTCACAAGGTTAAAATGGGAATTATAAATTTTAATGGATTTTATATCCATAGTAGATAGGGTTTCCTCACAGTAAATTTGTTGAATTCTAGGGCTAACCAAGCGTTGGCGACCCAGATCTAAAACTTTTCAAAGGCAGATTTAAATCTCCTAGTCTTCTGAAGCAAAAAACAAAGACTTAGGAAGGAGTGAGGACCCTGACTTTTGCACATGGAAGATCTCTCTCCTCAAGAGGTTGGATGAAATAGGAAGCTACAAAGGATGGAAGACTGGACATGTGGGTTGAAGACCTCTGACTGTAACTCCTCTGCAGTTGTTGTTGGCAGTTACTCCTGCTCTAACCCTTTTATGTCCCCTCCCCTTTGCTAGGCATTCTAAAAGAGAAGCCGCACTTCAATGGTTATGATGTTAGCTGCTAAATCTTTAGTTTTTCAGAACCCAGAATATTTGGTGACCTTTGTTACATTCCTCCTTAGTCTTTATTTCTATGTATCAGCTGACAGAAATCATATAAATTGACATGAGGTTTAAGTTGCAGAAAAGTAATGCCCATCTGAAAAGAACTGCAGGAGCAAGCCCCAGGAGGGGCCACTGTAATGGTCTGTGGGAGAAGAAACAGGAGGCCTAGAAAAGAAAGTCACCACTCAGGGGACAGCCTGTCCACTCCTTTCCTTCCCTAGAAGATGCCTTTGAACACATGAGCTTTGAAGAATGGAGTTTTGAGGATGTTAGCCCCTCCATATTCTTCATGGCCAGCCCTTGAATAGACCTTATTCATTCTCACCAACTCTTATCTCCTTTCAAGTGGTGGGCAGCCCGGACTTATTTTATAATAGGATTACTTAAATAGTTGCAGTTTAGGAAGATGGAGACACTCCTAATAATCACAACCTTCAGAAACAGAGGTCAACTAAAGTTAGCTAAAGTTGTACTGACATAGTTCAATAAACCAATGTTAAATTGACAGCCACTTAAAAATCGCTGAATAACAGATAAAAAAGAGCCATCTCTGGGTATATATATAAAATACTTGAAAGTAACTCTGATTGAAACACTAGAAAAAATAACCAGGACAAAATAAACAATAAAATAGAGACAGCTTTTGAAAAGAAAACAAAAAAGGATAACCTAGAATTGACATGTATAATATGTAAAAAGAAGTCAATGGGTGGGTTAAACAGCAGGCTAGACAGAGAAGAATGGAGTATTTTTCTTTTAGTTTTATCAGTGCACATTCGTTATACAGTCTAGTGGCATTTAATTTTGACATATTCATAAATACTTATAATATACTTTGATCATTTTCCTCCTCACCCATTTCCCCTTTCTTCTTTCCCCTCCTCAGTCAATCCTCCTGTTTTCTAACAATTTCCCTCCTACTTTAATAGAATCAAGGACCTGTGAACTACCAACAAAAAATATACAAATGTAAAGCACTTAAAATAACATCAAAATGCAGAAATGTACTCCTTCAAAACACGCAAACCAAAGCTTGAGGATAAAAAAGGAAATGGGCAAATTGACTGACATTTTTGTTATTAGCTGATAAAACAAACAAAAAAGAAAACCCCACCAAATATATTTAAAATATGAACAATAAAATGATAATCTTAATTTAGTGAATTTACCAGTTACTTTTCCCAAATATTCAGAAAAAAACACCAGATAATAGAAAGTAATGATGGATGAAAATTAGACTAAAAGAATTTTCTTCGTATCAGGAACAAAATGAAAGCTTCTGCTCCACTATTTTCATTTGACACTGTCTGTAAGTTCTGGCCAGGGAAATTAGGCAAGAAAAGAATTAAAAGGAATAAAATATTGGGGAAAAAACTAAAACTAATAAACCTATCCCTATTTGTAGATGAAATGATCTCACATATAGAAAATCCTGAGAAACCCATTCAGTATTTTTTGGAAAACTACACTATTCATAGACAACAAGTTCAGGAAAATTGAAGAATTCAAAATGGGTATATAAAAATCAATAGTATATCTATTCATTAGTAATAAGCAATTTGAAATTGAAAATAACATAACTTCATTTATAGCAGCATCAAACAAAATAAAACAGGAATGAGTAACAAAAGTAATATGATACCTATGCCCTGAAAATTGCAAAATATCATTGGAAGAAATTTTAAAAGATCTAAATAAGTGAAATAATATCCCAGAAGACTTGATAGTATATGGCAATATTCCCAATCTTGGTTTTACTTTGTGGAGCTATAACAGAATAGCTAGGAAAGAGTAACTTATTATGAACATAAATTTACTTCTCATAGTTTTAGAGGCTGGGAAGGCCTGGATCAAGGTGCAAGTATGAAGTAAAGTTCCTCTTGCTACATCCTCCAGAGGGGAGGAATACCTGTAAAAGGTAGAAGGATGGAGAGACAGATAGAGATAGCAACAGCAATGAGAGTGACAGAGACAGAGAGACAGAGAGAGAGAGAGAGAGAGAGAGAGAGAGAGAGACAGAGACAGAGACAGAGACAGAGACAGAGGGAAAGAGAGGCCGAACATGCTGGCACATGCTTGCAATCCCAGTATTGGGTAGAAGGCTGAGAGTTTGCAGCCAGCCTGGTGTACATAGTGAGCTCAAGGCTAGACAAAATTACATAGTGAGACAAAAGAGAGAGACAGAAAGAGACAAAGAGAGACAGAGAGACACAGAAAGAGACAGAATGAGAGAGAGAACTTACCCATTAACAACCAACCCATTCATAAGGGCCCTAACCCATCCCTGTTATCTTGGCACTCATGAGAATTATTTGCTAAAAGCATCACTTTTTAATATTATCACACTGTGTATTAGGTTTTAACCTATGAATTTTGAAGGAGACACAAACATTCAAACTGTAGCATTCCCCAAATCAATTTACTGATTTAGCACAATTGCTATCAAAATTTCAGTTGCATTTTTTTTTTTTTGCAGAAATGTATATTGATCATAAAATTTATATGTGAATGCAAGACACCTAGAGATAAACCTATACTCTCATGGTCAACTGATTTCTCACAAGTGTGCCTTGGAGATTGACTTGAGAAAAGAATATTCTTCAACCAATGATGCTGGGATGATTGGATATCCATACAGAAAAGAATGAAATTTGATCCCTAACCCACACCATGGATTGAATAAACTCAAAGCAAATGATTATAGTGTTGTATGTAAGAATTAAAATAATAAAATTCTTAGAAAAATTAAGAGCAAATCATCACTTTGAGTTAGTTAATAGTTTCTTATATATGACATCAAAATCATAAAACTTAAAAACTTAAAAATTGACTATATCAAAATTAAAAACGTTATTGCTGGAAATAGTACCTCAAGAAGTTGAAAAGCAACACATAGAATGGTAGTAAATATTTGAAAATAATTATCTGAAAAGGGACCTATATTCAGAATATATAGAAAATACCTACAACTCAGCAATGAAAAGACAAGAAGTCCAGTTAAAAATGGACAAGTAATAGACGTTTATCTAAAAAATAAATGATTGATAAGTTCAGCACAATTTGTCATTAGGGAAATGCAAATCAAAACCACAATAGGTTGCTGCTTCCCACTCAGCCAGAGGCTGTAAGAGAAAGGACAACTAGTTACAAATGTCATCAGGATGCTGAGAAACTGGGGTCTCATACATTATCGGTAGAATGTATAGGGTGTGACCCTTTTGGAAATGGCTTTTCAGTTTCTAAAAGGTTTAAAGACAGTGCTAGCTTGTGATTCAGCAATTCCACTTCTAGTGTATACACAAAATAACTGAAAACACACATATAAACAAAAATAGCTACACAATTGTTCACAGCAATATTAATCTTATAACCAAAAAGTGACAACAACTCAAGATGTTCAATAACTGATGAATGGATAAATCGAATGCAATATACCTATAGAATGGAATATTACTCAGTCATAAAAAAGAAATGAAGTACTAATACCTGCTGCAACACGAACGGCCCTTGAAAACACTACGCTAAGTGAAAACAGGGCATCATGAAAGGCCCCCTTTTCACAACAAGTCAATTCAGACACACAGAAAATAGAGCAATGACTGTCAGGGAATGAGGGGAGGGAAAAATGGGGAATGGCTGCTAATTTGTAGGGGAGTCATTTTCAAGGTGATTAAATTATTCTGGAATTAGAATAGGGATATTTGCACAACTTTGCCACTATGCAAAACTATATTGCATTGTACATGTTGAAGTGATTGTTTTATGGAATGTGAATCTCATTTTAAAAATAGGTCATAAACCATCTGGTTTTCCCACAATAGAGCAATACATATGAGTAATGCATATATTCTGCACAGATCATTGAAAGATTTACAGCATGGTAATCTGTAGGCCTCAGAATGCTCGTGTTCTCCAGGGACCTTAAAATTATTCTTCTGTTGACTTCAGTGTGCTGCTCTTCTCTTTTCTTCCTATCCACATCTTTGCCCTCTGTCATACATCCCATACATGCCCCTCATCCCTGGTGTAGACTTTAGCACAATATTTCCATATTATAGACATTATGACTTTCAACATGTTCAGTGACCCTGCCCAGAAGATAAAGTCATCCAAGCCAATGGTTTCAAAGTGTATCAAAATCACTCAGTGAAGAGTCTTAAAACTGCAGATTCTAGCACCATGCATAAGCAGAAAATGTAGCTGGGGGATGAGCACACCTGGAGGCTCACACTTGCACCCATGTTTGAGAACCCTTCTAGAGATCGAGCAAGAATTGTTGAGAGTACTTTGTCCACTCGGTGGTGATGATTGTGGTCCACATAACCTTTCTTGGATCTTTGAGTTTGGCATTCTCTTTGTCTCCTCTGTAACTGTGCCTTTTTATTCTCAGATTACTGGCCACTACATGCCGGGGTAACTGGGCTACTATTCAAAGCATTCTTCTTCATTCCGGCTATTCACTCGGGGGGCCTGGCAATTGTCTCCACTTGTGGGTGAAGCTTCTTGCATCAAATTCCCCCATTAAGATAGAGCATCAATCAAGAACATGCTGGCCCGTATTTCCATCCCTATTTGGAAAAAGAGACTAAGAGTTTTGACATAAGGATCCAGGGACACACCATCTATGGACTCATTTGCAGCACAATTTGTCAAATAAGAGAAAATTAAATTTCTCATCTATGTCCTTCGGAGGCAAACAGGAAATCCTTCAGATGGTTATCTGGCCAGCATGTTTCAGCATGCCTATGACTCATTCTCCACTCTCCGGTGTATTTCTGTTACGTACCCATAGTCTGACTTCATGAAAGTTGCCGAGTTATCACAATCCTCTCCATTTCCACCATCCATTCCATGGCTAGCCTGAAATGTGGCAAAAACAGGTTAGCAAAACAGACATGTTCCCAATGAGCAGCTGGAAAAATGTGATGTTAGGAGGGAAATAAGAATCAAAGGCATCGGCCTGCTGTCTTGAATTCAATAAAGTAAGAACAAATGATTTCAAAAGTAAGAACCAGACTCAAAACCATCTTCCGAATGCACAGGAGCTTCTTGTTTTTTTTTTTTTTTTTTTTAAAACCAACTTACATCAGGACCAAAATCTAATTAAATTTTTTCAAATTCTAATTTTCAGAATATATAAACCCCTCAAAATCTAAAAATATCTTATTTTCTGTAATTACTAACTAGGAGGCACTTCTGGTGTAGCTGTCCAGTTTCCGCTGAGTTCCTCACCCTGGTTCCTTCTTCCTGTTTTTAGACCCATGAGGAATATTAATAGGAGCCTGAGAAGTCCATCTTTGTCCTGCCCCCTCAGCCCACTCTGCTCCACATTTGGAAGTGAAGGATGTGAACAAAAGGTAAAGAAAGCTAGTGACTACAACCAACATTGAGCAAAGGCTGTGGCACTGGCTCTAGATGACCTGGGACCCACGTAAACACCCTAATTCTCAGGCCGCATCTTTTTTCAATAAATCAGCAGTCCGTGGTTACGGGACATAAGATATAGTATGTTCGAAAAACTCCTCAGCTGGTTCTAATAAACATTCAGTTATGAGAAACATTGGACGAGTAATAAGAAAAAGATGCTCTTAACATCTGGAAATCAGTCACATAAGATTTAATGTCATGCAATCAGTGCACAAGCCCTAAGCTCCTACCCTGACCCCATCTTCAAGCAAAGAGCCAAACTTCCTTTCTCCATTTTTTCAGCTATAATTCCTCATTCCTCCTTTTGACATTTTCCCCATGTAAGATGTCTTTGAAGTTAAACTTAACTTGATCTTTTATAACTACCACAGAAATATAGCAAGCAGGGGCATGGTGTAACCACCGCCCTGCCTCTCCCATTCCTCACCTGTCATTCTATTTCTGTAAGTCCCTGATTCTCTAAGCACGGTTCTCAGGGGTGATGTGGTGTCATCATCACCTGAGGATGCATAGGAATGTAGATTCTTGAGTGCCACCAGATGAGCCAGGGACTCTGGGATGGGGTTTAGCAATCTGTGTTTTAACAAGTTCTTCGGATATGCGAAAAACCTGAGAACCGCTGTGCTGGGTTTCAGTGAGATGGCAGTTCATACCATTAGTTCTGAAGATCAAAGCCAAGCAGATAGTACAGAGCCTTTACCAAGAAGGTAGATGATCTGGAGCTGACAGTGAGGAAGAACGCAGAAGCCACCTTTGGATCAAACAACTGCAGTGACATAAGCACCGTCAAGATCAGGAGCTAAAGAGAACATAACTCTTAAGTCTTAATCTCGTCTCCTTCTCTTGTGTTTCCTACAAACCTCTTCTCTTTCCTCTGTGTCCCTGGATTGTTTTTCAGTTGAATGATGATTTTTTTAGGGATATACGTGTCCCTATTTGACCATTACGTCTATAGACAGCAGCACTGTCAGGTTCTTCAAAATTTTGAATTCATTAACTAAGAGTCAAGTAAAAATAACAAAGTCCATAGAGCAAAGATTTTAGCCTTAGCCTCAGATATTTACTCTATGAGTCTAGTGTTACGGTACATCTTAACAACTGGTCTAATGTATTCTTCAGAATATTTTGATTTGCTTTTGGCTTTTGGTGTCCAAGTCCAGCAATATTTTACCGACTCATTTCCCTCCTTCCAATCTACTTGCTATAGAGAAGACAAAAGATTCTTTCAGGAGAGGAAATTTCATTCTATCATTTCTTTTCTTAATAATTTCCAATGAGTCCAGCCTGCACTGGAAATAAAATCAATCCAAACGTACTTCTATGGTGTGCAGGAGCTTTCACGATCCTTCCCTTACATATTTTTAGCTCCTCAACCGCCACTTCCTCACTCACTCATGTTCATTGGAGTGTTCTTGGTGTTGCTGCTCCTCCACAAGTTGGCTTCCTTCTTACCACAAGGCCATTGCATTTGATGTCCTCTTTGCCCTAAAGGATTGTCCCCTATTTTCACATGCCTGGTCCCCCTTTGGTCAGTCATATCTCAAAACAAATGTTATCTTTCCCAGAAAGCATGAGCACCTGTTCTGTTTTTAGTCACCCTTTACGTGGTTGTTGTCATGTTTGCTTTTGCAGAGCACTTATAAGTAGCTAAATGAATTTATCTATCCATTCACTCACTCTTTGATGAGTTTTGCACTTTTTATGTGTTTGTCTTTCCTTACTTACAATTTAAATTCCATAAGAGCAGGAAATATTTCTGTCTCTTCACTCCTATATTTGGGGGGATAATATGATAATAAATATTTTCTGAATAAATAAACTAATGAGTACATATGCAGTATAGAACACTTGAAAGAATAGTTACATATAAACTTCTTTCTAAAAATGAATCAATTGTGTAGAGGATTCTAGAAAGATAAACCTCAATTATTATATAGTATCATGTTACAAAATATGAATTTATTTAGGGGAAAGGATGCATTAAGCCCAGAAATAGTCTTCATATAGAATATTGGAGATTAAAAATTTCTGAAAAGTTTATATGAATATGCTAGCCCTTCCCTCGGACAAGAATGTCTCCCAACCACTGAAGAGTTAAATATCTTTTTCTCATGGAGTCAAATCATTATCCTCTTTCTTTTGCCCACAGTGAAACATTTTAAACCTGGAATTGTATAATAATATATATTGAGGCCAAACTCTCCAACTGTGTCATCATAGGAGGCTAGTTTTCAAGCCACAGCCATATTTTCTCATAAATAAATGTAACTCAATAAACAGGTGAATTTCCTTGGCTCACACGGTAGGTGTATCTTGAATGTGAAGGAGGAAAAGGAAGGGAATTTCCAAATG
This sequence comes from Chinchilla lanigera, assembly GCF_000276665.1. Lineage (NCBI taxonomy): Eukaryota > Metazoa > Chordata > Mammalia > Rodentia > Chinchillidae > Chinchilla > Chinchilla lanigera. The sequence goes on along the minus strand of NW_004955406.1, from coordinate 13,308,094 downwards.
CAATTTTTATTTTAACCATCTGTGCCATAGTTAAGTGGTTCAAGGGAAAAGGTGCCATTATTTGAGAGACAGAAGAGCTGAATAAGTGACCTAGTCCAAACTTCCACGCCCTGTAGAAATTCCACTCCCTGTAACATCCATAACAGCTTTTCCTTGATCACGTCCAGTCTGTTGCTTCGAAAGACAGCCCATTCCACATCTGACAAGTCTGGAATTATCAGAGAGTTCTTTCCAGTAATGGCTCTTCAAAACTTTCACTTTCCACCTGCAGACCAGCATGAGTCTGTTCCTTTCCCCACGACATCCTTCAGACAGAGTTCCATCATCGCTGCCTTTTCCTCTTTTGAGGACAAGCTTTCTCAGCGTCTTTAGTTGTTCCTTTTATGACTTGTTTCCAAGACCATAATAATTCTGGGTATTTTCCTCTGTACATGCTCCAATCTACTGTACCTCTAAAAATGTAAGCCAGAGGTGAGCACACCAAAAAACAAGTGGTTCAGCTCTTGATGGTGCAGTGTGATTCACACTCCCTTTATTTTGGAGCTATTCCAAGACTAAGAGTAGGTGTTTAAAAAGTTTTACTACAGATAAGACCGGTATCATGATTCTCTCACTTTAATGATGTTTTGCATCCTTTTCCAGATATTACAGGGGGGTATACAATGACAAAGGAGAAAATATCAACTTAGCATTTCCTCAAATTTTAGTGTTTTCAGTATAGTTCCCAATAGTGGTAAGGATTTTTTTTTTTTTTTTGACTCACCTTCCGGATATATTGAAGGACTTTCAAATCTCAGCTTTCTTCTAGGTCTCTCTCCTTGTCAGTTACTGAACTTATCAGCAATTCCTCTCACAGAGTTTTGGCTTCCAGAAACAGACATACAGGAACAAAGAGAAGCAACCTCTGCAGCAATGTCTACAGCTTCTGCTTCTTTCCAGGCATAGTTTTAGATGCTACGTCAAAAGTCTCTCTGGCCTGGGTGCTAATTTACTCTGCTTACCTTTTTCTTTGCTGCTCAACAACATTCATGCTTTAATATGTAATAAAATATTATGGCCTCCAAACTCCAGAATTATAGCTCCAAATGATTACAGGTACCTTCTTCCAAGAACTTGGGGATTCCCTTCTTGTCTTGTTGTAACAAGCACTGACTTTCTGGCCTCTAAGGCATTCGCTAAGGTTTGTGTTTATCAATATTCATTCAAAAACTATTGAATAATCTGATCAATCTAAGACCTTTTTGCTTTACTTGCCATTGGCAAGTAAAGTGGAAAATTCACATGAAATTAAGCCTGAAACATTCCTGACTCAGGAGTGTACCGTGGTTTACCACATTTTGTAATCAAAGGCATTTATAATCCTGATCACTTTCAGCAAGAAATTGTCCTTCCACAGAGGATGCAGTCAATAAACATGTGCCCAGTGAATGAGAGGCTGGCATTGTAGGCCTTCCTCTAGATCTCCCACGCCATCCTACATGCATAGAATACTCAATATCTATTATGAATCAAAGTGGACTAATTTTTGCCATGACCAACAAATCCCTGAAGAGGCCAGCCAGAGAGCCAGTATGATTAAGTCATATCCATTTTTTTGCTTTGAAGTTATCCACAACCACGGCTATAGTGCCCCACTCAGACTGGCGTTCCACAGCATTACCTACCATTCCATCCCAGCAAAATCCATCTATGCTCCTTATTCTCCAGGCTTTAATTTATGCCTGGAAAACTAATGGAAGAAATTCTGTTGTGTTAAGATAACTGTCACACCTTGTTAACCTTGAGGTTGAGTACCAGCTTTTGGGGCCAGACTTCCAGGGTCTAACTTTATCACGTATTAGTGAAGCCATAGGCAAATCACTCAACTTGTCTGTGCCTTAGCTTTTTATCTATAAAATAGGGACGATATCTATTTTATACAGTGCTGTCAATGACATTACATTCATGTAAAGTTCTTTTATCTGGCATGTAAAAGCAGATGAGGAAGCATTAGGTATTATGTTTTCCAGTATATACCAGCAGTAAAACATTTTAAAGGCCTTACTGAGATGTCTAATGGTAAAAATTCCAGGAACCACTGCTTTGGAAGAACTTTAGAATCCAGATAAATATTTTATGACTATTTAGTTCAAGTTAATTAGGTACTTAGGAATGAAGATATCTCAAATGACTCAAGATGCTATAATTGCTGTATGTATAAGCAAGGGTACTAAACTAGTGGTGTTCAAAGTGTTATACCTATGCCAGTGGTATGTGAAGACTTTCTGAAGGATATATTTAGTAATAGATATAGTCATGCAATCTAGAAAAATTTTAAAATATTGAAATTTTAATTGATATACATAGATGCTGTTAAGAGACAACATTTTCAGATATCCAGCTTCCATATAATGTCTGAGAAGATGCTTGTGATAAACCGAAGATTAACTCCTGTTTTATAAAAACAGAGGCCCCTCTCACCTACCCTAACACTGTTCCAGAATATAAAAATCTGATGCGTGGCAAATAAGGGAACATTTCAAAGTATTTGTTGAGCAAGAAAAGACTCTGATAATTGGAGATTCACTGCTAGTCAGATGATTTCCAGCTTTTTGATTTTTAAAAATTTGAAGGAAGCCCTAACTGATTTATTAGTTAACAGAACATCAAACTTTTTTATTACTAAGTCCCTTGATGTAAGTGTTGGCATTTAATGTAGATGGAGGATTATTAATTGAGTGGCATTTCTCCATCATTCCATTCCTACTCCTAGCTACTTAGTTATTTGAACAAAATTTTTCTGTGTTTTTATGTATAAAAATTAAGTGAGAGCAACATTGATGTCGAATGTCATTCATAATGATATATTCATCCATAGATACTATGAAATAATTAGAAAAAATGCCCTGTTAACTTTTCCAAGCTTAGAATTTTACCAATTTACATTATATTATGCATATTTTGTGTTCATGTTTAATCCATTTTAATAATAAATATAGTTATGCAATCTAGGAAATTTTTAAAATATTGAAATTTTAATTCAGATACATATGTTTGCTACAAAGAAAATTATAAAGTAGCAGTGTAAAATGTCCAGGACTGAGATAGATTGCATTTAAGATAAAATTCTGTGGGGATGAGAATAATTCAAAGATAAGAAATAATAATAGAAAATTTTCAACTTTATAGAATAAGTATACCCATTCTAATATAGATGACAGCATCAAATCCCTATATTCAGATTCTACTAGATATATTTAAAATAATGATTTTTTCAGTTGTGATAATATTTACAATTATGAGTTGTGATAATATTTACATATTTACAATACGCTTGAAGTTATTTATCTTGCATCTGTTTAAACTTGTGATGAAAATTTTTATCTGTGAATTTAAAAATATAGGAAACATAGTTTTAGACCATTTTATAAAAGTCTTTGTGGGATTATGTGAGCAAAGTGGAGGCTACTACATTGAAGCCTGCTGTCCCTTTGTATATTTTTCATTACTCTAGGACTGACATATCATATTGAGATGTAATTAGTGGCTAGGATTTGCAGTGGCCAAATTTCCCAGCAGAATCTTCATCATATTAGCTTCTGTGAGTATGTGTGTCTCATCACGCTAAATTCTGTGCTTCCTGGGGTCTAACTTCATTGTTCTTGGATTAGCTTCAGGGATAACTCACCACTGGAAATCTAGAAGACAAAGAAGATCGAATTTCAAGCCTATGTTTCCTTAACTCTTGAGGTTTCTACTGTCCTCTCAGTCACATCTCAGATCATTTTCCAGCTCTACTTCTTTGGATGAGTTATTTGTCTTCTCTAAAGCTAATTACTTCAGGTATAAAGCTGACACTATCATGTTTAACTTATAGGATCACTTTGAGGATCAAATGTGAGTGTACGTAGTGTTTAATACCAGTGGGATCTAGTAAGCATTACTATTAATGTTTTTGTTCTAGTTTTATCATTTCTAGATTCCAAAGGATTTCATAACTGCTTCATTTTCTGATTTCATTCATGCCTCTACCAAATTCATATCATTTATATTATCTTCTATCTTACTAATAAAAGTAATTACATAAGTAGTATGATAATAACACTTATTTATCAGATTCTAATTATATGATCCAAAATTAGTAGTGATAGTACCAAGCATATGGGCTGGGCTGAACCTATATACACTCATAGTTCATACAACTAAAATCCTTAGGATTACCTGATTTTCCCCATTGGAAATAACCATCCTGAGATCATAGAACTATATAATTGATAATTCAGGAAATCGGGCCTTTTGGGCATATTTTATTTGGCTATGTTTCCATAAACTTAGATATGGTGCCTTTGTTGAAAGAACAAATGAAGCAATTGATGTTCTTAAGTTAACATTGTTAGGAAAGAATTTGAATTCAGCTTTTCAAAGCATATTTGAGAGTGCACTTGTAAGAGTCTTCAGGACATCTTCACTAGGGTGCTGCAGGGATAGATTTGTTACACTGCAAATAGCCCTGTTTAGTCTTTAGAACTCATAGTAACACAGCACATATTAAGTCTTAGATCACCAATTCATTTAGGGAAAAGGTCACAAAGGAATAATTTAATTTTGCAGGCAAAAATTATCTCATGTTGATTTCAAAAAGGATGTGGTTAAAACATTTCTCATGATAAATTTTTCCTTTCAATATTAATTTTCTCCTATCCATCTAGCCAGTCAAATTTAAAACATATCATTGTTGACTCCATCATTTGACTCAATCTGATGCTCATTAAAGTGTGGAAGAGAAAAAGTAAATATATATATATATATAATAAGATAGCTATACTACTAATTTCTATTAGTTCACTAAAGGAAGATTTGTGCTTATATAGTTTGATTAGTTTTTCATGCCTGTATCTTATAACCTGAGCAACCACTTTGAAGATAACAATAAGCAATGTACTAACCATTCTCTCCTACCATCCTGTTTTGAAATTTTGTATCATTGTTTTAGTATTTTTTCTGTTTAAAATTTTTAAAAAATGTACTGATTCATCCTTATACTGTACCTGGTTAAAGAGATCCCCATTTTCTCATTCCTATTCTCCATGTACTTCCCTGCCAGTATGTTTTTGTAGTTGTTGTTATTTGTTGTTATTTAAGACAGGGTCCTTTATGTAGTCCAGGATGGCCTTAAACAGACACACTTGCCTCAGCCTTCCACCAAGTACTGGGATCACTGATGTCCAGTGTCATCTACGGAGATAAAAGTCTAAGTTCTTCAGCATAACATTTAGCAGCCTCTTAAACTGGGCCCTTCTCTGCTTTCCTCTGCTCTTCTTTGCCCGTCTCCTCCCTTGTATGTATATCCTAGCCACAGTGAACTGCTTACACCTCACCAAACTCAGGTATCCTCTTCCTGTTTGAAAATAACATGAAGGTGAGGGAATGTGGCTCAATGGAAATGCGTTTGCCTAGCGTGCATGAGGCTCTAGCCCTTTTCCCCCCAGACCAAAATGAACTAACTAGCTAACTTGTCTCAGTGTGCTTTCCCATCCTCCCCAAGGAGGACAAAAAACCACTCCTGTCTTGCCACAGCACCCAGTTCATATGAAATTATATTGCATGCAATTATTTGTTTCTTTTTTATCATTTGGTGGGAGAAAAACTTTTAAAGTAAATAAATCCAAAAACAAAAGTTATCTGTGCTAACTGCTATAAAGACAAAGGATTGAGTGCAACAAGGTCCACTATATATAAGGTACTGTGTGGTATTTAGTTTCTTCTAGTCTTTTCGATGTACCATGAAGCTGAAGCCCAAAAGGAGAGCTAAGAAGCAAAACTGTTAAGCTACATGTTAAGGTCAGATTATTTTCTGAGTTAACTAATAAGACTGATGGAAGTAAAGTGGTACAGTAGTGAGACTGATTCCCAGCATCATCCACGGAATTACTCATTACCTCATAATTTCCACATCCATGCCATTTTCTTGCTTGTGTGTAGGCCCTCTCTTGAATTAACTTAAAACCATAAGTAACTGTGCACCATCACTGCAATGTGAGAAACTGCTGTGTAGTTATCACTCTGGAAGAAAGATGCCTGATACGAATCAATGGGAGAAACCCAAGCTCCATTTCATCATTCTGGGTGAGGGTGGTGGTGCATTGCTCATAATAAACTGCAGCAGTGCCTTCTCCTGGAATTGTGCCCCAGTCCATTTAGTCACAACTTAAAATGTAAATCTGAGTATCTACAACCACATGTTTGATTTCAGTTTTGTACCTCTCCCTTTTACTGTGATCAGTCCCTATGACTCAGAACATGATTGAAAGAATGTTGAACTCATACAAGAAATATGCAGCTCCCGAGGGAGAACACAGCTGACAGGAGAGCACCTACGTGTGAGAAAATGCCAGGTATTTTAATGCAGTTCAGGAGAAAGCAAAGCAGGCATGACAAGAATGTTACATCCCTTCCTCCACCACAGGACTGTGATGCTTTTCCCAGGAATTGCCTTTCTCAGAAGATAGGCACATAGTCAGGCATGCTGATTCACGCCGATAATCCCAGCACTTGGAGGCTGAGGCAGAAGGATCATGCAAGTTCAAGACCAGCCTGGGCTACAAAATGAGCTCAAGGCCAGCCTACACTGCAAAGGGAGACCCTGTCTCAAAGTGACGGAAAAAAAAAAAAAAAAGAAAGAAAGAAAGATAGGCACCTTTGTACCATGCCTTCAAGGCCAGAAATGCCAAGAGTTTGAACAAACTTTAAAAATTGTCTCTTCTATCTAGCAACTGAAAGACAGGTCAATTTTTAGTTTCAAGGGTAAAAAACAAAATGTAAAAATTGGATCCCTTTCCCAGTTCAGCTTGGGGAATTTTCTGGAGATACTCAAACAGTATCCCTGGGAGTCTCCCAGCCAACAGGGAATTTTAAAAAATAAAATAAAATAAAAATAGACTTCATCAAAGGACACGGAGCTAGGAAGAGTAAGTTCAAGGGATCTATTTTATAGCATAGTGACTACAGGTAATGATGTCCTATATTCTTGGAAACTGTATAGAGAGTGAGTGTTAAGTGTTCTAACTACAAAAATGATAATTGAGGTTATACATTTGTTAATTAGCCAGATTTACCACTCTATGATGCATGTATATTTCAAAATGCCATGTTGTATGTGATAAAGACAATTTTATGTCATTTAAAAATAAATTTATACAAACCTTAGTATTTTTATAAAGCAATTAATATTACCTTAGAATAAAACTGAAGACCCATAAAGTAATCATTTTGAGAAAATAGTAAGAAAAATGCAAAAGGTCAAGGGACAAGGGAACCTGTTCACCCAGAATTCTTCAAGTATCTCCATAGGTCCATCCATCCATCCATCCATCTGTCCATTTAATTGCAGTATTGAGCACTCACTAAGTTAGGGATTTCTATATATCTGGATGAGGTTCAAGACAAGGTTCCTTTCCTCAAGCAGCTAATTTGTAGTGTAACAAGCTGCTGTATGATAGACATAGGACAGGACCTAAGCAGCACATGATGGGGTGGAAGTCAGGGTCTTTAACAAAGTAATGTCCATGCTGAGATATGAAGATGCTGGAATTGGGCAAAGGAGAGAGAAGTAATACTGACAGAAAACAAGGATGTACTGTTCATTCTTGGGTAAAATCTTGACTTCCAGACTTGTAACATACCTTGGGTTCCATAGGAGCGAGATGCCCCTTGAGCCTGTGATGCCTACTCATACTCAAACTAGCAAAGCTAGCGATCTAAGAGAATGTATGAGGACATAAACATGTTCAGAAGATAATGTGACATAAGAAAGTTGGCTCCATACAGTGAATTTCTTCTTTTGAAGAGAAGCATTTAGGCCAGAAACCAAGAGTAGTAATGTTGGGTGAGTACAAGAAAGGAGATGGGAATTCCAAGCAAAGCAAAGGACATGTGTCAAAGCAGAAAGAACACAGGGGAGAGCTGGAAAAGGAGGCAGAAGTATGTGGGTATTAGGGTTTGGATTTGAAATGTTCCCCAAAACTCATGCTACAGGCTTTGCTGCCTGTTTGTATCCTGAGGGATCTAATATCATTGGTGGATTAGCTTCATCAATGGGTTTATCCATTGATGAGTTTTTTTTTTTTCCTTTTTGAGACAGGGTTTCACTAGGCAGTTCAGGCTGGCCTTGAACTCTCTTTGTAGCCCAGGCTGACCTCAAACTCAGTGATCCTCCTGCCTCAACCTCCTGAGTGCTGGGATTACAGGCATGTGCCACCATACCCAGCACCTAATGAGATCATAATTTGATGCAACAGTAGAAGGTGGTGGAAACAGGAAGTCTGGCTTAGTTGAAAGGAATGGATAATGGGGTCATGGACTTGGACTCCATCTCTGGTTATCATCTCTTTCTCTCTGCTTCCTGGCGGCCTTGAGGTGAGCAGCTTGGCTCCACTACGTCCTTCCATCATGGTGTTCTGCCTCACCACTGATTGAAAAGCAATAGAGCCAGATGAACATGCACTGAAACCTCGGAAAATATGAGCCACAATAAATCTTTCCTCTTTTAAATTGATTTTGTTAAGGTATTTTGGCGCAGAAAAGCTGATTAACACAGTGCTGAAGACCTAAGTTAGTTACCTCTCGTAAGCTGGTACACATTTGAAGTAATATTTTAAATATCCCCAAATGGGCAAATCTTGGGTATATGAAGATAATTGTTGAAAATATTAGAGTCATTTGAAGGACAAACTAATAAACAAGTTGATAAATAGTTGAAAATTTTCCCTTTGAGTCTCTTAAACCAGAACAAGGTTTAAGTTATGAATGACACAATAAACTTCCCTTATACACTGGCTATAAAGACTATCCAAAAAGACAAAAACAAAAATTTTAAAAGGCCTTTACACCCTCTTACAAATGTATTTTGTATGAAGTACATAGCTGCCAAACCAATTTCTTTAAAGCAGCAGCACTCAATGTGATGCATGTGAATTCAGTCAAGTTTGTTTAAATTCTGAGTTATGGCTAATCTCCTGAAAATATCATCTGACTGTTGATTATACATGTGTACAGATGAAAATTACACTGAAATGAATATTCCAGATTTTAGAACTATTCTAAATTCAGAATAGAACTACTCTAAAAACTATTCTAAAATTCACCCTGGGCAGAGAATTCTTGTCCTTCTCTTAGATGCCCCTGGGCTCCTTAACTCAATAATTAAGGTCAGTGCGGATTTTATGTTACTAAGAGCCACAAAGCCTCGCAGGGCAAGTTCCCCCTTGATTTTACAGAAGAGCTTTGGCAAGTAGCAAGCTGCCATACAGAATAGAGTGGAACACACTGTCTAATGAACCCCAGTGAGGGAGGGACAGGGAAGATATTTTCAGTGTCACTGGGAGCAAGAAATTTATTAATTCAAAGTGAACTACTTAAATGGGGGCAGTGGTCAATATGTGAGTCTTGGGGGCTGGGGATTTAGCTCAGCGGCAAAAGCGCCTGCCTGGCAAGCACAAGGTCGTGAGTTCGGTTCCCGGTACCCGAGAAAAAAAAAAAAAAAAAAAAAAAAAAAAAAAAAAAAAAAAAAAAAAAAAAAAAATATGTGAGTCTTAAAAGTCCTGGTCAAGTTCTTCTGGGCCCTTTTCCTGAATCTCAGAGCATCCTGGCTTTTGTTTTGTTATGTTGTGTTTTGTTTTTTAGAGAAGAAACATATCCCATGGTCAAACATTGGAAGAACTGCCTTGTTAGAGACTTAACACACTTGCCATCCGTTTCGCTGCAACATCAAAGTACTGAACAGGATTAAGGAGACAGAAAGTTCAACTCAGCACAGAGAAGAGTTGTGATAATTAAGATGGCTTGAAGAAGAAGGTGCTTCATCAGGTGTGAAGAGCACCCCTCCTCCTGCCCTCCCTATCAGCATAGGCAGAGAGGCAGAGGCTGGGCAGATATGAGAAAAGGCTCACTGCAAGGCCAGGGCAGGAATGTTGGTGCGGCACAGATGTTGAAACAGGATGGCCCTTTAGGGAGACAGGCATGCTGAATTAGGACTGAGGGGAGCAGGGAAGAGCCTAGCAATCTGGATTAAAAAAAAAACAAAACTGCCTAGACAATCTGGTACACAGCTATCCATGAAACAGGACTCAATCTGGTAAATGTAAACCATTGGTCTAAAAGTATATTTTATAACCCTTGGGTAGAATTATTTTTTAATCATAGCTTGCTGTCTGCTATATAACCTTTTCTCTCTTAGATGCTTTAGGTCATTATTAGAAACTCATTATTTTACCTGGGTTGAGTGTATTTCCAGTTGGGAATAGCTGGCCTAGATGGCATTCAATGGCCTCATCTTACACTGAGATTTTAGGTCTAAAGATTAATTTAGATATTGTAGCACTGAGGTAGGAAAACCACAAATGTGGACTAAATGTACCTGGGTTGTCTGTGATGCAGTTTCCCGACTTGGACAACAATGAATTTTGAAATAGACTGTTAAGCATCTGTTCCTTAGGGTCTTGGCAAACAGAATATACTTACAGAATGGCTAGGAAAGGCTCCATGTGGGGCAGGGAAGTATCCAAAGAAAAAAAACCTTGGAAACTCTCAATTCCTAACAATTCTATTTTCAAATGTGTTTACTTCAGAGTAAAATATTTATAATAAACTCCAAGTTTCACTTCCTTGATGGAGCTACAGAAATAAATGCTCTTCCTCCAGGGAATACATGAAATGTCCAACAGCCACATATGGACTTATAAGGCCCCTGAGTTCTGAGTACCTTATTTCAGGTGGCAGCAATAAACCGTTTTTTGTTATTGCTTTTACTGGTAACTGTTATGGTTGATACACCTTTGCAGCCTCAAAACTGCAAAGGTGAAAGACTTTGCTTTGAGAAGAAAGCTGCAGAGCGTTATATTCCAGAATGGCGGCAGTAGCTGCACCACATTCCAGAACTGCGGTGGCATAGAGAATCTGTTCCTCAGAATCAGGCTCAGAGAGCCCAGCAATCCAGGTTTTAGCTGCATATAGAATGCAAGAGTTCTGAGGTTAAGAAGCCTTCCACCTAGATTTCAGAAGGCCTGGGAGGCCAGGCAGTGTGTCCCTGAGAGGGCAGTGTGTGAAGCTGTGAGTGAGAAGCCAGAGGTTCAGTGGAGACCTCAGAATTTGGGAAAGCCAAGAAAGTGGATTGTCTAAGGAAAGCTGCAAGGAGGGAGCAAAGTGGGCCTAAGAGAGAAGCCATGGGAGTTGTAACCACTAGAAGTGCCATAGGAGTGGAATCACTCAAGTCCTTTGGAGCTCACAATGTACCACAGATTGCCTCAGATGCTAGACATGGAACCACAGGACTTAATGTTTGTCCTGCTGGACTTGCTTTGATCCCAATTCCTTTGTATTCCCCTGTTTGTAATTTTTGGCATTAAAATGCTTATTTTGTGCCATTGAATGCTGGAAATGTTTAATTTTTCATTTGTGCAGGGGCTTGCAACTAAGAGTTTGCCTCATGTCTAGGAAGCGACTTGGTACTTGGACTTTTCAGCAAAACTGTTAGATTTTGGCAACTCTTGCAGATGGACTAAATATCTTTTGCATGAAGGGGTGTGCATGAGTCTTTTGGAGTGCAAAATATTATGGTTCTAATGTAATATAATGTAGTGGATTGATAACTGGTGGTCAACTTATAACCCCCAGCTGAACTGAGTAAGCATGGTGCTGGGTGTGGGAGGCCCACAAGGGGATTGTTGCCAGCAGCATAAGAGGCAGAACTGGAGAAGAAGAAGAAGACTGTTGGGAGTGGAGAAATGCTGCTGGAGCTGGTAGAAGCTGTAAGAAGCTGTTGGTTGTTTTGGAAGAGCTTGTCATCCTGGCTTTCCTGATGAACTTGGCTGTTTTTATCCTCCGAGGAGCTCGGGACCTCGCTGGCACTGAGAATGGCTTTCGTTCACTTTGGGGGAGCTTTGGTCCTCACTTTGAGCATCACTTCCTGGCTCTGGAGGGGAAAATGGTGCACAGCCTGTCTCCTAAAGAGGCTTGCTGCTTTGGCTTTCCTGATGGGAACTTGGCCATCTTGATCATTGGAGGCGCTCAGGACCTCACTGTTGCTGAGGATGGCTGTGGTACATTTTGGGGTCGGGGGGAGCTCTGGTTCTTTTGAGCTTCGCTTCCTGGCTCCAATGCAGATCCCTCAGCCTGCTAGCACAGATCCTTCATCCCTCTGGCACAGACGTTCTAGATTTCACCACTGACCTTTGGGCCTTCCCAGAGCAGATCCATGAAACAGCCTTGCATGAGATATTGTTATAGGCTCTAGGCCTCCAGGTGGACTCGTGGGAGGCATTATTATGAGCGCTAAGCCTTCAGCTAGACTCATGCAGGACATTTCTGTGGGATCTAGACCCTCGGCTAGTTTCCTTGGTCTTAGTCTGTGGAAAGATTTCCTGTACCCTTTTGTATATCATTCTTTGGGTGACAATTATAAATAATCATATAAAGTATGTGTCCTGTATTGTACTGTGTTCCACTTGCAAAAATAAGCCCCAAGCCAACTATAATGTCTTTATAGATGGAAACTGGTTTAAAGAAATGTGCCTGGTTCCCCAGTTGACAAGGCTTGGATTGTTATGATTGATACATTGTGTTAGCTTGGGGAGTCTAGAGGTTTGGCTAAGTGACTCAGCAGTTGTGCATCACAGGGTGAAAAGGACATACCCTTGCTCTTCTGGAATAAAAACAGCCATAGGTGTAATGTGTGAACATTCTCAGTAGCAACTGGCTTCTGCAAACATAGCTTATAGTCCAGGCTGATGGTAACTGGGGGAAGAAGGAGGACTCACTCAGTCTCTGGCTGCTGTAAGCACCTCCAAATGCCAAATAGAACAGGCAAGCTCCTTGGTGTTTGCCTCTGAAAGCTATAGTTGTTCTGGCCGGCTGGTGAGCTGAACATCCTTTGCACAGATGTAGGAGGGAGAGTTCTGAAGCCTAGTCCCTGGGACAAGCAGTTTTGCAATACACATTCTCTCTGGTGTTGAGAGCTTAGTAACCCAACAAAAATATGAAGAATGAGGGAACAATTCTGCCTTCTGTACTTTTAAAGTATTTTCAATACAAGTATGTAACAAAGATGGAGATTGGCCAGAAGACTGGATGGAAGTATGGGAAGAGATGTGCTGTAGTTGGAGTTTTGGTTTATAAACATGGTAACCCTACGGCTGCTTAGGCAAATGCACTGCACTGTGCATTTTTAATGTCCCACTGGACTCCCAAGGCAGGGTGCCATGCTTAGTTGTTTTCTTTAAACCTAAAGGGCCAGAGGGGTATGTGTTCACATCTACCCCACATTTGCCCTTTTTCTTGGAATATGTGGAATTTGGACACTGTCTTAGTTACTTTTCTCATTGCTAAGACAAAATACCCAATGCCAGAAATTAAGGAAGGGAAGGTTTATTTAGCTCACAGTTTCTAGAACTTTGGATCCATAATCAGCTGTCTCCAGGGTGGGGTGGGGTGGCAGAGGGCCAACAGTTCATGACCTCAGGAGGCAACAAAACCAGCAAGAGCCAAAGGAGAGGAGTGAACCTCTTTTCCTCCCTTATATTGTATGCAGGACACCAACAGTAGGGCAGGTGTAACACTTACACCACCAATCCCAACACTAGGCAATGAACCAATTACAAACTCTAGATTCAGTCGCCTCCTAAAAGCCTGCCTCTCATGACTGCAAGAGGCTTTGAGGGGACATCTACACACAAACCATAACAGACATGTTCTGCCCCAAATCATCCTCTGGACGCCTGAGTATTGGCCCTTCTAATACCACTACATCGATTCAAAAACCAATTACATTTTTATGAGGAATTCCTCTTGGTTTAAATCAACACTTCTGTTAATACTTAGCGAATTATAGCCTTGTAAATTTTTCTTCCAGTGAAAATCCATTTTTATATCGTTAGGAATTTTAAACCCACTGAATAACACTCCCAGTGAGGCTATGAATCAAGAGTAACAGTCTCTGTATGGTATGTGTCACACTTCCCTGTCCCCACTGTTGGCATTATGCCAATGCCACTTTCTACCTTTAAATACATTTTGCAGTCTATAGCATTCAATTTCTACCAGGTGAAATCCAGAACAGAAAACACATAGGAAAATCCTGGAGCTCTTCCTAATCACAACAGAGACATTTTTCTAAGTATCCAAAGGAAAGTGATTACAGCAATATAAATGGCATAAAATCTTCATTTAACACATGAGTACATTTTTCTCTCAAGAGTGAAAGTCACATTCCAAAATTTGATCCACCCACCGCCCCACCAGGTCTCTATTTCCTGGACTTCGTGGCTGCTATACTTTCCTGGTCAAATCTTCTAATTTGTCTATGTGCCTTTCTCCTCGACAAATATAAAATTCGAATGAGCTCATACATTTAACCAGGCACATGCCCACTAACTACTCTTGAATTTCTTTACTTCTCTGCTTCAAATACATTCAAAACAAGTCTTTCCTCAATGCCAAACTGCTCAGTAGCTCCACGAGTATCTTATGATGTAGACTATTCCTTCTCTGGGAATGGCAAGAAGCACAGTGACACAGCTGTGCCATTTAATTTAGTTCATTGTCTTTGATGCTGGATCTTCTTATTCTTTTTATTCCATGTTTCTCACTACTGGTGATTGTAGGATAGACACTCATGTTCTATCTGAAGAATGTTTTGAAGTCCCTAGTGTTTAAAGATGGGGAAGTCTTTCATGACTAGGTGATAAATGGGTAAGCAGATATAGCCGGCACACACTACATGTTCATCATAGAGATAGGTCTTTCTCTCAATAGAGATGAGGTCTGAGATTGAATCGCTATGGGATACACTGTTGGTGCTATTTCTAGGTCCTTTTAATCTCTCATGCTTCTTCATCTCCCCTAGCTTCTGTATTCTTTTGCTTTTAATGCCCATATGTGAGACTCCTTTGAGGTGCTCCTCTGGACACTAGAGCTTTTTATGTTACACAGGTACAAAGACAAAGAAATGCTAGAAAATTTAGTCCCTACCACCTCTCACACTCACCCACCAGTAGCTAACACCTGAGAGCAGAGGTCTGAAGATCCACCTCCCTTACACAACTCATAGCCTGGAGCTTCTCTGGGATCAAACTAAAGCTACTCTCTAAATGTCTTTGCCTGAAATTGTATCCTTGCTTGACTGCCTCCTTTCCCTATCCTCCTTTTCCCAGTTTCTTACTGAGATCTGAGAAATCCAAACGAAGATCACCTCTCCCTTACAGTACATAGAGAAATTAAGTGCAGACAATCATAGAGCAGAGGCCAATGCTAAAAAGAATATTGGTGACAGATGATTGTACATAAGGCTATACAGTGGTTAAATGGATAAAATGGTAGATAAACTAGCTTGAATCTGGCAGTGAGTAGGTGTTATGGCTTGTATCTAGATGTCCCCCTGACAGCTGATGCACTCACACATGGGGCTTTTCAGAGGTGACTGGATCTAAGGTGTGTGCATGTGAGTTAAGGGTATGTGAATGTGGATTAAGGGTGTAATATCTGGAGTAATCCCCTCATTGGATTGGCATATTTACTGAACAGGGAAGCCCAACCCTGGGTGTGGGTGGCACCAATCAATAGGTTTGTAGGCTGGATGGAATGTAAACAGACAGAAAGAAGGCAGGCTAGCTGATGCTACCTATTGCCTGCCTTGCCATGGACTGTTTCTCCTCTGGAATGCCCTTCTGCCATGCCACTCTGCCTTGGAGCCAACCATTGACTGAAACTTATACAAACTGTGAGCTAAGATAAACGTTTACTGCTTTAACTTGTGTCGGGTATTTTGTCCCAGAAAGGAGAAAGTAACACTTGAATTGTGATTTTCATGAATTAGAATAAATTCTTATTGAACTATAGAGAAATTTAGAGGAAATTTGTAGAAAGCTATTAGATTATTTTTCTTGGAAAAAGTATTCTATTTTTACACTTGTTCTTTTATTTTAGTCACAAAAATGTGCATTGAATATCTGCTGTGCACACAATGCATCCACTAGGCATTTGGAACAACTTGAATTTAGCAAATGATATAGAGCTTCCACTTTAGTGGAGAAGATGCATTAAAAACTAATCACATGTACAAAAATTGGTTAAAAGGCACTTAGGTTAGGTTCCTTGAACAATATTTGCAAAGATCTAAGAAAGCATATGATGGGAAGCCAGACCCAAGCTAATGGGTCATGGGCTGGATCTCCAAGGAAACGGTCTATAAGTTGAATGCGAAGTGTGAGAAGTTGGGCACAGTGGCACACACCTGTAGTCACAGCTATGCAGAAGACAGAGGAAGGAAAATTGCTGGAGGAGAATTGAGCGCAACCTTAACAACATAGCAAGATTATATCTCAAGAGAAGGAAAAAAGAAAGAAAGAAAGAAAGAAAGAAAGAGAAACAAAGGAAGAAAAGAAAGAACAAGCAAAATAAAGAAAGAAGGAAAGAAAAGAAAAGAAAAAAGTGTTGGAAGAATTAAATTGGCAGGAAGGTAAAAGATAACCTTCTACAAAACAAAATATGCAGGGTTCTCAGGCAGGAGGAAAACATCCTTTATTTTAAGAAAGATGACTAATTTTTACCAACCACCAGGAAATCTTCCCAAAGGACTTAATGTTTCCTTTAAACAGACAATAATAAACAATTAGTTTTACATCTTGGACAATTCAGTCATTAGTTATGTACCATTCAGCTATTTAGATAAATAACTATGAGCACATATCATTTAATTTAACTTGAATTATTTTTGCAGTGTGTAGAAATACTGTAATTAGGGCTTCCATTAAAGGGATCAAAATCTACTCTACCCACTTGCTTTCCTGACAAGATTAGTCTCAGGCCTGCCCCAAATTTTTAGATTTCCCTCTCGCCTCCCAAACCCCAAGGATATGAAAAACATCACTTTTAGTATGAGACATAGTAAGGATATGAGGCAAGAGAACCCTGCTCCAGTTAGGAGGTTTAAATGGCACTTCATTGTCTCATTAGTCATCTGCTCAACATTTCACAAGCAGAAATCATGAATATGTTTTTGAGGTACCACAAAGAATATATATGGCCAGTGGTTCACTTAGAAACACCACAATTGGAGGGATATTTAAGAAAAGGAAAACCCAGACTACCAAATTTGAGAGTAGGCATGTTATTGGGCTACACAAAAAAATTTAATAAGAGTAATCATTGAATTCCCAAGAATTAGGATTTAACTTGCCTTAAAATTAATGGTGAATTCCCCCCTACACTTTTCTCTACCAAGACTCACTTGTTGAGACTAGAAGTTTTTGCTTCCCATTTCAGCTTTAATAAATAAAATTTCCCTAACTGAAGATTAAAGTACTCAAAGACTTAGGAAAGAAAGATAATGATCCTTATGGCTTTTGTTTGTTTTCAAAGTGAAAATTTCAAAAGTGAATTTACAGCACTTTCTATAGGGAAACAATGTGCTCATTTAACAAAGGCCACATGAGAGAATGCATTTCTTTCTCATAAAAGGGTTCTGTCATTTGACCCATCCTTAACTTTTGCTTCTCGGCAACATTCAGTCTGCTGAATAATTTAGAGACTTATCTAAAATGTTAAACCATAAAAAATCTTTGTGCTACACACCAGTATGACCACACTTGATTTCACAAAAACTCTACAGCAGTTCTATGTATCTCTTCACTACACATCCAAAGACTCGGTGACTAGCAGTGCCACTGGGAGATATATTAATCGCAGTGTTAGTCACTGAAGCAAAAAAGTAGCTAACCTACATTCTGAAACCCATCTGAAACAATAGAGGTATGTTTAAGTTACCACAGGGACAGTATTTTCAAGTGCTCTGTAAGGTCAGCATGACATTGTGACATTTAATTTTAATAGAAGAGAAACTAAATGGCATAAGGTTGAGTTTGACATACTGACATCAGTTTGTGGAATGTCCAAAATTTATTTTCTTCTGAAGCTGAAGAATATCAAGCATATAATGTAGAGGAGACATTAGTTATCTACATTATAATCCTCCAGAAGCAGTTTAAAACTTCAAAACATTGTGAAAACACTGATTTTTATTTTTAAAAACCATTTAAAAACACTTTCACATTTACTAATTTGAGATATATGTACAATATACACATACACTGATGAATATATGCAAGTCACCATAGCCAGTTTCAGATGTAGATGTTCAATCTGCTCATTCAAAATAAAATCTTTTACCTATGTCCTTTCCTGTTTTTATTGTGGTCTATGGTAATGTAGT
>NW_004955406.1:13273578-13289756 GCF_000276665.1 Chinchilla lanigera | reverse complement strand
TATATATATATATATATAGATGTCCAGTGCTATGTGATCTGGTAGAGAATTCCAAGTAAAAAACATTGAATTTTTTTTCTGATTTTATAACTAACTCATGCACTACTAAACACTCAGGGTTTTATTTGATGTGTGAAATCTACTTTTAGAAAATTTCATCACAGTTACAATATTAGTGGTTTGTTTTATCTACTGAGATCATATATCATAGTCAAAAAATTAAAATCACATCTGACAACTCTCAATCACTGACAGTAAGAATGAATCTTACATAATTAGCATCAATTTAATAAGTCCTTTGACTTTTTTTGCCATCGGACCAACCCTTAGATTTTTTTAGTAATCAGCAGAACTGATGGCTTCATTTTTTAAACTTCAAATTTATATTTCATTCTTTAAAGTTTTCATGACTGAGGACATGATTTCACAAGGCTCTATAACAGGAAAAAAGAGCAAAGAAGGCTGGGATAGCTAAATGCTTTTCAAAAGGGATAATTCAGAAGAATTTGTGGTTGGTGTGGTCCTCTTGCTTTTCCTTCCTTCTTTTAAACGATTAGGAAAATTCTGATGGAAGAGGACTAATAAATGTTCACAATTAGAATTAAATGTCTGAGTTTCATTTTCTCCTAAAAATCATCCTTATTTCACAATTTGTAGACATCGAATTGCTCTTAATGAATCATCCACTAATTCCAGAGCCCTAAAAGCCATTCAGAAAGAGGCCAATTGCAATAAAAATAAATACCACTGTACTCAGTAGTTTAGTTATTAATGGAGGGAAAAGCTCTTCTTATTTACTTAACAACGTCTTCCAGAACACAGTCACTGAGCATTATTTGGGTCATTTTGTGAAAAAGTACAACTTGAGATTGGGATTGAGGGTGATGTAGTGAGAACCAAGATTTACCAAGGTTCCTATAAGGCTGTGCAAGAGCTGAGTTAGATGGGCAATGCCTTGACGGGAAGTCAGCTGGATACAGGGAAAGTAAAGCCATAGCAAATGAAAAAATGCTTTGGAGGCAGAATTGAGAGGACTTGACCAACGGATCCATCACTAGAGTGATGAAAGAGAAGGATTCAGGGTGAGTCTAGGGTTTCCAACTTGCATGATGAAGGGAATGGAGTACTAGTGATAGAGAAAGAAAATGGAAGAAAAGGAACTGGATATTTTAGGTTTTGTTGGGGATTGAGTTGTGGGGTGAAACTAGAAAAAAATTCTAAATCAGAACTGGGGTTTATCTGCAGGGGCGGGCTAACAGGGAGAGATATCTAAGAGCCAGTTAGAAACGTGGGTCCATGGCTCGTGTGAAGTCCAGGATAAGAGTAAAAGATAGATTGTAGGCCATCTAGATAAGAATAAAAGAGAAAGCTTATACAAACACTCAGAGAAGCGAGTTGAGCAAGAGCAAAGTTCAGTGCCTGCCTGGCAAGCTCAAGGTCCTGAGTTTGAGTTGTGGTATCAAAAAAAAAAAAAAAAAAAAAAAAAAAAAAAAAGAAAAAAAAGAAAAAAAAGAAAAGAAAAGTTAGAATCTTGGTAAACAACAATGAATACAAATGTAAAGAAAAAAGAGATTGAAACATTGTGTAAAGAAGACAGGAAGAGACTAATAAGAAAACACAATACATCTTGGAGGAAGAGAGAGTTTCAAGAAAGAGGTCAGTATTATTAAATATCACAGCTAAGTTCATACAAGAAAGATAAAAAGCCATTGGATTTGGGAAATAGGATGTTTTCACTGATGATCTTTGAGACCAAACAGACCTTTGAGATCAGAACTAAGAAGGAAGAAGTCACACTTAATGGTAATAGCATTCAAAAAGGTAAAGAAGCAGAAGTGACTAGACTATCTCAATAAATTAGGTGAGGAAGACAATAAATTGGGGATGAAGGGAAATAAGAGTTGGGGAGTACAGAGCTTTTTCAGAAATGGGTAGCAAACGTGTCTGTGTTTGTGTGCTTGGAACCCATGCAGGACAAAGAAGAGAACAAATGGAGACACAAAGAAGGAAGCCAATTAATGGAGTAAAACCCCTGAGGTGTCAAGAGGAAATAGGACCAAAACTTAGGTAGGTGAATTAATGTAGCAATTCAGAAGGAATAGTTCACTTTTGTAGGAGGAAAAGTGGTTGAAGATATGATACGAGAGCATTTGTACTCGGCAGAGTGGCTCCATGAAATAGGAATTGGGTCTAACTGCTAAACTTTGAGGAGGGGAGGAATTTGGTATATTCTGTGTGGGGGGCAGGGACAGCTTCAATGGAAAAGCAAAAAACTGTAGTTTGACTGAGATTAGGGGTAGTATATTTATAATTCAACTGATCAATGACAACATGTGCTTTTCTCTAGGAGATTACAGGAGACCTAAATCAGAATATTATGTCATAAATTGGGTGTTTTTAGTTGAAAGAGTAATGAATTTAATAAAAATAACTGTGGGATCTGGAGGTGGTGTCTATGGAAGTAAAGGAACATGAAGATAGTAAGGACAAGGGAAAATAAAGCTTACACACTAGATCAAAAGAGAGAATTCAAAATGATTTCAGCAGAGGTTTAGTGGGTGCGAGGGAGACAAACACTGAAGAAAAGGCAGTGGTCAAAAGGGAAGATTCTCAGTTGAAGGCTTTAAAGGTCACCCTTTTCTAAGCACTGACCAAAGCCAGCATATAAGCATGTAAATGGCAGTGTTGTGGAAGTGGACAGGAAGGGACAATTGTAAAGATGAAGTATTGGTTAAGGCGCACTGTTTTTCCATCACTGTGATGAAATGCTTGAAAGTAACAATTTGAAGAAGGAAAGGTTTATTTTGGGTCATGGTTTCAAAGGTTTCAGACTCATGGTTGGCTGGCTAAAGTGCCATGAGAATGTCATGGCAATTGGAGCAAGCAGCAGAGGAGGCTGCTCATCTCAGAGAGACAGAGGGAGGAGGAGAGAGAGAAAGAGGAAGAGAGGGAGAGAAAGGGAGGGAGAGGGAAGGAGAGGTGGGGAGAAAGGGAGGGAGAGAAAATATACCAAATTTCTCTCTCCTCAGAGGTTAGCAGCTAGATCCCATTCCTATTTCATGGAGACACGCTGTCAAGTACAAATGCTCTCATATCATATCTTCAATCATTTTTCCTCTTACAGAAGTGAACTATTCCTTCTGAATTGCTAGGTTAATTCACCTACCTATGTTTTGGTCCTATTTTCTCTTGAAACCTCAAGAGTTTTACTCCATTAATTGGCTTCCTTCTTTGCTTCTCCATTTGTTTTTTGTTTTTTTTTTTCTTTCTCCTGCATGGGTTTCAAACACACAAACACAAGGGAGAGAGGGAGAGAGAGAGGAAAAGAGGGCGGGAGAGAGGGAGAGAGGGAGAGAGGGAGAGAGGGAGAGAGAACCAGGAGCCAGCCTGAGACAGGATATGGTCCCAAGGCCATACTCCAGACCCACTGACTTCAACTAAGCCCCCTATCCTAAGTATCTATCACCTCCCAATAACATCAAATTATAAAATCCATCAATGAATTAATAAACAGATAAAGTTAGAGTCCTTATCATCGAATCACCTTCCAAAAGCCTCACCTTGGAACGTTGCTGCACTTGTGACCAAACCTTTGATACATGGTCTTTGGGGGACATTTTGTGTCCCAACCATAACTGACAGCATTAGAGCACCAGCATAAAGAATAGGATGGGGTGTTGAGGATTAGTTATGTCATTAGATTCTGCATCGGTTCTGAGGAGTAAGCTTGGGGAAAATGACAAGGAAAGGATTATGAAAATGGGGAATAGCTTACCTTCTGTCACCTCTGTCAATAAAACTGCAAAATAATTTGTCTCCAATTATATACGATTTAATCCTGAGGTAAGAAACAGCAATGCTATAGTTTGGATCTGAAACGTCCCCTACGCGCCCGTGTTTTAAAGCTCAGTCACCAGCCTAGTGTAATTTAGAGGTGCTGGAAGTTAAGAGGAGGGGACTAGGGGGAGGTCATCTGATCATTTACGCTGTGCCTGTGATCGGAAAGGGGAAGCCTCCCCTTCCTCTGTCTGTCTTTTGTTCTGTCCTTGAGGTGAGCAGTTTTGTTCCTCCACATGCTCCCTTCCATGAAATGTTGACTCGCCACAGGCCCAAAAGGAATGGAGACAATTGACTATGGACTGAAACCTCCAGAGCTGTGAGCCAAAGTAAATCTTTTAAAAAATAGGTTTATTTACTTCAGGTATTTGTTGCAGTAATGAAAAGCTGACTACTACCAGTAGTGTCTGGCTGAAAAGTTTTTGAGCCCAAGCTGACTGAGGTGGTGGAAGTTGTGTATATCCTTCCAACAGTCATGTTAAAATTTAGAAAATGAATGTATCTGGTACTTTCCTACATAGTCACTACAGGATAGGAAGACCATTCAAACGGCAGAACATCAGAAATCTGTGGGAGTAGAGCACTGGCTGAATGAAGAGTAGAATACAAAAGGGTGGGAGATGACAGCTATAATACCTTCATCTTTTCAGCTATATTCAGCTATATTTAAAAGCTTGTGCTTTTAAAAATAAACCATATATTGATCAAGACAGAGGAAGGGATATGGGATGAAAAAAATGAGTTGGGATGTGTTACCTATATGTACCGACTCCAACCAAGGAATGTAACATTATGTTCTGCAAACATGGACAGAAGAAGGAGGAAGGAGATCAAGGGATCGGCGGAGTTGGGGAGGGAAGGACAGGGAAAGGGATGAAAAAAAGAATTAGGACACACCATGTATAGGTACCAACTTCCCACAGGAAATGTAAACATTATGTGCTACACACAGGTACTAGTAAACTAAATAAATACAAAAATGCAAAGTAAAATAACAATTAAAAAACCCATATACTTACACACACATTGCTTGAGATTTTAGAGGTGTTTACATATAAATTTTATAGCTCCACAGCACTTGATAAAAGGCCTACCCTTTTAACTAAAGACTGCAGAAATTCTTTTCTGTGTACTACTTCTGTTACATAATTTAAGAGGGCAATATTCATAATTATGAATATGAAAGAATGCAAATCATGGTTAGGATAAGGCCCAAGGGCAAGTTTTGTTTTTAAATAATGTTTGCAGTTCCAATATCACATCTGCCATTTTGTCCTGTACTAGTAGTGATCCAAAAGAATTCACTCCTATAAACTCCAGATTCAATAGGCATAGAAATAGACATCACTCAAGGAGAGGAAGAAAAAAATTTCATTACATGAAGGAGTGCCTGTGCCCATGAGAATGCTTTGCATTTTCTGCAAATTAATTCACACACATTTTACAGACATAGGAAAGATAAGGAAGGATACATAGCAAACTGATAAAATTGTTCACTGCAGGGAGAAGATCAGCATGAGAGATAATATTTATTCACTTATGTTTGTTTGATGTACACCAGGCATGCATTGCCTTTCTAAGTGAAGTAGAAAAGCTTACTAAATTTAAAAGCTAACACTCAAATAGAGCAACTTTGTCAGTATCATAGCACAATTGGAGAAAGACACTAGATCAAAAAATGATTTCAGTGAATGATTCACGAAATTGTTTTGCAATTTCACAGCTCACAGATTGTTTTTCACCGGATACATCTAGGCTTCTAATGCTAAGTTTCACTTTCAAATGTCAAAGCCACCCTTCAGGAAATACATATGGCTCAGACTGTTGCCTTTGCTTATAAAAAACTCTATTCTCTTTTCAGTTAGCTGTGGTGGATGAAAGGACATTAAATGATCTCTTTAGCCAGGACCAGTCATATAGACCTGTACTATGGTCTCTAATTTAGTAATATGAAACGTACAGTTCTAGGTCACATGGCTTTTGTGACTCAGAATTTGCAAAGAATTTAATCAGGTGTCCTTTCCTAGTTTTGTTATTATTGAGCCTGGAGGCACTAATAACACAGTGATGTACAAAAAGCTGGTATAACGGTCTCAGTCTCCCTTCTCACCACCCTACCCCCTCTCTGTTAGTGTCTTTTAGGTCTTGATCAAAGGAAGCTGGAGTATACATCAAATGTCAGTGTTTACACCACACCCGGATTTGCTCTGGAGTAGTGATGTACACAGCACTTTTTTCACTCAAGTGCTTTATTATGACTTTGCTACTCTCCTTCCGAAAATAATCCACATACTACAGGATGAAAATATTTTCTGGTTAAGTGTTGAGGGTTACCTTTTTATATTACCCAATCAGTCCTGGTAAGACTTTCTGCAGGAAATCCCCTTGAAGAGCTTGAGAAGCAGCTGCAAATTCATTCCACCGCACAGTTGTCCATGCCTCAGGCCCTGCTCCACAGCCAACTAATCGCATATGGTACTGTATGTGCTACTTTAAATCACAGGGACAACCGCAGACATGCTAGACCAAACTGGAAAAATAAGGACTCTGTTCTAGCTAGCAGTCAGCACCCTGAAGGGCTTTATTTCTAGGTCTCAATAAGTCATTTTGAATCGTGCCTGTGAAATCCATTGATCTAGTAGCAACACCCGGGAAAAATGAATGACTACCTTGTATAAATTTATTACTAAAATTTCTCCATTCATGTGAATCACTCAAAAAGAAAATTGCTCAAAAATAGATGGGCTGAAAATAACAATTCAGTAACTGTATTTTAAAAAACGTATTAGTAATATCTATGCTTTGTAAATTTATTGTTTCTTATGGTTCATTTAAAATCTTTTCTTGATAAGGTATTTGGTTTAAGTATCATTTCATTTCATACCTTTGCATTACTTTAGTATTTTTATTTATTTTTCAAATTTTATAAAATCATTTTAATGCATTGGTAATATTTTTAGGAATTCAAAAATGTTTACCTGGCTAAGTTATAGAAAATAAATTGGTAAAAATTATTTAATCTGTCTAGCCACTTGCTTGCACACTATTTTTAAGTACCATAGAGTAATTTCAAATTTCAAAAATATGTTATAAAATCTATTCTGTTCACTTTCTACATTTATCTGGGTTTTTTTTGTTTGTTTGTTTGTAACTTAAAGAATTGTAACAAACCATTCTTTACAAAGCAAAGTAAAATCTCCATAAAGAGCAAATGAATGTTTGACTTTCTTTTCTTTTTGTTAAATATTTTGGACAAGGGTGTATGGCTTAGAATGGCGTTCAATACTGAAATTAAAAATATTTTAAATACCTTCTAGATTTTTTATTAAATTAGCTTTCCAATATTCATACACATTGCACTAGTCACCCTGATTTCAACAATTATTTGTGATCAAAATACAGTTACAAAATCATTTGTCCTCCATTTTGTTACCACTTACATTTCCAGTTGTATTCCAATCCTCCAAGTATTTCTCACATTGTTTGTATAGTCTTGGGGTTTTCTTGAAGCTCTTGATTGTCATTTGACCAAGAAACCTGTATTAGTGATAATCTCATCAGAAAGTGTAGTCTTAACCATCACTAAAGTTGGAATGTCTATTATTCTAGAATGCGAACATCAGTCACTTTTATTCTCCCATTTCCTAGACTTTTAAAATATATTTTCATGGGAGTCTGCTGAAGATATCTTTTCCTCTTGTCTGCTTTGTGTACAGCTACCAATTGCACAGATACCCAGAGAAGAAGAGATCTTCATTATCAGAAAGATGCAGGAAATGAGAGGCCATGGGCATAGAGCCAAAGACTAGCTTTACTCTCCTTGGTACATGGATAAGACAAAGAGAGAATACAGAGAAAAGGGGATTCCTGTCCCAGGCCCACCTCCATGGTTCCAGACACTTCATTGTCCTTTAGGTGACCTGGCAACTATTTTGGGCTGCATTCAGCACCAATACTACTATAGTAATTCTGAAAATGACAGTTACTGGTGTCTCCGTGCTTTGGGAATACCCGTCTTCCCAGAATCACAGTGCATGTTAGCACGGATAGCTTCTTCTTCTTCAGTCTATTGTCAAGAAGCCAGAGAATTTATCAGCCGTGGGAAGGAAATGTCAGCCTGACAGCCTTGCCATACAAGATTTTCCCAGGAGACCTGTTAGTGAGACTTCTGAGATTATGCTGTTTAAAGCTGGAGAGTGAAAAACCTGAGAACAGGCAGAGTGACATCGGTAAGACATTTCACTTGTCAGCCAGGAAACTTTCAGTTCTAACCCTGTATGATGTCTTCTTTTCTCCTTGCCTCGTCCCTGTTCTGTATTTTTATTCCCTTTCCCCATTGATATTCCAGAACCTGATTCCATCATGTGTGGTCCCATTCCACCTTAGTGTGGGGCCCTCCAAAAGCTGACTCTGCCACAAGGATTCTTGCACCAGTGGTTGGATGGGAGGGCCAGAGGAGGAATAGAGAAGTGAGTAAGGGAAAGGCAGGCAGGCAAGGAAGGATGTGCTGTTAAGGAAATGACTGAAGATTACTCCTGTGGGGAACTCTGGAAATAGCCTGGGAGCTATGCCATAGAAGTCTCTCACTGTGTGTCAAAGGAGCAGCTAAGGAATTTGCACACCAAAGTCCTTCAGCCATCGTGTGAGGGCTGTTTTTTGAGTGGACATTCTAATAATTCTGGTTTGACACACCATTGGCAAAGAATCCTTATGGGCTTGTTCAAAATGGAACAAAATCTACCCTATTATTTTCTGCAAAGCTTTAACATCTACCTGAGAGAATATGAGTCTCTGTGGATACAAACTTGGGAGGTCTGAACCTCTAGACAGAGGGTAGGAGGCATCTTCAAAACGGTCCAAACCCAGAAAAAGAGTCCAAACTACCAAATGATGGTGCTTCAAATCAATACAAGTTATTTTCTTCACAGACAAGACAAGCATAACCCTTCTGAGTACTGGTTGACACTTTCTCATAATGAGGGATGTTTTAAAAAATTTCCCTTTTCTCTTTTCAGCATACTCATATAGTGGAAGCTCTACTTAGGCAAGGCAAAAATATAGGGGCTCTATCAGTCTTGAACCAACTCATTTCTATGGCAGAGGCTCTATATCAGAAGAAGAACGCTGACAAGACCAGGGAGTACAACCCCCGGGCCCCAATTACCAGCTGATAGAACAAGGATGTTACTTGTTACTCAGGGAGGATGCGGGGGTGGGTGTTCCTAGCTCTGGTTTATTGGTGTAGTAGTTCTGCACCAGAGGAGAGCCAGGTCTTCAGGAAAGAGCTCCATGGCTCTGCCTGAGAGGCCTGACGTATTTGGAAGAATGTAACTCTAAAGCCACTGTCAAAAACAATGGAAATCTAGGTGGAGAACAATTGAATGGATACCACATAGCCATCATACTAGTAGTAGCAAGCAAAATGACAGAGCAAGCAACAGATTAACACAGGGAATCATGGAAATATATTGAGAAGAACCCTGCTGGTTGCAGGAGGAGAACAGACTTCAAAGAATTGAACTAAGTTACTAAAAATAAACAAACAACCATGAAAAAAACAAAATCAACTCCTGGGTTCAGGTGATAGGAAATGAATATCCAGAGTTATTACAGTACCTAGAGTACCAATTTTAAACCTAAAATTATAAAACAGGAAACTGAGCCATACACAGGAAAAAAAACAGACAATAGGGAGTTCCTTGAAGGGGTCCAGATGATCAGCTAAACAGACAACGACTTCCAAGCAGCCATGAAATAATTTTAAAGACCGAAGGAAGCTATTTCTAAGGAATTACAGGAAGATAAGATGACAATATTTAAGCAAATACAGATAAAAGATAAAGATCATGAAAGATAACTAAATGCAAATTGTGGAGTCAAAAAAGCATAGCAAAATGAAAAATTCTGTAGAACAGATAATGGTAAATCTGAGCCAACAAAAGGAAAAAACTCAATGAATTTACAGATGTATGAGGAGAGATTATATAACAGGAAAAGAGTACATAACAGAGAAAAAGAATGAAAAATGAAGCCTCAGATAAATGTGGGCATCGTGAAGCACAATAATATATGCAAAATGATTAAGAAGGAGAGAGAAAGGCACAGTAAAAATACTTACAGAAATAATGACTCAAAAGCAATAAAAAGACTTCTCAAATTGATGAGAAACATTCTTACACATTTCCAAGACCCTCTATTAATTCCACTTTGGGATAAACACAGATATTCTTACTCCAACACATCATAGTAAAATGTAAAGACAATTTTGAAAGCAGTAAGATAAAAAAATAACTGGTTATGGAGAAGAGAACCTGAACAGTAGGTACCACCTATTGTCATCTTAGCAAGAGAAGAAACGATGGCCAGAAAGGTGAGAGGATGACATATTCTGAATGCTAAAGTTAAAAAAAAAGACATTCTCAACTGACATTCTTATATTGAACAAAGCTATCTTCCAAAAGCAAAGCAAAATAAAACAGTCCTAGTAAAACAAAACAAAACAAAACCTACCAAAAAACTGTGAGATTTGTTGCTAGCAGACCTGACTTACCAAATATACCGTAAGGAAGTTCTCAGGCTAAAATCAAATGCCACCAGGTAGTAAGACAAATCCACAATTCTAGGACTGTTGGTTTTAAGTACCAACTGCCTGGCCTGGAGTAAGAGATGGCCAGACAGTTGGTAAGACATTGTTTCTTGTGTATCTGTGGAGGTGCTTCTGTAAGAGTTTAGCATTTGGATTAGCAGCCCGAGCAAAGATCACTCTCATCAATACCGGAGGGCATCAGCCAGTCAGCTAAGGGTCTGAATGACAGAAGAGCAGCAAACTCATTCTTTGTTCTTGAGCTGGCATATTCATCTTCTCTTGCCTTAGACATCAGTACTCCTGGGTTTGGGGCCTATAGCCTTGCACTGGAATAACATCCCCATGCTAGAATAACATCAGACCGGCACTCACGGCTCCTATGGTTCTCAGGCCAGCAGGCTTGCATTGGAGTAACACCAGCAGCCTTTTAAAGAGGTCTCTACCTTGCAGAAGGTTGTGAGGCTCCTCAGCTTCCACAATCAGGTGGGACAAATCCTCATAACAGGTCTCCTCCTATCGGGTTCTTACTCTGAGGGATCTTGACTAATATGAAAGGGATAGGAAGTTCTGGCAAAGGTAATTATCTACATAAGTTACAAAAGACAATACAATGGCACATTTATTCTACTTTCTAATCTTAACTGATATAAAAGTTAACTGTATAAAACAAGATTATATAAGTGTATTTGGGGGCCTATAGCATAAACAAATATAACATATCTGACACTAACAACACAAAAAGTACAGATAGAGACAAAGCAAGGAAATTACACTGGAATTCCAGAAATAAAGCAAGAAATCCAGAAACAGCAAATAACATGGCTAATACGACAAAGTCTGTAAATATACACTTGCTCATCTTACTTTGCTCAGCTTCATTAGTAGATACTAGATTATGTAAAGTAATAATTATAAGAATTCACTGTTGAATTTCTAACACATATTGGTGTAATATGTATAATGATAACAGTACAAGAGTGGGAGGGGGAAGTAATGGAGCCTTCTAGCAGTAAAATTTCTGTCTTTCACTGAAATTGTATTAGTATAAATCTAAAGCAGATTTTGAGAGTGTAACATGGAGTTACGATGTCAAACCACTGTAGGAAAAGACAAGTAGAAATTCGGTGACAGATTCAGTAAATAACTTGTGTTGGAGTCTTACTTGGGGTCTTACACAAAGTCCCTATGTAACTTGAGTGAATCGTTCAAACGACTCAATCCTCTGTTTCCTTGCCAATGCGATAGGAAATTCAGTTAGCTTTCCACTTTTTTCCTTGCTTTCCAAAAACCAGCTGAAGTTCACCCAGCATCTCCGTTCTCTTTTCATGCTATCTGCTGTCTCGACCATTGTAGACTGTGGCTCTAAACCACTGTATTTTAATACAGACTCACCAGATTACTAATTTTTGTTTCATTTCTAATCAACCCTTTTTTTTCAAGTGGCATTTTTTTTTACATGTTTGAACATTCTTTTCTCTGTGTATAGGGAGTACTGGTGAATTTGTAAAACTCTCCTCTCTGGTTTTATTTGGAGTTTCCTCAGTGACCAGTTGAACACTGAAATTTTCCATGGAATCCTTCAAAGGGTGTTGGTACTCTGGTTATGTTAAGGATGGCTTGAGGACTGTGTACTGAATGACAGAGCCACTTGCACTGTCAGAAATAGCTGTGTGCCGGGTAATAGTGTTCATAGGCATTGGATCTTAGCCCAATCTGACAAATTTACATATGATAACTCTCTTGGGGAAATATTCTTTAGGTCAAAAGAAGGCATTCATGCCTTTGATCTGGGTATATTTCTATTTCCTGACATACCATGGGAAGAATGGAAGAGAATTTAGCACGGTGAATACTTTTCACCAGGCCCAGTATAAGGCAAAGAAGACTAAGAAGCTGGTCTACTAATTTTAGAGGCCTACGGGATCGGTGAGGCTGGGCTGGTGTAGCAAGTTAGGGAGAAGATAGATTAGGGGAATCTGATCAAATACCATGCTCAGGATAAATGCAGTGGTGCTTTGCTCCACAAACTTAATTCACTCCACAGTTCTGGAAGAGACAGTCACATTTGTGTTCATGTGGGAAAGATGGCCATGGTCTTGCTCATGGCCTGATGCAGACTTTGCAAACGAAGACAAAATTTTGTCAACTGTTTGTTTGCGAACCAAGTTGTTCATGACTAGACATGTTCATGAACGTAGGTGTTACACACTGTATTCTGAAAGAAATGGGTCTGACCTGTTGTTTGAAGAATTTCTAGCATCTCAACTTTACTTAGCTCTATGTTCATTAATTTAAAGGTCAGAAAGGTTGAGGATCTTTTTTCACCAGTGATGTGATATGTGTAAGTTTACTACCTAAACAAATTATTGTGAAACAAACAATCCAAATATCATTCAGACTTAGATGTATTATCTTTAAAATAGGCACAGTCCTGCTGCTAAATACTTAAAACCCTGAATGAGTATTTAATAATCTTAATGCCTATACCAAAATCTTTTCCTTGGTATTCATAAGTAGAAAAGCATTTATTAGGTGTGAAGTATGAGCAACAAGCTCAGTATCACAGATCCAATGATCTTGGACTTGATCTTTTACATAAAAAATCTTCCTAAAGAGATCAAGGGCCTGCTGTACATTTGTGGGGGAGGGGGAAGATTTCTATGAAAAAATGAATGATGAGGATTCTTTGCCCCTTCTCTCCCTACTTAGTTGAGTCTAGTTAAGCATTTGAGTCTTTCTGCCCATCTGCCTTTAAAGTCTGTTTCTTTCTTTTTTAATTACATAGTTCAATAACAACTTTGAAGTTAGGGTTCTTCTGGAAGTAGTGGTGTTTGTACATTAAGCCTCATCTGAAACTGAGAACAAGAGTTTCTCTCCACCATCACAGTCCTAACCTTCCAAAACTCTAAGCAGTAATCAAGAGGTTTTGTGAGGTGGCTGGGGCAGGGACAGAAAAAGGAGGATTTCAGTATCAGGTTTTTCCCACACAGTTCTGTGTTCCATGTGTCATTCTGGAGCAGGAGGAGATGACCTAGGGTGCTCTGCTCCAACAAGGCCATACTACCAGTTGTAAAACTGACTTGGTGATCATGGTATGCAAGGCCCTGAGTTCGATTCCTGGTATCAAAAAAAAAGAAAAAAATTGTGCACTATCATTTCATAAAGACACTAAAGATAAACATTCTTGTGTGGGTGGAAGAAGGAATTAACCATTACTGTGTGGGTGGAAGAAGGAATTGACTGTTTTTGTGTGGGTAGAAGAAGGAATTTCAATCTATGTCAGAAAAGCAGAAAATGTTCTG
Organism: Chinchilla lanigera; assembly: GCF_000276665.1. Taxonomy (NCBI): domain Eukaryota; kingdom Metazoa; phylum Chordata; class Mammalia; order Rodentia; family Chinchillidae; genus Chinchilla; species Chinchilla lanigera. Next base: position 13,276,031 of record NW_004955406.1, on the reverse strand, counting down.
ATGTTAACCTAGTGCAGATTAGTGTAAGACTCAGGGTAGAACTCCCTTCCCCTTTGAAAACTGCCTTGAGGCTTTTAAGAACCACAGAAAGCCTGTGTGTCCACTGCTCGTGCATTCAGGGGACTCCCAAGAATGGTGAGACCACTTAGGATGATATGTTCCCATGAGAACCTGCTCAGCACTTACAAACTTCCTACGAAGTTGAAAGTAAGCTATCAGCTTTGTGAGTTTAGGCCCACCCCTTGGCTGCCTGTTTTTATTTACCTCCTATGTACCGCACTGGCATCTCTCTTCTGTAAGTTTAATTCTGATTTTCTCAGATTTAAACTAGAAGTACTTACTAAAAGCCAATCCACTGTCTATTGTTATCAAATTGGTCAGTGATGATGCAACATAACAGAACTGAAACCTGAAACTGTGGACAGACTCACTTTTCTGGGGTTGAGTCGACCTATTCCTTGTGAGAGCATGTTGTCCACACTGTACTCAGTAACCGACAAAAATTTTTTCCCTCTTCATGTATTCTCCCTTGATCCCCGGGAGAGGGAAGAGCAACCTGAAGATACAAACAGGCATATACATTCTGGGGAAGAAGGATCAAGGGGTTAAAGCAGCAAGCCAGCGGTAAGAGATGTGAGTCAGTGCTCCCCAAGGCAATCTTCAGGCCAGCAGTTCACAGGTGCTGGCTTTAGCAGTAGGGAATTCCCATGGAGAGTGTGGAAAGAAGGCTCAAAGCACACTGTCTTCCTAGTGTGATGGTGAAGACATCTGCGATGCTTAATCTTGATTAGATGGGAAAATATCTAAGAAATTAGTAAAACACACCTCTGGGAATACCTGTGAGGTATATCCAAAGAAAACTGGCATGTGGGGACAGCAAACTGGTGAGGGAAGACCTGCCCTGCCTCTGAGCACACCATCCAATAGGGTGCAGGTCTGGATAGAACTTAAACAGAGAAGGAGGAAGCCCAGCAGCAAAGGCTGTCTGGTCTCTTCTCTCTGCTTCCTGGCCACACTGAAGTGAGATGCTTTGCTCCACTACATGCTCCCAGTCATCATGTTTTGCCTCACTGTGGCCAGAAACAATGGACCCAAATGACCATGGACTAAAACCTCTGAAACTGTGAGGAAAAATAAACCTGCTGTTACTCCTTTAAGTTGTTATTTTCAGGTATTTTGTCACAATGATGAAAAGCTAGCACAACTTTCCCAGAAGACACTCCATTCTTACCACCCACACCTCCCCTCCCACAACCCTACCCTCCCTCACCTGTTTTATGATCTTTACGGCACTTACTTCCTTGTGAAATGTTCCAAATAAGTTATATTGAACTACATCAAGATATTTTTAATCTTTGACATAGCAATACATCCTCTTCATAAACACATTCAGTAACAAGATACACTGACACAATTCAACCATAATTTTAAAGTAGAGACAGAAAGCTAACACAGCTTTTCCATATAAATGGTATTTCAAGTCATTGGCAACAACAGTGAAAATATCTGTGCTCTCTACTATTAATACTATGGTGGCATCAGTTTTTCAATGATTCAAGAGAACCCCAAATTTAAGTTTAAGGTTAGAGAAAGTGAAGATAGATTTTTCTTTCCCCCACTGAAGTTCACAGACACTCTATCACATCCACAGTTCATATAACCCAGGTTAAGAACCCCTGCTAGCCCCTACAGGTCCTATTTATAGCTCCTTTGACAGCTATCCTAAAGTAGTTTGGTAAAATACATACATTTTTAGAAACAGAAGTGATTTGACTCCAAAAATATATTCAAGAGAGTTGTCCATTCCCCCACCCAGTGTTTATTACCATGCTATCCAAAAGGCAGAAGACCAAAAAAATTGATACAAAATTTTTAAAAATAGTTCCATTGATCTGTACATTATGCAATACAAATTGTTATTTGTTCATAAATTAATGAGAAAAAACTAAGAAAATCATCTCTACTGATGATTTTCTGATATCAATGACAAGTTAAAAGCAGATATAGTATTACATAATTTTTATAAAAATAATTGTACAGACTTACTGGTTAACAATTGTGATGGGGGTGGTTAGTCACAGGGAACGTCTACTTTCTACACAATTTGGTAAACATTTTTTATTAATAAGTGTGTATGTTCTACTACAAAAAATATGACAATGACTATTTTTGAAAAAACGAACCCAGCTCTCCCAGGTTCCATGGCATCCAGAAGTTCATATTTTATTTTATTTTATTTATTTATTTATTTTTTTTGGTTTTTCTCCAGTACCGGGAACCGAACTCACGACCTTGCGCTTGCCAGGCAGGCGCTTTTGCTGCTGAGGTAAATCCCCAGCCCCACATTTCATGTTTTATTCATGTGTAAATGTATGAAATATGTGAAAACTGTAAGCTCCATCAAGTTTGCCCCTGGTCCTTCCTGTCCCTGTCCTAAGACGCCATGCCTCATG